>NC_090442.1:113214040-113521956 GCF_031143425.1 Pleurodeles waltl
TACTACAGCAGTGACAACAGTACGGGAATGATTCTAGATCCAACCGTAATGGGAGTACAGAATGGTCGCAACCCAACATTGGCACAAGCTGAGTCAACCCAGCTTTTGATGCCTCAAAAGCAGATGCAGGGGGGAACCGCACATGCTCAGATGACAGGGAGTCAGACGAGCATGCCGGCAGTGATGACCCATAGTGTGGGAATGAACATGCCTCAGAACATGGGGAATGGACAGAACCCAGATGCGATATCCCTACCCATTACTGTAGGTCCACCGGTACCTTTGTACATTCAGCCTAACTCAGGTATGAGCGGTCAAGGATCAGTAGTGCAGAATGGGACGGAAAGGAGGTGCATAGAAAACACTCCAGAGACAACTCTGATAGCGGCTCTGCCAACTGGATCTGGGTCCTTGATGGAGTTTAGTCCCATATGTGCTCAGTCAACAGTGGTGAGGTCGAGTCCCCCACTGATGATACCGCTATCATCAAACACTGAAAAGTTGCCGCAACCATCAATGGCAGTCGATGTGAATGCTACACTGATGGGGTTGAATGCGCAACAGCTGACACAGTGGTTCAACAGTCTGAATTCCACACAAAGCTCAGCCAGTGGGAAGGGAGAAGACTATCTGAATAGGGTAAGGTTGAACATGGAAGCAGAAGAATTGGTGGAAGGGACTATGGGTTTGAATAGGTTAGAGTCCTACTCGGAAGAAGAGCTGAGGTGTCTATGTCCTAGGATCACGAGAGAAGTGAACAAGGTACATAGAAGGTTGCAAGAAATAGCTGACAAACACGGGGTTGAGATAGACAAGACAAAACACTTGAGCAGGAGCTATAGATTGGATTTCGGGACCACAGACTTTGAACACATGAGGTCAGCAGGCATGAACACGCACCTTAGAGAATTGCTGCAGAGTGCACAAGTGTGGAGGTGCTTAGACAAATGGGAAAGCAGATGGGCAAAGAAAAAGGAAAAGAGGAAAGACAGCGTCCGAGAGCACAACGAGAAAAGGCCACAGAGTAGTGATGCAATAACCATGTTACCGATGAGGGAGACAGCAGGGGGAAAATTAATACATGTACCATGGCACAGAAGCGACATTCAGTCTTTTACGGATGATTTTCCCAAACTGAGAGAGAAACCGATTGAATGGTATCAACAGACTGATAGGTTTGTGAAGCTTGCAAAATGTCTTTGGGAAGACCTGAACACCCTCTTTGAGATTGTGGTTCCGGCAGATTTGTGGGAAGACTGCAAAAGGGCTGTAGGTTGGCCGACAAGTGAACCAGAGAGAGACAGGGATACGGGTGCACCATCACCTATGGTAATGAGCTTGTACTATAAGGTGATTGAGCATTTGAAGACGAAGGTTGCCGCGAAAAATGTGGATTGGCAGAAGATTGATCGAACTGCCCAAGAGGCTAAAGAGTCGATTCATAGTTACTATGAGAGGTTGTTGAAGGCGTTCAAGAACTACAGTGGCACGGAAACAATAGAGGCGAAGGACATGCTTCATTTTGTGTTTAGGTTTGTGGAAGGGCTGAGACCAGAGATAAGTCAGATGATAAAGACGCATTTGATTTGTTGGCAGTCGAAACCGATTGATGAGGTGTTGAATTATGCAAAATACTGTAGCGACGAAATTGAAGTGAAACAGAAAAGGTTGAAAGAGAAAGTGATGATGATGCAACTTAAAGCAGCTCAGACAGGTTTGCAAGGGTTGCAAGGGTTCCAACAGCAGGTACCGCAGCCGCAGGGAAATATGGTGTTTCAGCCACAGGCGAGAGGCAGAGGAGGCTTTGGAAGTAATGGTCCGGATTTGAACACTGTTGCGATTCCGAATGGTGTGCAGGCAATGAAAAGGGTGATGCCGTGTCACGTGTGCGGAATCGTCGGACATTGGAAACGCGAGTGCCCGATGGTGGTGCAGGAAGGTGCAGGTGTTGGTCAGCAAAACAATGATGTCAATGCATTCCAGACAATGAGGGGACCGAAAATGAGAGGTCCAAACCCAAATTTTCAGACCATAAATCAGCTGCAGGGATTACAGCCTATGCAGCCGCAGCAGATGCCGATGCCCCGTATGCAGATGACGCAAATGCAGCCAATGCAACAGCAGTTTCCCATGGTACCTAATCAGCAAATGCAAATACCTTTGGCACCAATGAGTCAGCAGCAAGTGTTGGTTCCTCCACAGGTCTCGAGTCAGGTGATGAATACAAACGGCACAGTACAACAGTTCCCATTACACAGTGAGAATGGAATAAACAATGTATGGGAGAGTGAAAGTTCAGATAAGGAGGGAAATTGTGTGCTTGCAGCATCCTTGGAAGTTGACCAAAAGGGTCCATATGTGAAGGGAAGAGTTATGGATCATCCTGTTTCATTCTTGGTTGACACAGGAGCCACACGTTCAACTGTTAGGAGCATTGAAGTACCAAATTTGCCACTCTCAGGGAGAACAGTTCAAGTAGTGGGAGTAGCAAACAGGCACCTGACGAACCCAATCACAGATCCAGTACCAGTCAGAATTGGTAACTATCAAGGGTTACATATATTTGTGGTATGTGACTCAAGCCCGATAGCACTGTTAGGGAGAGACCTATTGTGCAAATTGGGATGTTCGATTATGTGTTCGGACGATGGAATTAGAATTCAGACGAGCAGTGATGGGGAGAAGAGGAAAGTGTAGAAGGGGATGAGATGGAAACTGTCGATGAAGAATATCCTCTGATTAACCTTTTTCCGATGATAACTGAAGAAGATATTCCAGCTGAATTACGGGAAACAGTCGGAAAGGAAGTGTGGGATATGACAGGAAAAGAGGTGGGATTGGTGAAAGGAGTGGAACCAGTGAAAGTGACCGTAAAACCCAATGTAATATTTCCCCAGACCCCACAATACCACATGGCACAAGACACCCTCATGAAAGTCACCCAACTCATTGACGAGTTTGTAAAACAGGGAGTACTGAAAGAAGTGTTAAGCAGTCCATGTAATTCACCAATCATGGGACTAATAAAACCGAGTGGAAAGGTCCGAATAGTGCAGGACTTGAGGAAAATAAATGACATCATAGTTAAATGTTGCCCTGTAGTACCGAATCCAGCTGTGATAATGTTTCAAATCCCTTGCGATGCCGAGTGGTTCTCAGTCATCGACTTGTCACAGGCATTCTTTTCGGTGCCTCTTCATGAGGACAGCCAATTTCTCTTTTGTTTCAAATTCTTAGACAGAGTTTACAGTTGGTGTCGAATTCCTCAAGGGTTTTCTGAGTCACCGTCAATTTTCAATCAGATTCTAAAGAAAGACTTGGAAGCGTTAGAATTGCCATTCGAGTCAACCCTAGTACAGTACATTGATGACTTACTGGTTGCATCTAAGACAGAAAGTGGCTGCACAGCCGACACCATTGCTTTACTGAACCACTTGGGAAGGAATGGACACAAGGTGTCTCCTTCAAAGTTGCAGTTCTGTCAGAAGAAAGTGAAATACTTGGGTCATCAAATAGAGAAAGGGTCACGGAGAATAATGAAGGAAAGAATAACAAGTGTACTTCAAATGAGTCCACCAAAGACAAGGAGGGAGGTGAAGAAGTTTTTGGGAATGGTGAGCTACTGTCGCCAATGGATTCCCAACTTCTCAACTCCAGCAAAGCCTTTACTGAAACTGACCCAGAAGGATGCCTTGGATGAAATTGAGCTGAAAGGAGATGAGATGGATGCTTTTATTGAATTGAAAGAATGCATGTGCAGGGCTCCAGCTTTAGGTATGCCTGATTACACAAAGCCTTTCACATTGTTTTGTCATGAACGTGATGCATGTTCTTTGTCTGTCTTGACCCAAGCCCATGGTGGCATAAACAGACCAGTAGCGTATTTTTCAGCTACTTTGGATCCGGTCGCAGCAGCACTGCCAGGGTGCTTGCGCGCCGTAGCAGCAGTTGGTATCAGCCTCACTCAGAGTGAAGGAATAGTGATGGGACATCCATTAACAGTCATGGTCCCTCACTCGGTTGAGATACTTTTGACCCGCTCCCGAACGCAACACATGACTGGAGCAAGACTCACAAGGTATGAGACAATAATTCTGGGCTCACCGAATGTGCAGCTGAAAAGGTGCACTACGTTGAATCCAGCAACCTTGCTTCCCGGTGAAAATGCTGAAATTGAGAACGCTGAAGACGTCGAGCATGACTGCCTTCAGGTGACTGAATTTTGCACAAAACCCCAACCTGACATTAAGGATACTAAGCTCGATGAAAATGACCAAATTGTTTTTGTTGATGGGTCATGTTTAAGAGATGCATTGGGAATATTGAAAGCAGGATATGCTGTATGTACTGTAACAGGTGTCTTGGAAGCGTCCTGGCTTCAAGGAGTCTATTCCGCACAAGTAGCAGAGCTTGTAGCCCTTACAAGAGCATGCCAACTGTCTACATTGATGAAGGTTACCATTTACACTGATAGTCAGTACGGGTTTGGAATTGTGCACGACTTTGGGCAACTATGGTCACAGAGAGGTTTCCTGACTTCTTCAGGGTCCCCAGTGAAAAACGGGGAGAGAATAACGGAATTGTTACACGCCATTCAAATGCCAGCCGAAATTGCAGTGGTAAAGTGTAGTGCTCATACAAAAGGACAGGACTATGGCCCTCATTCTGACCTTGGCGGGCGGCGGAGGCCGCCCGCCAAAGTCCCGCCGTCAGGTTACCGTTCCGCGGTCGAAAGACCGCGGCGGTAATTCTGACTTTCCCGCTGGGCTGGCGGGCGGTCGCCTTCAGACCGCCAGCCAGCCCAGCGGGAAAGAGGCTTCCACGATGAAGCCGGCTCGGAATCGAGCCGGCGGAGTGGAAGCTGTGCGACGGGTGCAGTTGCACCCGTCGCGTATTTCACTGTCTGCGCAGCAGACAGTGAAATACATGTAGGGGCCCTCTTACGGGGGCACTTGCAATGCCCATGCCAGTGGCATGGGCACTGCAGGGGCCCCCAGGGGCCCCACGACCCCCCCTACCGCCATCCGGATCTCGGCGGTCCGACCGCCGGGATCTGGATGGCGGTAGGGGGGGTCGGAATCCCCGCGGCGGTGCAGCAAGCTGCGCCGCCGCGGAGGATTCAATGGGGCCGCGGTACACTGGCGGGACCCCGCCAGTGGTGCCGGTCCGACCGCGGCTTTACCGCCGCGGTCGGAATCCCCATTGGAGCACCGCCGGCCTGTCGGCGGTGCTCCCGCGGTCCTCCGCCCTGGCGGTCAAAGACCGCCAGGGTCAGAATGACCACCTATGTTTCCCTGGGAAATGCATATGCGGATCAGGTCGCAAGATTTTGTGCCTTGAACTGTATATTGCTCAGGGATGAATGGAATTTGATAAGTTAGCCAGAGCTCGAACCAGCTGAAGCATTTGCCTTGAAGGTCGTGGATACAATGGATGAACTAAAAGCATTACAGAATAGCGTCAGGGAGGATGAAAGAGCTTCCTGGATTAAGTCACAATGTACAAAGAGAGAAGATGAGTTATGGGTTTCAAATGAGGGAAAATTTGTTTTACCAAATTGTCTCTTATCGCAGCTTGCGCGGTTCTATCATGGGCAGGCTCACCTAGGGAGAGATGCCATGATAAGATTGTTCAAAACTGATTGGTTTAACCCCAGATTCCGTCAAGTTGCAGAAGCAGTTTGCCATCGATGTGTCATTTGTCAGCAGATGAACCCAGGAAAGGGAACGGTTCTGAACGTGAGCCACATTGGTAGGGCGGGTGGCCCGTTCAGCAGAATGCAGATGGACTTTATTGAGATGCCTGTGCATGGAGGTCTGAAGTATGTGTTGGTGATTGTGTGCATTTTTAGTCACTGGATTGAAGCATACCCCACACGTAGAAATGACAGCCTTACAGTTGCAAAACTATTGTTGAGGGAGTTGATACCACGTTTCGGATTCCCGATCTCTTTAGAATCAGATAGAGGAAGTCACTTCAATAACGAGGTGATAAAGTTACTTTGCGCAGCGCTGAACATTGAGCAAAAACTGCATTGTAGCTATCACCCTGAAGCCTCAGGACTGGTGGAGCAAATGAATGGTACACTGAAATCAAGAATGGCGAAAATATGTGCATCGACAAATTTGAAATGGCCTGACGCATTGCCTTTGGTGTTAATGTCAATGAGAAACACCCCTGACAGAAAGACTGGATTGTCCCCGCACGAAATTCTCATGGGCAGGGCCATGAGACTTCCTGCAGTTCCCGCAAACGCGCTTTTGAATATTACAGATGATATGGTGTTAGACTACTGCAAAGGTCTGGCTGACGTGGTTCGCTCTTTCTCTCACCAGGTGGAAGCAACCACCTTGCCACCGATCCAAGGTCCAGGACACACACTGAAAGCAGGTGACTGGGTCGTGATAAAGAAGCACGTGAGGAAGTCGTGTCTGGAACCCCGTTGGAAAGGCCCTTTCCAAGTGATCCTGACGACCACTACCGCTGTGAAGTGTGCGGGAGTTCCCAACTGGATTCACGCCAGTCATACAAAGAAAGTGTTGTGTCCCACAGATGAGGAAGTTGAAGCGCTGAAACTGCCAGTTCCTGATAACAAAGTGCCGAGCGCTGAGACAGAGCAAAACAGAACTAGAAGCGAACAGGCAGAAATAGAGGAGAGAGAAATATTCTCTGAGGACGAAACAACCGATTCACTTGGGGAAGACCAAGGAGAAACCTCAGACAGCGACGAAGCAGCTGAAGGCAACAAAGAGCCTGAAGCAGCTGAAGGTAACAAACAGCCTGAAGCAGCTGAAGGTAACAAAGAGCCTGAAGCAGCTGAAGGTAACAAAGAGCCTGAAGCAGCTGAAGGTGACAAAGAGCCTGAAGCAGCTGAAAGTGACAAAGAGCCTGACGAAAGTAACGGTGACAAAGGGCTCGAAAGAGGTGAAGAAGCAGGAGAGTCTGATCAGAGGAGGGCTTTCCCAGAAGCAGACGGTACAGAAAGAGAAAAGGAAAACAAGGCAGAACAGAACGAAACTGTTCAAACTTCTTCAGAAGAGATCGCAGGTCCATCAAGTGGACACAGTGCAAAGAGAAGGCCAAGTATATCACCAGTAAAACTAAGAACTAGAGAAAAGTTGAACGACAGTGAAGGGCCAAGAGTGAAAGAGAAAAGAAAGGTAGTGTCTGTCGTGGTACCAACATCAAGTGAAGGAAAAGACTTGGCCAAAGAGGAAAGTACCAGTGAGGCAGAATCAAAGAGAGATGCAAAATTGAAAAGGAAAAGAATACCAAACAGGAGATATTCCGGTCCAGAATGGGCATATGTAGTCAATGACGATTGGACTGACGAATTTGTATCTCTTAGTCTCGAGAACGAAGAAGAAGAGATACGAATAGAAAAGAAAGGTTTTATGGACACTATTGACTGAAAAAAAAAAAAAAAAAAAAATTGATAAATGACATTGCTTGCTATAATCTAACGTGATACAACCAGCTGAGATATTGCTAAACCGGATGAGACATTTGCTAACTTGATAAGACTTTGATAACCTGATTGACTCTTAAACCCGATTTGAGACAACGTTGAACTGATAAAAGACTAAGTTATTGATTGAATTGAAAAAAAAAAAAAAAAAAAAGACTGAGTTATTGCCGAATTGAGACAAGTGCTGCTAACCGATAAGTGACTGAGCTCCTGAAGAAGAACTGTGTGAACATTGCGCTCGTACAGCTTTGTAACTAATTGCTAAATCGTTTCTTTATAAGTGCTTCTAGCTCTCTGATTCTATACAGATCATGACACAAAACAGTAGAGTGAAATATTGTAAATATGCGTGTATAGGCTTGATAATTGCATGTGTACTAATAATCATGGCAATAGTGCTTGCAACTCGTGGTAAGGGTGAGAATGAGAAAATTGATGCTTCTACTTCTGCTCCTGTTACTGTCACTGAACTAACCGCATTGAAAAGACTAGAATTAGATGAGAGACACTTGCATGATAAGAAGGAGCTTTCGTATAATGTTTTCTATCGCCTACTAACAGAATATGTTGAGACTATGGATGCGAAAGATTGTTATGTGTGTACACAGATACCGACATCGGTAACGGAAGGGGTGACTTATCACCACATGCCTCTTACATATGGGATTACATGTAGTATAGTAATTTCTAGATTTTATGGTCAAACTAACATACAGTATTTTTATTCAAATTATGATGTTACCTTTGCATATGTTCCTATAATAACGCAACTAAGCCAGATTGCTAAAGATTGGGATGCTAAAATAATGAGGGAATTTTTCGAGCCAATGCAACCTTTTGAAACAGCTCACGCTCATAGGGAAAATCTTACCTGCTCGCTCACTGCAGTAGAAATAAGCTTTTTAGATTGTACAGATGATAGAAGGGCACAAATGAATGCGAAATTAGAAAAAGAGCTAAGTAAGAGGACTTCAGTAGATAATTATGCTTTTGCCGCAATAAAAACACAAGGAAGAATAGCTTTAGACGCTTGGCATGTAGGGAAATTTTGCATATATCGTGGTGAATCTTATTATGATAACATTTTCGTGGGAGCGAGTGAATGTAAACATACGTTTATCTTTAAGGCCAAATGGACATTCATGCTGAACGGACTTGACCCTGTCATACCGGGTGTATATTACATTTGTGGGCATAATGCCTATTATCGTCTTCCAAAAGGATGGTGGGGGAGATGTTATTTGGGTATAGTGTTCCCAAAGGTTTATCAACTGGATGACCTATCAGTGATTCCAAAGACGCCTGGATCTCATCGTATCCAGAAAAGAGAGACCACAGCTGCTGTGGTAGGAGATATATTTGCAGCCATGATTCCTTCATTGGGAGTTGTGTTGAATTCCATCAAAATAAGAAAGTTGTCTACTATAGTGGATAACATGTTGACAAAGTTTTCAGGTGCTATAATCCTGATGGATGCTGAACTTGCAGCAGAAAGAGCTATGACTCTTCAAAACAGGCTTGCCCTAGACATTCTTTTAGCAAAGGATGGCGGCGTTTGCAAAATGCTTGGTGCGCGTCACTGTTGCACGTATATACCAGACAACAGTGTGAAGATTAAAACAATGCTTGCAAATCTAACAAAAGAGAGTGCAGACTTGAAGGAATTGAAAGAACCAGGAGTTTGGGAGAAGGTTGGAAAGGGAATTGCTTCAGTGGGAAATTGGCTTGGTAGCATTTGGAATGAAATATTACTAAAAATAATACAGGGAATACTAATAGTACTAATTTGCATCTTTGGGATTTGGGGAATAAAAAGGGGAATACTAATGATCATGGCAAGAATTAAAAGAAGGAAGGAAGAGAAAATAATTAAAAGAATGGCAGAAGAATACAAGGCAAGAACAAGGGGAACTAAAAGGCAAAGAGAACTGACAGAATTTTAATGGAATAAAATTTGTGGGAATGGTTTTGTGTGATGACAAGTAGTCATCAGAGGAGGGATTGATGACGCAGAAATGAAGGTTTTACATTTATTAGCGCATAAACGTAGTGCTGCAATAATCAAGTGTGACTTTAACCAAACTAATGAAGATTGTACGGGGACAAATGTGCCCTCAGAGTAGTTTGCCAACATTTATAAGCGTGCTTTATATAACGTGATGTATTAGAATTGTACTAATCTGACATAACCGTAAACGTGTGCTATGATTTGCTTGTTTGAAATGCTTTAGCTTAGCATAACTTTAGTGGAGGCTTTGGCCTAGTTGCCTTGTCTCACGGTTTAGATGCTCGTGTTTTTCCAATGTGCTAATAAAACGTGTATTCTTGCTTGAAGCTGTACTTTTCCAGTGAGATCGGTTCACATGCTTATCTTTAAGGTTTCGTGCCAGCCTGGCATCTTCTTCTTTGCTCCAAGGTCAATCTGCAGGTGCGGACAATGGAAGCTCTGAAAGTGAGTTAATTGGTAAAATATGTTGCAACTTACGTTCCCGACTCCAAGGATAATGTATGCCTAGGTAGAAGCTTGTGAACTGTTGTTTTTGATTGGACAATTTGAAGCCAACCTATGAACCCTCCAATGGAAGACCCTACTGGATTTGAACTGTTGTTTATTTAAACCCGGTGCACGAGAAGAAAGCGGACATTACCCATCGGACATTGCCATTATTGCCCATTGCAAACATTAGTCATTAGACATTGGACATTTGCCATTTGCAGGACATTGCAGCCATTATGGCCCATCTTGCAGACTTCGTCATTTTGCCATCTTCTACGATGCCAATTGATGTTTGATGAGACTTTGATGCTTTCTCTAATCGAGAGAAAGAGACTTTAAGTAATTCTCGCCCTAGAGACTTTAACTTTAATTTGCCCCTTTGCATGAATTAGTAGTTTGTCCTTTTATCTTGCCGCTGTGAGGCAATTGCCCCGTCCACCTTGCCCCTTTGCCCCGTCCATGCTGATCGGAAACCGGTACCTGTGAGACGAAGACTTCCTTGAATGCTGATTGAATTTGTTAAATATGAAAGGAAAATGTACAATTGCATTGTGTTTCTTTTAGGTAACCAACTGCTGATTTTTGATAAGAGCCCTAGTTAGGAGTTTTCCAAATTAATGTTGCTAAATTGTTTTTGCATGAAGTCCCACGTGCAGATGCTAATTTGAGGTTAGATGAGGATTCATTTGTTGCACGATGCAATTTGAGACCTTGTTATGCTGACTAATGTATGCAATTAGCCCATTACAGATTATAGTTTTAGTGGTTTGCGTTGCTATTATCGAATGCATTGTTATTCAAATGCTGCATAGATTGCATCTTTTTCGCCGTTATGGACAGCTATTAATGTTCATTTACATATATCATTTGGTGTTGAGACACATTTATATCGTGCTAGCTTTGTTAATATAGGGAAATAAATGCATTAACTTTGAATAAACTGGTGTGGTTATTCATGGCCGAAAGGTCATGGTTCGCCAAAATGTTTTCTGGATTAATTGTGAAGTGTTATGTTGATCAGGGCATTGCTTATGTTCGTTATTGATTATTGATTAGACTAAATTGATTTCTCTCGGGTGAAGAGAGCCCCACTTGGTCAAAAGATTCATCGACCTAAGAGCGTCCAAATACAGGTAATTTATTAGGTCGGAACGCTCTATCACAAGTTTTAGATTAAAGAAGTACATTTCCGTTTTTTGTAAAAGAATCAAGCAGAGTCATGATTTCTAAACTGAAGTCCTGTTTCCTAGATGTGAGCACTACTTTCACTCAGAGCATCAAATATGTGTTGCGTCAAAAGCATATTTCTGAGTATGGTCTCTGCCTTCCGGGACCAGTTTTTTTATTCCTAACATTAACATTCCCCCCTCTACCAAGCATTCTATATAGGCCCAGTCAGCTAAACCCTAACCGACACATAGGCCCTCATTCCGACCCTGGCGGTCCAAGACCGCCAGGGCCGCGGGGAACGGAAGCACCGCCAACAGGCTGGCGGTACTTCATTGCCCATTCTGACCGCGGCGGTAAAGCCGCGGTCAGAAAAGGGGATCCAGCGGTTTCCCGCCGGATTTCCCCTGGCTGTGCTGAACCTCCATGGCGGCGCTGCAAGCAGCGCCACCATGGGGATTCCGACCCCCTTCCTGCCAGCCTGTTTCTGGCGTTTTTTACCGCCAGGAACAGGATGGCGGGAACGGGTGTCGTGGGGCCCCCTAACAGGGCCCCTGCACTGCTCATGCCACTGGCATGGGCAGTGCAGGGGCCCCCTAACAGGGCCCCAGCATGATTTTCACTGTCTGCATAGCAGACAGTGAAAATCGCGACGGGTGCAACTGCACCCGTCGCACACCTGCAACACCGCCGGCTCCATTCGGAGCCGGCTTCAGTGTTGCAGGCCCTTTCCCGCTGGGCCAGCGGGCGCTCCCTTCGCGGGCGCCCGCCGGCCCAGCAGGAAAGTCTGAATGGCCCCCGCAGTCTTTTGACCGCGGAGCGGCCAATTGGCGGCGTAAGTTTGGCGGGCGGCGACCGCCGCCCGCCAAACTTGGAATGACCCCCATAGTATTATAATTTAGTGTAGGACAGTACCAAAGTTGGGGCCAGATCTATCGAAGTGTTGCATTGCCCTTGCGTCACGCAATTTAACACAAGAGTTAGTCAATACTAATTCAGATTTACCTGGCCATGCAAGGCCACCTTGCGTTTCCCTGTTGTGCTTGCTAAATTTGGGCTAACAAGTTGGTGCCTTGCATTCCTCTGCCCCAGGGTGGCGTCCCATGGGTGGAGGGTGGGTTTTCCAATGCATCTACCCATGGATTTTGGCACATTCATAGATTTACCATGGGTGGTAGGATGACTTAAAATAAGTGCTGCACCAGACTCTACTACAGCGTATTGTGCATCACTATCCCCAAGCGTATTACTATTGAACAAACTCAGCATTGGTTTTACATGCATCATTACCTACACTTCCAACCAGAACAGCCGGGAATGTGTCAAAATGCTACCCCTTCCCATGGAGAGGAGTAACAAGGGAAAATACCTTTATTTCTCGTTGTTTTTATCTCTTTCTATATGTGCTGCAATTTCAGTATTTATAGAAAGAGGAAGAAGCCTCTCAGGATTATTCTTCTGCACCATGGTGCCCCTTCCTGAGCAAAAACATTGCCACCACCCTAGCACCCTGACGAAAGAGTGCCTGCATTAGCACTAGGCATCCAAAGTGTGGGGAAGCGCAGGAAAAGGGCAGCAATGTGCCCTATAATGTTAAACATGGCACATTCCTGCCCTCTCACGCCGTGCAGCACATCTAGGTGTCTTGCTGCGTTGCACTATGCAAAATATTGATACATCTTGGTGTGCTGCATGATGCAAGTGGCTGGAAGCAATGGTGAGTCATATTTATTTAAAAATGGCCGGCTGCTGTGATAACTTGCGGTGGTGCACTGTAAAGGTTGCCTTGTGCCACACACACTCTTTGCATCACAGGACAGATAAGAGTGAGTGCTGTATAGCACAGGACATGTATTTGAAGTTTATCCTTCCAGTACAAAATCCTATGCATAGATAATTCTGAAGCATTCTATCTCATGCAATGTTTCACAAAATATTAGCATTTCTTCTTGTCAGCTTCTGCTTCAAGGAGGTATTATTTTGCTACGCAAACACCTGGTACAGTGTTGTACTGGAAAGTAAATTACTTTGCAAGACTGTGTGTCCAGTGCTTAGCATGTAAATGAATGAATGGTGCAGTTAGATGTCAGCGCGTTGAAAACCAAATCTGCATAGTAAGTGCCGGTCACCAAAAGTAGGTGCCTGTGGCTCCCACGGGCAACCACCTGCTAAAATTAAGCTCTGTTTGTGTCACTTTGCAAGACTTTGCACCAGTGCAAATCTGTATAAATCTCGTATCCATAGTTCTAGGATTTAAAATTTCCCTCTGAAGCATTCCCCTTGCTGCCCAGATCCAGAATTAGCGATCTTCATCCCTCATGCACATCACTTGGGAAAACGGTAAAGTTCAACAGAAGGCAAAATGCTAAATCTGGCACCCGAGCTTCCAGAGCCTGTGTGATGCATTCAGCCAGTGCAAGTGCCTTTTGATAACGTCTGAAACCAGCCTCCACCTGCAGACAATGCAGAGCTTCACTCAGTCGTATACATGTGTCTTTGTAAGAGGATATGCATAGCTGTAAAGCAAAGAAGAGCTGCACAGGGAAGGGACAGGGTACACTGGAGAGTAGACTGAGCAGGAGAGTGTAGTGAGGAAGACTGTGCAGAAAAGGGCAGAGAAAGGAAAGCGGAATGGGGAGGAAGGGCACTGGATGACGTAACAAAGCATACGGGTACAAATTAAAGCAGCGGACAAAATGACTGCAACTCTAGTGCATGGTTTCCCTGTGTAGAGTCTGGGTCAGACTAAAATATTAGTTAAACTCTTATTATGGGCACATTAAAGAGACAAGGGCTGCCTATTTGATATTCAGTCTGAATCCAAGCAATTAAAAACTCTTCTGCCTCCTATCGTAGGGCACAATAACTGCGTGAATGCCTTGGATGCCTGGAAAGCAGTGAACATGCAGCATCATACAATTTCAAATAGAAAACCTGTTTCTAATGAAAAAGTGGAATTTATTTCACCTGTTATAGTCACTATCATTAAACTGTAAAACTATACAATGATATCAAAATATACTAAAGCAGCGTACTATAGAAACTATTTACTAGGAATTGACATAGGGCAGCGCCACAAGCCTTACTGCTGCGCTGCCCCACGCCAATTCGTAAGGGCAGAAATGCACCATATTTACAAGGCGCAGTGCATTTATGTCCCTTCGAGCTGCGCTGGCACACAAACTGCTGCCAAGTGCCAATGCAGGCACCCTTGGAACATGGTGCAAGGCTGTCGGCGCTGCATGCAGGATTGTATTTGTGCAGAAAGGGACATCTTCCTGCCCAAAACCAATCCAGGGAAGCATTTACCTCTTTTCATCGGCCACCTGTCCGGAAGTTTTCAGCAGTTGCAAACGGCGAATTGGGTTTGTTTAGGACTGCTAAGTAGCCTTTTGACATGAACTAACCCTATTTTTGGCAATTCAGTAACAAATTACTGAATCGCAAAATAGGGTTTGCAAGTCGGTATTAGGGACAGGCATATTGAGGGCATCCCTTCCTAATAACGAGTTACAGGGGCATGCATAAAGATTTTGGGACCAGAATGCGGGCGCAAACATTAATCTTTTACCGACTCTGTGAAGGAGGTGGTAACCCATTCACAAACGAGAAGGGGTTCATAGGGGACCTCTTCCCCTTTTTTAAAATGGGTAGCAATATTTTTTAAGAGCAGGCAGTGGTCCCATGCACTCTTTTAATTTTTATTTTTGAAATACATACTGTTTTCCTTTAAGGAAAACAGGCTGAATTAAAAATTAATTAAAAAAAAAATTGTTTTATTTAAAAAGCTATCCCAGACATGGTGGTCTGCTGACCCCAGCAGGCCATCATCCCTGTGAGTGCATGCCATTTACAATATGTTGCAAATTGCGACCTGCCTCATGAATATTGATGAGGCAGGTCCCTTGCACCCAGTTGAGAATCGCAACAGTGTCTGAGACACTGTTGTGCATGGAGCCCACATAGAAAGCGGAAAAAATTCGGAGAAATTAAGATATTTCTTCTCATTGCGTCTGCTGTAGGGAGGCATGCAGTTTTGAAGCATTCCTAGATTTATGGATTCTTGTAAATCTAAGAATGTGTCAAAACTCTTGACGCTACTTGGGAACACCCACCACAACGCCCATGGTACGCCTCACTGATGCGGTGTAAGGCAACGCAGTGATGTGCACTGCACTGCCTTACACAATATTTATGAGTCTATGAAAAGCCACACAAAGCGGCATTACATGGCCTTTTAGATATGGGTCTGCACTACGCGCCGCTGGGGCATCACAAAAAGTAAATCTCCGGCAGTTCAAGGGGTTTGTAAATAAGCCCCACCATTACGTCCAGTTCACAATTCTTTGCATAGCACTCTGAGCGATAATTGACTTGCCTTTCAGTCTTACAAACCTTCTCATCTCCTGCAGACTGTTGCATTCTGAATCTTTTTCTTTTGCTGTAAACACTCTGGATGAAAGTCAATCCATTCCAAGTGTTTGGAACCTTCTCCTAACAAACCCAGGATCGGAAAACATGAAGCACATTTCTTTACTTCAACCGCTCCAGGGTGGTCCAACAAGTAGGACTAGCCCTTGGTGCTTGCTCACTAGACAGACACATCTGCACACAGGAGCTTGATTTATCAATGTTTCTTGCAATGCATCAGAGTAAGACACCTTGTTGCGCTGCGATGGATGAAAGGGAAAGCTCAAGAATGTGCCATGTCTATCATTATATGGCACATTACTGTCCTCTCCTGGTGCTGGCACACAGTGTGCTGCCTTGCACCAATGCAGGCACTCTTGCGCCGTGGTGCAAGGGTAACTGTGATGTAAGCATGGCAAAAACAGTAATCAGAGGCATTTTTCTCTTTCTAATTGTTCTTCAAAATGCAGTACACTTATTAAGAGGAAACAACAAGGAAAAATTAATATATTTCTACTTGTGCCTCTGGTGAGACGGTGAACAAGTCGGAAGAATTAGCCCTATGTCCCCTTGTCCTCATCCCCTTCATCACTAGTGAGAATACCAAAGCAAACTCTCTGGCCTTCATATGAAACCAAAGAAGAAGCAGAAAAACATAAAAAAGCAGATTCCTTTCGAACATGCAGTACCATAAGTGATTTATACAAAAGAGAAATTAAGAGAACTCAACAACGGAATGCAACATCCCCAACCCAAAGTTGGTTTCATCACATAACACATTCTGTAACCTGTAATGTTTCACAAAAGTATTAGGAGACGCCCAGGTAGCAGCCCCATAGATCTCAGAAATGGACACCACCTTCAACTCCCGCGAGGAATCAGCAACCCCCCTGGAAGACCGGCCCTGAACTCCAGCCGGAGAGGTGCTCCCGACAGAGTAAGCCAGAAAACTCATCTGCTTGGTCCAGTGACTGATAAAGTGGTAAAGTCCTATTACTTGCCGGCAGTCTTTATTACTCCTGGTCCTGATGTCCTTTTCCCATTCCTTACGCCCGTCCCTCCCCTCCTGGGCTGCCAGCCTTCATATGTATCGGAGCTTGGTAGTTCAGGGGGAATGCTGAGTAATTGCTGCTTATGAAGCCTCCAGCAGGAGGGGGACGGGCACAAGCATTCCTCTGTTCTTTTTTGTTCTGTGCATGAGATAGAATATCTCACCAGTGATAAATGTGACAAGGTCATCAGGACCGGGAGTAATGAAGATTCCAGTAAGTGACATTGCCAGGTCTACCAGTGCTGATAAATCTGA
Organism: Pleurodeles waltl; assembly: GCF_031143425.1. Taxonomy (NCBI): domain Eukaryota; kingdom Metazoa; phylum Chordata; class Amphibia; order Caudata; family Salamandridae; genus Pleurodeles; species Pleurodeles waltl. The sequence goes on from NC_090442.1 coordinate 113,230,889, forward strand.
AAATGCATCTGAAGACGAGTTGATTCCAGCCACACTCCAGCCATGCAAGGCCACCATCATAGAGTGTAGCCCAAGGCAGCAACTGGCACTGCCTTTCGTTACACCAGATTTACCAAGCCACGCACGGCCATGCAAGGTGGCCTTGACTGGTTTGGTAAATCTGAATATTGGCATTGTGTGACCATGTGTTACCTTGTATTATGCAAGGGTGACGTAAAACATTGATACATTTGGTGCTAGGTGTCTTAATATTTCCGAATAGCCAACTTAAACCCTAATACACAAGCAATAATTTTGGATGTCTGGGCAGTGAAACCTCCAAGATGCCACAATGAATACCTGGCTATGGTTGTATCATGGCTGCCTGCTAGTCATCAACCTAAACCCTTCTGAACTACACAGAATGCTTTCATGCGTGAAAGATGCGTGAAGCAAAAAAAAGACTAGGCACATTAAGATAGTAGTAGGGGATATGTGTGCGGTACTGCAGTCCAGCAACATGTCCAATCCCCAACCTATGTTTATGAAAAATGGCATTTCAGTCAGATATGAATGATGCAATTAGATCTCTATATTTTTAAGCATTAGTGCCTTTAGTCAAAGTATTATGAACAAGGTCCTTTTAAGAATGATTTTGGTGGATGATATAAAGGATCCAAAAAGTTACAACAGATTTTGTTTCCTCAGTTTTACTGACTGCTTTTGTATTGTTTTATCTGCAGCGAAAACAAAACAAAAAATTCCCTTCACTCTGGACTGGAGCCAAACTCAACAGCTTACCACCCAAATTAAGTAGTGGAAACATAACTTCCTGAAAGCTGCCCTTTCTTCTGAAGCTCAAAGTGTGTTGAAATATTGTACTGCTCTGATGGTGTGAATGGGAAATCTTGCATGTTTATTCTGGTGACTCAAGCAAGGCATGCATGTGCCTTAAAAAGTTTGGTAGCTGAAAGTATACTTTTAAAATAGGATCATAAAGTGCATATTATGAGAAATACTAGCCGCCCAAGAGGTGGTGGAGACTGAGAGAGCCTCATAGCTGGAGTGGAGTCCATGTGGAGGGGTCGCAGGGATTCTCCTGGGGAGACCTATTGGGTGTGCTGTCATGGTTGGTGGATTTGCAGCCTTTTGAAGGGCTGTCTAGGTTGCACATGTGCACAAAATATGAATGCTTCTTGAACTCTTTTTAGAGAATGAAGCCTTGTTTCATTTATGGGTCTTACATTTGACCAGATGATTCATCTGCTCAATTATCGTTGACTTTTAGCTTCCAGCTGTCACGGCACACATTGAGCATGAGAGAGATGCTTAGCATGCTCCCTGAACGGTGGCATTTTCCTGTGTACATTACTCACTCACCTGAAAAGAAGTGTATTACAGTGGCATGGCTACTGGGACCAGGGCCGGCTTTAGCCCTGGTGGCACCCAGGGTAAGAATATTTGTTGGCGCCCCCCACCATGGATTCCTTCACTACCACCCTTTAACAGTGCCCCTCAAGTCTCCCTAATCTCTCTCTCAGATGCATTTAATTCATTTTATAGCACCTGTCATAACAGTGCAGGATGTCAGAGCACTTTACATTCCATATACATTACACAGAGACGATCCATTGTGTTTGCCAGTCAGTGTATAGGAAATGTTACAAGGGAAAGAGGACTACAAGTTGTAGGGGGCACTTGTCATCAACACTGGTAGGCAGTATGGTTTAAAAGTGCTTGGTCTGGAAAGGTACAAACTCAGATTTTAAAGGTAACACCAGGGTTGGGGGTTCTCCTTAATAATAATAATTGATTTCTACCCAAATTATACCTTTTTGCAACATTAGAAGAATGAAAGAGTGGGGGAAATGATAATGCTCTAATCTATACAGTTTGCATGCAGCTCTTGATGATAATTAATAGCTCACTGTTCAATATTAGTATTTTAACATATTAACTGCAAGTACAAAAGAATATCGCTGGCAAAAGCAGTAACCAGTAAAAATAATAAGTAAAAACGTTCTACATGAAATGTGCTATTGTGATCTGTGTGGTACACGCTGTTTGCAACAGGCATATTAACCCTCTCCCCTACTTTATGATGAGTAAAAAGTTCCACTAGACAAAACTCCGATCTGTCTCCAGGAAGAACATTAATCAACAGCGTTATCTTGACTTTTTTAATGTTGCCTGAAAACTGCTGTAGGAAAGTGATGTGGCAGCAGGTACTTTTAAAACCATAATATACTTGCAAACAAGAGCCCCCACCCAAAGTCAGTCGGGTGCGATGGCACAGCCACACTGCACTAGAGCCGGCCCTGACTGGAACAATATCTTATTTATATATTTTTTCTATGGCCATTCCAGTGGCTAATTTGATGCAGCTTCAAGCTGTTCACCTCTGTCTGTTCCTCTGACTTCGTTGTTCATTAGGAATGCAAATGCACCAGAGCTGGTTAGTGCTGTTCTGCGTAGCGAGCTCTTACCTCCAGGAAAACAGACCGGACTAATTACACACTTTTGTAGGATTGGGGCGATTGGGTGATTGAGTGATTCGCTACAAACCACAGGATGTTGTTCTGCGGCCAGGTGTCAAGCCTGGGTCTCCAGGTCCAAAGTCAGCTGCTCTAGATGGCACACCCTATCTCCACCCGAGAGTCTCTATAATCTTACCCTGTTGTGTTAACGGTGTCCGTCCATGTACAAGATGCCAAAGATGTTTATCATTATTTCAGTCTGGTACATGTTCAATATAGATTAGTGATTAACTTGCTTTTTTCTTATCTTGAAGACTCAGACACTTATTCACAGACAGCCTGAGTCTGAAGGTCTGGGTCTGGGTCTTCATGATAAGAAGACAGCGTCCTAATTATTGCTAATCTGTGTTGAGCACGTACCATGTTCGTAAAGTATCACTACAAAATGCCACTGTCACAACCTGCCATATAATGTCTTTGTAATTGGTTAGCCTTCTTCAATCCATTGTCTCCCCTCACTGTGAATGATGACAGTTTGCTAATGCACTTCAATCAGTCAATCAAATCTTATAAAGTGCACCTACTCACTCGTAAAGATCTCAAGGCGCTATGGGAGGGGTTGGATCCTCTGTGATTCAGGCAAAGAGCCAGGTCTTAAGGTCCTTCCTGAAATGAGGTAACAATGGTGACTGCCTCAGATGAAGAGACAAGGTGATCCAGCTCTTCGCCCTCAAGGTAGGCAAAGTATTCTCCTCCAGCTGAGGTCTTCTGTATGCGGGGTACAGTGGCCAGTGCCTATTGAGCAGAGCGGTGGAGTTCCATCCTGTCTGCCAGGGTCCCAGTAGGGGTTGTGGCAGATCATTGTGTGAGGGCAGGCTACTGTCCTTTGACATGTAAGGGTCAGGCCCTCCACCCTCCCAGCCCAGGAAGACCCATTCAATATGCAGGTGTATGCGAGTGTGACTGAGCATCCTGTGTTTGGGGTTTGTCTGAGTGAATGCACAAGGGAGCTGTCACTAAACCTAGCCAGACGTGGATTGTAAGGCACAGAAGGATTTAAGTGTAGAGAAATGCTCGCTTTCTAAAAGTGGCATTTCTAAAATAGTAATATTAGGTCCTACCTCACCAGTCAGCAGGACTTTCTATTACCATTCTGGCCATACTAAATATGACCTGGCTACTCCTTTCAGATCAGGATCTACCACTCAAAGAGTATATGAAGGTAGCCTTAATGCTATGTTAACAAAGGAGCAGGCCTCACAGCAGTGTAAAACAAATTTAGGAGTTTTACACTACCAGGACATGTAGAACACACATGTTCATGTCTTGCCTTTTACCTATATAGCACCCTGCCCTATGGGCTTCCTAGGGCTTACCTTCAGGGTGACTTATATGCAGAAATAGGGGACATTAAGGCTAGGCAATTACTTTTAAATGCCAAGTCAAAGTGTCAGTGAATCTGCAACAGGCCCTGCAATGGCAGGCCTGAGGCATGTGTAGGGGGCTACATATGTGGGTGGTACAACCAGTGCTGCAGCCCACTAGTAGCATTTAATTTACAGGCCCTGGGCACATGTAGTGCACTTGACTAGGGACTTACAAGTAAATTAAATAAACCAATTGGGTATGAGCCAATGTCACCATGTTTTACGGAGAGAGCATATGCACTTTAGCACTGATTAGCAATGGTAAAGTGTGCAGAGTCCTAAAGCCAGCAAAAATGAGGTCAGAAAAAGAGGAGGAGGAAGGCATAATGTTTGGGGGTGACCGTACAGAAAGGCCATTTCCAACAGTAAGCCTAATGTTATCTATTGGGAAAGAGACAGGCCTTGCAGTAGTGAAAAACAAATGTAAGAGTTTTGTCACTACCAGGACATTTAAAACTTAAAAGTACATGTTATACTTCTTAATTTCATATGACCTGCCCTCTGTGCTGTCCAGGGCCTACTTTAAGGGTGGCTTATATGCATTAGAAAGGAAGGTTTGGGCCTGGCAAAAGGTTTTTTTGCCAAGTTGAAATGGCCATTTAAAACTGCACACACTGGCTGCAATAGCAGACCTAAACATGTTTAAAGTGCTTCTTAAACGGATGGTACAACCAGTGCTGCAGGCCCACTAGTAGCATTCAGTTTATAGGCACTGGGCACAGGTAGTGCCACTTAATTAGGCAATTACAAGTACATTACATATGCTAATTGGGCATACACCAATTCTACCATGTTTTTGGGAGAGAGCACAAGCACTTTAACACGGGTTACCAGTCCTAAAGCCAACAAAAATTGAAGTCAGCAAAACAGGAGGATGGAAGACAAGTTAGGGGAGAACCAGGGCAAGGATGTCAGGTCTAATATTTATGCTGTATGATGTGGTGGGTCAAACAAAATGCAAAGGACAGCTGAACATATCAGTGAAAGAAAAGGTCCAACCAAAATTTCCTCCGAGTATATTTATTTAGGTATAGTTAGGCCAGAATTTCAATTGAAAAGTTGTTTTTTTGGTTTCTTAATAACTTTGGCATTTTTAAACACATCTTCACAAAATATAACTGTAACTCATGTATGCTGTGGCAGGCAGAAGCAAAATGCATATGACAGTTGCACATACCAATGTATAAATATATGTGTACTTTTGGTTAGTCAGAGTTTCCATTTTCTAAATGGGACAGGAGATGTTTCTCCTGCCATCCATTGTGGATTCACAAATCTGCTGTGCTGTGACTGGCTGACTGCCACACGCACCTTCCTGCACAAAAACAGTAATCAGAGGCATTTTTCTCTTTCTAATTGTTCTTCAAAATGCAGTACACTTAGTAAGAGGAAACAAAAAGGAAAAATGAATATATTTCTGCTTGTGCCTCTGGTGAGACGGTGAACAATTTGGAAGAATTAGCTCTAGGTCCCCTTGTCCTCTTCCCCTTCATCACTAGTGAGAATACCAAAGCAAACTCTCTGGCCTTCATATGAAACCAAAGAAGAAGCAGAAAAACATAAAAAAGCAGATTCCTTACGAACATGCAGTACCATAAGTGATTAATCCAAAACAGAAATCAAGAGAAATCAACAACGGAATGCAACATCCCCATCCCAAAGTTGGCATCATCACATAACACATTCTGTAACCTATAATGTTTCACAAAAGTATTAGGAGAAGCCCAGGTGGCAGCCCCATAGACCTCAGAAATGGACACCACCTTCAACTCCTGCGAGGAATCTGCAACCCCCCTGGAAGACCAGCCCTGAACTCCAGCTTTGGTAAGCTAAAAAAATCAACTGCTTGGTCAAGTGACTGATAAAGTGGGAAAGTCCTATTACTTGCTGTCAGTCTTCATTACTCCTGGTCCTGATGTCCTTTTCCCATTCCTTACGCCTGTCCTTCTCCCTCCTCGGCTGCCAGCCTTCATATGTATGGGAGCTTGGTAGTTCAGGTGGAATGCTGAGTAATTGCTGCCTATGTAGCCTCCAGCAAGAGGGGAGGGCACTAGCATTCATCTGTTCATTTTTGTTCTGTGCATAAGATAGAATATCTCACCAGTGATAAATGTGACGAGGACATCAGGACCAGGAGTAATGAAGATTACCAGTAAGTGACATTGCCAGGTCTACCAGTGCTGATAAATCTGAAAATGCATATGAAGACGAGTTGATTCCAGCCACACTCCAGCCATGTAAGGCCGCCACCATAGAGTGTAGCCCAAGGCAGCAACTGGCACTGCCTTTCGTTACACCAGATTCGCCGAGCCACGCACGGCCATGCAAGGTGGCCTTGACTGGTTTGGTAGATCTGAATAATGGCATTGCGTGGCCATGTCTCACCTTGTATTGTGCAAGGGTGACGTAAAACTTTTATACATTTGGTGCTAGGTGTCTTAATATTTCCGAATAGCCAACTTAAACCCTAATACACAAGCAATCATTTTGGATGTCTGGGCAGTGAAACCTCCAAGATGCCACAATGAATCCCTGGCTATGGTTGTATCATGGATGCCGGCTAGTCATCAACCTAAACCTTTCTGAACTACACAGAATGCTTTCATGCGTGAAAGAGGCATAAAGCAAAACAAAGACTAGGCACATTAAGACAGTAGTAGAGGATATGTGTGCGTTACTGCACTCCAGCAACATGTCCAAACCCCAACCTATGTTTATGAAAACTGACATTTCAGTCAGATATGAATGATGCAAATAGATCTCTATATTTTTAAGCAATAGTGCCTTTAGTCAAAGTAGTTCGAATAAGATCTTTTTAAGAATGATTTTGGTGGATAATATAAAAGAACCAAAAAGTTACAACAGATTTTGTTTGCTCAGTTCTACTGACTGCTTTTGTATTGTTTTATCAGCAGCGAAAACAAAACAAAAAATTCCCTTCACTCTGGACTGGAGCCAAACCCAACAGCTTACCACCCAAATTAAGTAGTGGAAGCATAACTTTCGGAAAGCTGACCTTTGAAGGGCTGTCTAGGTTGCAGATGTGCACAAAATATGAATGCTTCAAGAACTCTTTTTAGAGGATGAAGCCTTGTTTCATTTTTCGGCTCTTGCATTTGACCAGACGATTAATCTGCTCAATTATCATTCACTTTTAGCAGTGGTAAAGTGTGCAGAGTCCTAAAGCCAGCAAAAATGAGGTCAGAAAAACAGGAGGAGGAAGGCAAAATGTTTGGGGGTGACGCTGCAGAAAGGCCATTTCCAACAGTAAGCCTAATGTTATCTAATGGGAGAGATAGGCCTTGCAGTAGTGAAAAACAAATTTAAGAGTTTTGTCACTACCAGGACATTTAAAACTTAAAAGTATGTGTTATACTTTTTAATTTCATATGACCTGCTCTCTGTGCTGTCCAGGGCCTACTTTAAGGCTGGCTTATTTGCGTTAAAAATTACGGTTTGGGCCTGGCAAAAGGTTATTTTGCCAAGTTGAAATTGCCATTTAAAACTGCACACACTGGCTGCAAAGGGCTTCTTCAGCGGATGGTACAACCAGTGCTTCAGGCCCACAAGTAGCATTCAGTTTATAGGCCCTGGGCACAGATGGTGACACTTCATTAGGCAGTTACAAGTAAATTAGATTAGCTAATTGGGCATACACCAATTCTACCATGTTTTTGGGAGACAGCACAAGCACTTTAGCATGGGTCAGCAGTCCTAAAGCCAAAGAAAATTGAAATCAGCAAAACAGGAGGCTTGGAGGTAAGTTAGGGGAGAGCCATGGCAAGGATGTCAGGTCTAATATCTATGCTGTATGCTGTGGTGGGTCAAAACAAAATGCAAAGGACAGCTGAACATATCAGTGAAAGAAAAGGCCCAACCAAACTTTCCTCCAAATTATATTTAGGTATAGTTGTGCCAGAATTTCAATTGAAAAGTTGTTTTTTTTGTTTCTTAATAACTTTGGCATTTTTAAACACATCTTCACAAAATATAACTGTAACTCATATTTTCTGTGGCAGGCAGAAGCAAAATGCATATGACAGTTGCACATACCAATGTATAGATCTATGTGTAGTTTTGGTTAGTCAGAGTTTCCGTTTTCTAAATGGGACTAGAGAGCTTTCTCCTGCTATCCATTGTGGATTCACAAATCTGCTGTGCTGCGACTGGCTGACCATCACACAAACATTTTTGTTTAAGTCACAATTACACGCATTTGAAGTGAGCACCCTGTTAAGAAAAAATAATATGAAACACCCAGAATTTAAATGAATATGAGAATGATTTTTAGTACACAGTTCTGAAATGCTGTGCAGGATTTATGAACTCCAATCTCTCCCTGAGTCCTGTCAATCTTATGGGGGTCCTGATTTTATTTTCTTCCTTAGTGAGAGCTAGCATCAAGCCATCTTGGTTTTCTCAGTGATGTGCTCTTTTAGGTTGAGGTCGACATCCAATGTGAATTCTAGTGACCTTGGATTGGGTGACATGCTGGATGTAGATTTTTATGTTAACAATATGAAAACAATTTCTGAAAAAATGAATCCTTCATATGAAATATACTAACCAAAACAGTGACTGTACAATCTTGTCATGTATGTGGCTCTCTAAGCACCTCCTCGAAATGTATCCTAAAATCAATTGAAAAACACCCAGGTTATGTTCTGTAGTGCACTGTATTGCACTGTAGACAAGTAAATGGGACTCTGTGGAGACTTTGCGAGGCTGTCATCAAATTACACAGAATTGCATTATATTTGTGTTATGTTATAAAACCAATTACAGCACCAAGATAGCTAGTGTTATGTTGGAGGAGGAAGATTAAAGGGGCTGCACTGTTCCTAATCCCCGAACTGACAGACACCACACAAGAACCAATAACCCAGATGCCCGTGGTCAGCCACAATCTCATCAGACACGAAATCACTTTTTCAGATACGGCTGGCCAGAGCAGCACCTAAGATACCACACCCATCTTCTCCAGCCATGGCTGCCACATGCAATAATCACTGTCTTGTAAGGTTTCTCTCCCCAAAAATCCAGCACTTCAAGCTGCAGTAACACCTCTCCTACCACTACTTCAAGCTACCCTATCTCCTCTTCTACCACCACTTAAAGCTACCACACTATCTGTTCTACCAGCACTTCAAGCTACTGCACCTCCTCTCATACCACCACTTCAAGCTGCAATACCTCCTCTCCTACCACCACTTCAATCTACCTTACCTCCTTTTCGACCACCATTTCAAGTTACCACACCTACTCTGGTACCACCGCTACAAGCTACCACACCTCCTCTCCTACCACCACTTCAGGCTACCATACCTTCTGTTCTACCAGTACTTCAAGTTACTGCACCTCCTCTCATTCCGCCACTTCAATCTACCTTACCTCCTCTTCGACCACCATTTCAAGTTACCACACCTATTCATGTACCACCACTACAAGCTACCACACCTCCTATCCTACCACCACTTGAGGGGACCTTGCCTCCTTTTCTACAACTTCTGGCAATTGATCTTTCGATCCATATCTTCAATCAGCAACTAGCGGCAGTCGCTCTCCTCACCTCTCACGTCTTGAATTTTTCTGTTTATCATTTTCCTTATAGTTTTCTTCAGACTAATTCCAGCATATAAGGGGATGTTTCTTTTATGAACCTTTTGCTGGTAGATGGTTAGAATTAGCTTTCCATACTAAAATCACAGAATTACCTGCAATCCAAAAAATGCCAAATGTCCTTTTCCTGCTTCAAGTATCCCAGGTCAGACATATAAGCCTTTTACTCCATAAAGAATGATTCTTCTGACCAGGAAACAAATGACCTCAGGCCAGTATTGAGGCAGTGCAGATATTTAAAAGGTGTTTTCTGTTTTCTAAATGTCCAGGTTTACACCAGATAAATACAGTTGTCATTTAGAGCCCAGGGCAGCTGATACTACCCCTGTCTTGTCCTTTGCTTTCCCTGAAACTGCATTAGCTATCCCTGTTCTTAAGGTCATGAAAGCAGAGGCAAAAAGAAAAAGTGAACAAGACTCTAAAATGCCTCAGTCTAGTTTCCTGCCCTTGTTCTTCCCCAAACTATGCTATCATGTAAAAGAGTTTGTGAACTAGGCTCATTTCTTCATAGCTGAGGATATATTGCCTTTTTAAGTCCTACGTTTTTGTTGTACTGCACAGCAAAACCATAAACAATTACAAATCTCTTTCCTTTATTTTCCCTTTTCAGAAACAATGATGACATTTCTCCTGCTACTTGTGTTTTTGGCTGTGGGAGGTTTGTTGCACATTTCAAAATGTTGTTTATTTTCTATCAAATGATTTGCTAAATTAAACATTGCATCGTTCAGATACAACTGTAATTATGCAGATACTATCTGTAATATGGGTGTCAGCCTGTGAACTATGGGAACATGTCCCATCTCGTCACCATTGAGTTGACTGTCTCTTCTATTACTCCATGAAGACTAACGCAGCTATTGCCCTGGAAGGACTGTCTCCACTGTGTCATTAGGGGTGGGATCCATGATGCCATTCAGAGGGACCCCATTCAGTCTTAAACCTATGTATATCTGTGAGGTATGATGTCTGGTGCTACACATCAATTCTGGACGGGGCCCAATCATTTTGCGTTATACAACTAATCAGTGGGACCTGAGTGTAAAACGGTGACACGTAAGCACATTTCGGGCATGTGTAGACCAAAGCTTGTATTATCCCTAACAGCCGTATACTGTGCTTGGAGCTGAAGCATTCAATGGTACAGAATTACAATTCTGTAATCTCTCTTTTTACAGGTCCCTGAATTTAACTGCCCATAACCCTGCTTATTTCTGTCCATGGCACTTACCTAAAAAGTGCCTGAGGCATTATGGGTAATTTACCCCAACCCTCTACAACCCTCTTACAAGAAGCTTGCACCACCATTGCACTATTATTTTTTATGCTCTGGCAGGGAATTCCGTACTCCATATTTACAAGGCAACGCATTTGGCCATTACTTTTTGTAGGTCTGTGTCAGAAAATACCTGCGCTTGAACCGGCTTTGCAACGCAGTTTTTAATTGATGCAGGGTAGACATTCCTTTGTAAAATCTTACTTACAACTGACACAGTGATGGCAATGTGTGAAGCATCTTTTAGATGCATCAGGGTAAGTCTGTAATGCATCAAATGCCTGGGCCTCTGCAACCCAGGCATAGAAAGTGACACAGTGGCTGTGGAATAGGAATCTTGCCAGCTGGAGTCACTTAACACTCTGTAATACTCTGTAATAAGTAAGCAATTCCCATTCACTCAACTAGTAGTAGGTCCACACATTTAACAATCATGTAGTATGACCCCTTGACCAACCTGGGACCATGGCACCTCTGATATTATCATCCATTGCAGCAATTCAGTGTGACACTGTGTTCTCAATGTAAGGGACAGGGCAGGATTACCACATATCCATATGAGAATGGGTCCCTAAGTCCAGCCAAGAGTAGGTACATACAAAGGGTAGGTAACATATTAATTGCCACTTTACATTACATCATTTACTTGTATCTACTCACAAGGTGAGTTTTCCACAATTTCACACTCTATTACATCAGTCCCCAAACATTAGGCCAGCTGCGTCATTCAGAACCAACACCTTACCTCTGTTTTTTGATGCATTGTTAAAGTTGCATTTATAGTAAGCCCAACTTCCGCAATGTGTTGCGGTATCCTTCCCACAGATTTTCTGTGCACCTTGGTAGCTTGCGAGATGATGTGCCATACCATAAATATGGGTCATTCATCTCACTGGATTCTGTCGTAGTGCAGTGCAAGTTTCTTTGACGCATCCCACCCGCAAGGCAGCAATGAGTTACGTATTCAAAATATGCCCCTGAATTTTTCTGGGAACTGATGCATTCCTATAACTTCATCTCCTCCTCCCTTCTAAATTTTGATTGGTTGGGGGAGCTACTGGTGTGACCAAGTCCTGCAAGCCCTGCCTCCGAGAAGACTGTCAGTCATGCAAATGTTTGCTCAATGCAGTCATTAGCTGCAACGAGGGCCTCAATTCAGGCTCTCACCTTAGCTAATGGTAGACTTGGCATATATGCATGTCATGTTGTTGGAGGGAGGCTGAGCAATCACTGTCCTTTCACATGCATTGTGAATGTAATGAGAAAATGCAGCATTATTCATGAAAAGTGAAGAGGTTTGCTCTCACACTTGCACATTCAAGTATTCTCCACAGCAGTCCTTCAAATGCTTAATGCCTGAGACGACCCCCCCCCCGTCCCACACAGGAAACAGATGTGGCAGGCATCAAGGTCAGATAATCATAATCTGTCAATCGTGACAAATTGTGATAGTCCCTACTGCTGCCTTGTTCCTTCCCCAATGTTTAAGGTGGAAGTGAAGCCGTAAAAGAAAGTATTTTGAGATTTGAGAGCCCCTCTAAACACTAGGAACAGTTTCCTGTAGAAGCAGCGTGGGTTTGAAGCTGGTACTCACTTTTTAAAACTACAAATATGTTGTTACCCTCCAAAGCTCCAATAGTTAAAATAAAATTGCAAAACATTTGCAACTTCGCCTACCAAACTTGCTAACTTACAAGGGGCCACATGTGTCACCTGGTTTTATCTCCCTTCACACGTTCACCAGGTGTGGAGTGTGATGGGTTCATTTTAGTTAGTTGCTTGGGAACACTGATAGCTTAGCTTAGGCTTGCTGTCTGTGCCCATTTACCCAGTTATCAGGCTATGTTGTTTTTATTCATTTTGTTTTCTAATACCTTTAGTGGTATTGTTTTAATTTCATTATCAGCCACTATTCTGCAAAAGCGTCATTATCAGTGCTATGGATGACATACTTTGCATCATGTTCTTTTCTTCGGAATCAGAAGAGCGGAATGCGAGGCACACAGTATATCGCCGGCCCTAAGACTGCTTTAACAGTCCAGTGCTTAGGTGCATACCTGCGCCAGGCTTCTGTAAATGAACATAAACATGTCCCCTATAAAAATATCTTGTAGGAGAAAGGGCATTAGAGGGGGTTCCTGCTAAAATCTCCATCTTGTGCCTGGATACCCTCCAGGGTGATAGGCAGCTCTTTAAAAAGTCCATGATTGATTGATCTCTGCTGCATGTCGAGCTTTGGCAACCTCAGCCTTTGTACCAAGGTAATGGGGGTGGGGTGTGCTTCTCAGGGCATTGTATGGACAGAGTTGGCTTTCATCGCCATGCCCTCGCTTAGGGAAAAGAGATTAGGCTTTTAGGTCGGAACTGTATACTCAAGTTATTTCAATATATTTGGGTTGTTTATATTTACATCTCTAACTTTCACAGCCCTGAATTTGTTATTCCTCAGTATCCTAAGTATTGCAGTTTATGCATTTTATCATAGATTGCAATCTTTTTAATAAATGCATTGAAAACTGCCCTGCATCCCTTTACTTGCCTATATGTGTGTAAGAGACTTGTGTGTGGAAAGAAAAGGAAAAGGATTGTTTCCTGAGGGGTCCAGAGTTCCATGCAAGGCTGCCACAAATCACCTTTACCAGTTGGGTTTTGGTAAGGTGCTGCTAGTGAGCCAGGATGGTTCGGCTGACAGCTGCCAACTGGTGTGGGAGTGACTCGGTCATCTACAATGCAGAGGTGCTGCCGCCCCATATCCAGCTGTCTCACTGTTATGCAACAGGAGCTGAAATCACATGGTGGCAGGAAAGACAGATGGAAAGCACTGCTCACAGTGGCGTTCCAACTCTATTTTGGTGGCTGTAAGCATCCGGTGCCAAAAAAGGGGCGTCAAAACACCTCAGGGCGTCTGTGACAGACTCAGCGCCCCTTTTTGTTTTGGAGTGGGGAGGGGTCATGAGAGGATTTGTGGATAGTCCTCAAGTACTGTACCAGGCCAGCCAGCTATTATCCTGTCCTTAACACCGTGCTTCCCCCTTGTGATCCTGCAGAGTCACATGCCCTGTAGAAATATTTTGTCCACACTATAAATCAGCTGCTCCATGACAATCATTCTGAAAGGAATCACTAGAAAATGAAAACCCCTTGCTCAGACTTTGAATCATATGTCCAATTACTTCATGTTTGCGTAGTTTGATTCAACCTAGTGGAGTTCCTTTCACCCTTTAATCCTCTATTTAGTAAGTCATTTACCCATTCATCTCTTTACCTATCCATAGATCCTTTACACTTTCCATTCCATCAATGTATCATGTGCCTGTCTGTTAGAAAGAGGATTATTAGTTTGGTTGGATAGTGTCCACAACATGACATAATGAAACAAATCTTGCTACTAACATAACCTAACACACTGCAATACAACACACGCTTCAAAGCACAAAAAGCTCATATTCCATCTTGTTGTCTGTGCATTGTGCCAATAATAACCTCCTTTTTTAACAATATGTAGGGCTCACTTCAAAGTTTGCTATTTGAGGAGAGATAAGTAGTTTTTTAAAATAATAAAAAAAATGCTTGTTGACCAAATGGGCCATTTTTTAATGCTATGAGGAAGAGTTGGGAGATAGCAAAACGGATAACGGATTTAATTAAATGTGAATTGTTTATATTATGAAGTGTGGATGGGGGCTGAATATGTGTTTTTATGTGGATATGGTGCAACCAAATTTGGATGTAATTAAGAGACCTGGATGGGTATTTTATATTTTCCTATTATTGGTTGAATCCCTTCAATGAACAATGTTGTTCTATAAGGTAAGACCCCCCCTCTCTGCTTTGTATTATGAAATTTACTAGGTAACTGTCAGAACACGACTCAGTCAACATCAATTTCAGAAATAAATAAAAAAGAAACCTGTCTCTGTGCTCGAGGCGCGTGTGATCATGGATGGGTGCAGTATAAGAATGCTTGTTACAAGCGATTCTACAATATAGTGTCTTGGCCAGAAGCAGATGTAAGAGTGCCTTGCATGCTCTAATAAATGCAAACCTTCTTTGCCAAGGTTTTACATGGGTTCTTGCATGACACAAAACACACCATGAATGTATTAACCGTTTTAAAGGCTTGCAGATGCAGTGCTAAATTACGTTTACTAAAGGTGCACACTTTACTAAAAAAGGGCTATTATAATCTATTGAAGATGATATGCTGATCACATCTCCATGTCCTTTACATTATGCCATGTAAGTTATTACATTTCTAAGCTTATGTTTAATAATTATGGCTTCTTATCAATGTTCCATCTGTATTCCACGTATGCATATTAGTGATGCTCACCATTGCCATTATGATAAGATTTAGGTGAACAAATCATTATGTCCTGTATATAGGCGTAAGGATGTACAAAACATTCCGTTCAGCTGGTGGAAATGGTTGAATTTTGGCGACTCGTTGTTTCTTTTGTATAACAAAGTTACAGCTGAATTCCACCAATTGGTGAGTGGCAGAATTTTTCCTCATGTGCGGGTCCAGGATGGGAAGCTGGTGAGCACGAGTGAGATATTCTGTCCCCTTAGCGTGATTTCTGCTCGCTAGGAGGAAATATAACAATAATTTTTTAACTTTGAAAACTCTACTTGAGCAGCAGCAAAATGAACTCAAGTAGTTGGACTCTCTGGCTCACTTTGTGGTGACGTTCACATACAGATTCTTTAGTGCAGAACCCGCTTTCAGCACAAAATCACAGCATGAGCAGCGCAGCGCGCCAATTTCTACCTGTTGGCAGAACTGAAGAATTTCACAGAGTTGAATTCTATGAGTTACGCCCACTCCTAATTTGTATACATGTTTTCAAGCTACTCTTCATACACTTGTCACTATGGCAATAGCATCTTCAGTAAACAAGCATTGGCAATGACAAGAGCCAACATTAAGATCAAGAGCAGCCCATCATTAAGGGCTGCGGGCCACACACCCCACCTTTTTGGCAGACATGAAGAGCTTCTGTGTGGCTGAGCAAAGGTCAGTCTGACAGATACTCTTCATGTTCAGATCAGGCAGCCAGGTGTTTGACATGCCCTAAATATGCAGGCACCTGGTTTCCTGAGGTGAATTTTTCATGGTTGAAGATCTCACAACTCTGTGGGTGTGACCTTTTCAGCCTCGCAAAGTCCTGGGAGTATCTTACCTCATGACAAGGGAGAGTGTTACTGTTAGCCTTGCACCTGGGCATTTTAGTATTGAGACCTGGAGTTCCCAGAGCTGAGCATCTATCAATAACACCCTGTCACAAAGTGAGATGGGGTCTACAAGTCTCACTGATCGGGCCTGGGTGCTTTAGTTTTAAGCCCTGAAGTGCCTACGGCCGTGTATCTATCATTAACACCTTATCACAAAGTGAGGTGGGGTCAACAAGTCTCACTATCCATATCTCACTCTTTGACAAAGTAGGGACTGCTGACTCCTCTCATTGGTGACAAAAGTACAAATCCTGCACCAACATCAAGGCCAAAATCTCTGCTGCATTCGGTAAGCTATTTTTATTTTAATGTTTAATGTTTAATGTGTGCATGCATGTGTGTACGTATGGATGTATGTGCATATGTGAGTGTGTGCTGTGAATTGGTGCGTGTTTGTGTGTGTGTGAGTATGTGTGCTTGTGAATGGAGGGTGTATGTTTGCATGCCTGTGAAAGCTTGTGGGTGTGAGTCAGTGTGCATGTAGATGGTTGCATGTATGCCCCCCAGCTTGAATTAGCGGCCACCACTTTATAAGAATACATGCAACCTATCACTCATCCATGCACACATACCTTCATTCATTTTCTCACGGACTCATCCTTGAATTTGCTAATTTACTCATGTGCAATAAAACATTCATGAAACTCCCTAAAGCACATGGATGACAAATAAAAAAATTATTAACGTAGAAAAAAGAAAACGAAGAGGTTGGTGGCCATCTTTCAGTGACCAAGAACTTAGAGAAAATCATCACTAGATGCTTTGCTTGATACTTCAACAACCAACAACATCTCAGCAGCACTCAGTCTGGTTTCAGATCCACCACAATACAGACACTACCCTCATTGCCACCATGGATGACATTTACATAACTCTAGATGTAGGTGAAAGAGCGGCACTAATTCTCTCTGGACCTCGCCACAACATTTGACACAGACTTCTACTCCATCCTTACCCAGTACATGCATGGCATCTGCATCCAAGGACATGTACTCTGAAATATCTGCTTCTTTCTGACTGATAGTCAGCCTGGCACGGTAAACCTTGGATGCCTGTGACCGCATCTGCAGAGTTCAGAAAAGATTCTCAATGAGCCTCTTCAACACACACTATCCGACATCATCTTTTCTAACAACGTCAATGTCCTCTCCTATGCTAATGACACTCAGCTCATTATGTCCCTCATGGACAAAATACAGAGTACCTGGACTGAAATCGTCTACTGGATAAAGGTCAACTGGCTGTCTGAAGCTGAAAAATGACAAGTCCGAAATCATCATCTTTGGGAAGAACACTCTGCTGTCGGATTCCGCCTGCTGGTCAAACCCCCACGATTTGAGCGAAAAGCCTTAAGATTATCATTGACAGCAACCTAGATATTACCGCCTAAGTCCATTTGGTCACAACTTCATGGGTTTACGCCCTAAAGATGCTAAAGATTATTTTTAAATTGCTTCCAATCAGCACATGGAAAACATTTACACACACCCTCATCACAAGCAAGCTGGTCTGCAGGAGCACTTTCTATGTGGGGATCAACAAAAAACTCCCTTGAAGGGTGCAGACTATTCAGAACTCAGAGGCCATATTCACTCTCATCCTCCCATGCCCCAATCACATTACACCACACCTGAATCAGCCCAATAGTCATTTGAGCACAATTCAAACTCCTCACCCTCTCTTTCAAGGCACTACATACCTCAGCAATCGCTTCCGCTTTGACAAACCTTCCTGACACCTCCACTCAACCAGATTCTTACTTGCACACACTTCACACATACTGAAAACCAGATTCCAAGGTTGAGCTTTCTCCTACATTATTTTCAAAGAAAGGAACAACCTGCTGCTACACATAAGAGGCTCCTCCTCACGTCTTGAATTCTGCAAGAATCTGAAGGCTTGGGTTTTCAAGTAGCCCCACTAGGCTTTAGACTGGGCTACATTCACATCTGCTCAATGTCAGAATATCCTCCCAGGTGATAGTGTATTCCACAAATCTGTATAACATACCATTGTAAATAATACATCAGTGTTTCAAAGTTCCAACAGAGCTACCACATTTAGAAGTGTTTGCTGGTCCTCTTTAAGCATTAGAAAAATATACACTATCCAAAATACAATTCTAATCTAGTCGCTGTAAGTAATTGGGTTACTGTTTCAAGGGGGTGAAACCCTACTCATGCAGCAACAAGCCACAAGCAAACAGCAGTTTTGGTCCTCCTGGTAGATTTGCACAAAAGCAGCCAGGATTAACTTAGAGGCAATGTGTAAAGTATTTATGCAGCACTTCAAACAGTAATAAAGTGAAACACAACACAAGACATGTGCCACACCAACTTAGAAAAATGTAATAAATAATTTAAGATCAAAACAACAACAATCAAATCAGTAGAACCAGAGATATGCAATTTGAAGGATTTACGTGAACATAGCACCAAAAAGTATAAAGTGCCAACTGTGGTCATCTGGTCACACTGGACCGGAACAAAGTCACAAGTTCAGGTCGACTGTGATGAGTGTGGGCCGGATACTTGAACAAATTAGACCTGCTTACAAAGTATGTTAAATCCTGATTGTGGACCGTTGAGCAGCAGCGGTTCTGAGAAGCTGCAGGTTCAATGAAGAGTCCTGTGTCGAGGAGGCACCATGCAGCAACAGGTCTGGGAAGCTCCAGGACTCCAATTAAAAGTCCTACGTCAAGGATGCGTCATGTTGCGGTGGTTTCAAAGAACTCCAGAGGTCCTGTGTCAGGAATGTGGGTCTAGTCAATGCATCATGCTGCATCAGTTCTGCTGGGACCAGATTTGGGCTGGCCAATCTCCAAGGGTCCAGGACTGGGGTGGCACAATTTGGGCGAAAAGACTCACTGCAGGCAAACTACAGGTGCAGGTTTCAGGGTGGTTGAAGCCCTTTCTGTCCCTGGGGCTCTTCTGCAGAGGCCAGCCAACTAACCCTTGGAGTCACTCTGGTGTTCCTGGTGGTCAAGATGCTGGTCCAGACTTTTTTACTCAGACAGGAGGGCAGCTCAGCAGCAGAATAATAGAGCACCAGAATAGCAGTCCTTCTTGCAGCACAGCAGTCCTTCTGGACATACTACAGGTCCAGATGTGTACTGAAGAGTTAGGTCTGAGGGTTGAACATTTATACTTGGTGTCAAATTTGAAGTACGAGACGTTTCTAAAGATTTTCAACCCCAGAAATGTTTAAAGTTTCCTTCCTCCTTGCCCTGGCCCGGTTTGTTTGTTGACACAAAATATAAGTGCCAAACTCTTTGTAAGTGGGCTGGGCAGAGCTTTTGTGATGTGTAAGTGTGGTACGCAAATGCTCCTCTCCCACATCCTGACAGAGATGGCCCATCCTGCCAACACCTATTACTCCTTGTCTCACTCTCTGGGAGCAATACACCAGGACAAGCTGCCAGCTACACCAAGTCATGCGGCTACAGGTTGTAGACACTAAGGGCCTCATTATGACCCTAGCGGTCACCAGACCGCCAGTGTCGCGTTTGCGGTCAGACTGCCACTAAAGTGGTGGTCCGATCGCGCCATTAGGTCACCTCCAGCCGCAAGCCTGGTAGTCTCGGCAGATGTAATCCTGCAGCGCACCCATGGGGATTACAAGACCCCTTTCCGCGAGCCTTTGCATGGTGGTAGCCCTGCCATGAAAAGGCTGGTGGAAAGGGGGTGCTTTGCCTGGGCAGTGCAGGGGCCCCCATGGACAGCCCCCTTGCGCTTTCCACTGCCCAAATTATGGGCAGTGGAAAGCGCGACGGGTGCTGTTGCACCCGCTGCACCACCACATTGGTGCCTTCTCAATTACGAGCCAGCGTCAGTGTTAAGACGCTGTTCACCGCAGAGCCAACAGGAGGAAACACCCACTGTGTTTGCATGTTTCCATCCTCTGGCCCTGCAGTGAACACCTAATGGGGCCAGCCGTGTTCAGGCCGCACAGATGGCCTAATGGCGGCACAAGTTTGGCAGGCGACCTCTGCCACCTGCCAAACTACTAATGAGGGCCCAGATGTTCAGGACAAGAAAGCACCAACTTTCTATCAGTGGCATTTGCTGAATTGTGACTTAAAATACAACTTTACCTTTATAGAGCATTTTAAATTAAAAAAATGTAGTACCCATCTTGGCCCTTTATACTGATCCTAATTGAAAGTTATCACTTAATAAATGTAATACGGTAACCCAAAGTTATCCTATGGGGGAGGCAGGCCTCCCAGTAGTTAAAAACAAATAGGCCCTCATTATGACATTGGTGGTAAAACCCACTTACCGCCATGCTGACTGCGCCAACTTACCACGACGGCGGCGGATATCCGTT
Organism: Pleurodeles waltl; assembly: GCF_031143425.1. Taxonomy (NCBI): domain Eukaryota; kingdom Metazoa; phylum Chordata; class Amphibia; order Caudata; family Salamandridae; genus Pleurodeles; species Pleurodeles waltl. Next base: position 113,251,231 of record NC_090442.1, read on the forward strand.
CACCGTATTGTGACACATACACACCAATCTGGCACTATTCAGCCACACACACAAATCCGCCACACCAAAGGTCAGTGATAAAGTGGCGGCATCAAAACCCACACCGTTACGCCAACAGAACAGCGCCCACTGCATTATGACCCACGAATCACCATGCCGGATATTCAATGGCGGCAAACCATTGTCAGTACATACCGCTGACCTCAAAATACGGTCACTCAAACAAAACAACGCCACATTGGTCTATTTAAATAACACACACCTGACACCCATACATACACCACACCCACACACCACTATAAAAAACACACCTACATTACCCATGACCCTTTACCATTTCAAACAATTGGCACGAGACAGACACCACAACTACATACAAAACCAGAGCCACACACCACCTACACCTATACACCTCCCATAACACACCCCAACACATCACCCTACACACCTTCACCTACAAAATGCACACAACACCCATGGCACCACAAAGACACCCAAGATTCTCAGAGGAGGAGCTAAGGGTCATGGTGGATGGAAATCATCTGGGTAGAGCCTTAGCTATTTGGAGCACAGATGCAGCAGATATCCATTGCTAGGAAGATGGAGCTATGGCGGAGGATCGTGGACAGCACTCAGAAAAAGGGAAGACATCAGGAAGAGGTGGAAAGACCTACGGGGGACGGTAAGTTCCATTGCAGCACAGCACCAACTCGCTCTACAGAGGACTGGCGGTACGCCCCCACCTCCTCCCCCACAGCTAATAACATGGGAGGAGAAAGTCTTGGCAATCATGCATCCTGAGGGCCTGGCCAGAGTAGCAGGAGGACTGGACTCTGGTAAGTCAACTCTATAACACTATCACCCCATACCTGCATGCCATCACATACCCCCACCCTCACTCACATCACTCCACTACCTCACACACACCCCACCATCACATCTTACTCATCCCAATGCCAAGCCCTGCAAGCCATACCAATGCATGGACACCACTCATGGACCTGCATGGACACCCGTCACTAAAGCATGCACACTAGAGAGAACTAATCATCCCACCATACACCAGTGTACACAAGTGAAAGATGCCAGGGCAAATACAAACAAATAGGGCAACCCATTGATGCACAATATGTCACACACAGAAACAATAACACTGCATTTACATCCCCACAGGTACCCCAGCCAATGTCAGCAGCGAAGACGTGCCAGCACTATCTAGTCCCCCCACAGAAAAGGCCCACAGTGATGACAGCAACTCTGGTCGCCTGGATCTGGATGACCAACCTGGCCCATCAGGGACCTCTGGAGAGCCAGTTACCCAGGCCCAGTCACACACCACCACAGAGCATCCCCCATCTGGAAACACCACCACAGTACCCAGACCTCTGACCCCAGGACACATCAATCAGCAGTGTGTCTACCACTACAGGGACCCCAGGGCACACCTCATATCCAAGACAATCAGGGACCTGGGGTCAGTGGCGGTGGGCACATGGTTCAGGGGACAGAGGCACAGGACAGCAGGGAAACTGGGAGGAGTGCTGTGAGCCGGGGAGGACAGGCCCAGGGAACCGACTTTCCAGGAGGGACTTGCAGAGATCCTCAGAGCATACCAACATTCCCAGGATACGCTGGGCCAGATCCTGGACAACATGCAGGAGAACAGGCAGCTGCAGGAGGGACAGTACCAGGAGATCTGGGAGGACTTGCAGGCCATCAACACCACCCTGGTCTCCATAGCAGGGGTGCTGGCAGACATGGCCAACATTATGAGGGGGGCAGTCTCACAACAGCAGTCCCCTGCCACTAGCCAGACATCTGAACTGCCTACCACCTCCGTGGCTGCTAGTGGACAGGAGGCCCCCCCACAGGACCAAAAGGCCACCAGCACCCCTCCCCCTGCAGAAGGTGAACCACCCAGCAAACGTTCCCTGCCATCCAGGCAGAAGCCAAAGACTATTGCCAAGACCCCATGCAGGAAATTAGACTCTCCTGATTGTCACCCTTGTGTCCCACTCTGCCACCCTGTCCACCTTGAACTGCAATTGCTCCCCTCCCTATATCCCCTTGGACAATGCACCTGTGCTACAAACAGACTGGAACAATACCCTGGACTTTCCTCCATCATCACCACATCCCATTGCACTTGCCCCTCTTCTTATTCGCATTTAAATAAATACACTTTGAAATAATACAAGTATGGAGTATGTCACATGTTTTAAGTATGTATTCATTTAACGTGGTACAAACATTGCAATTCAACTGTACGGTAAAGTTGACATAGTAAAGACCTGAATTTGGCTGCAGTGATCACACCAGGAGTGATAGTCGGGCACCAACATCTGCAAAATAAGTTGCCAAAGGGTACAGTGAGTCGGCTAAAAGTGGCAATTAACAGCATGCCAGTGCCACAGATAATTAAAAAAATGACAATGAAATGTGAAGTACCACTGTCTTACCTGTGTGTCATTGGAAATATTGTTGAATCACTGCAGTTCTATTGTCCTCATCCTCATCCTCTGCCGCCTCATCCTCGATGTCCACAGGGTCCACTGCTGCCACACGGCCATCTCCAGCCTCCTCCTTCTGCAGAAAAGGCACATGGTGTCTCAATGCAAGGTTGTGCAGCATGCAGTATGCCACGATTATCTGGCAGACCTTCTTGGGTGAGAAGCACAGGGATCCACCTGTTAGATGGAGGCACTGGAACCTGGCCTTCAGGAGGCCAAAGGTATGTTCGATAACCCTTCTTGTTTTCCCATATGTCTTATTGTAACGCTCTTTTGCCCTTGTCCTGGCATTCCTCACAGGAGTCAGGGGCCATGATAGGATGGGGTAACCTGAGTCACCTACAAATATTGAGGGACAACATTTAGACACACACTATCCAACATGGCCCACACCATACCCATATGATGGGATGGGATGCTGCTATTCCTCAGGATAAAGTTGTCATGCACAGACCCTGGATACTTACCATTGACATGGGAGATATACTGGTCTGCCAAGCACACCATCTGCACATTCATGGAGTGAAAACTCTTTCGATTTGTGTACACCTGTTCATTTTGACGGTGGGGGGGCAAATGCAAAATGTGTTCCATCAATTGCCCCAATTATGGTGAGGATATGTCCCATTGCATAGAAGTCAGCCTTCACTTTGGCCAAATCTTAAACCTGGGGGAAAACAATGTAGCTGCACATGTGTTTCATCAGGGCAGACAACACTCTTGTCAGCTCTATTGAGAACATTGGCTGTGACATTCCTGCTGCCAAGCCCACTGTCACTTGGAGAGAACCAGTTGCCAAGAAATGGAACACAGATAGGACTTGCACAAGAGGGGGGATTCCAGTGGGGTGACGGATAGCAGATATCAGGTCAGGCTCCAGTTGGGCACACAGCTTTGTGAGTGTGGCCCTGTCAAGTCTATAGGTGAGGATAATGTGCCTGTCCTCCATTGTTGCCAAGTCCACCAGGGGTCTGTACACGGGGGTATGTCTCCATCTCCTATTCATCAGCAGCGGTTGCAGTCTAAGGGACAAAAGAGTGAGGAGCCGGTCACAAACTGTACATTGAAAACACAACAGTCCATTGCATGATGTTTACAAGCAATGGGTGAGTGGGATTTGTCCTGTATGTCCTATTTTTTTACTGTGATGCAGTTATTACCAAGGCCTGCCCCCGGCCCCCTGAAATGGCATTCGTCTGACCTGTGTGGAGGGACAGGTGGAACTGAGGTGATTACGTTTACGTTCTGCACCGTTGCAGGAGGTGGTTGTGAACTGCCGTGCAACTCCTCATTGGATAACATTGGGCCTTATGGGGTACAGAAGCCAATGGTGATGTACGCTGGCGGTGAAGGGATGCACTGCCGCGGACGTCACCGCCATTTTCTAACTAATCACTCACTTGCTTCCTGACCTTCAACAGGAGAGGAGCTACACTGCATGTGCTGCTGTGACCTGTGTCTGGAACCTACCATGGCTCATGTGACTGGGGAAATGGCCCCTGCCTTCACCTCCGCAGAGTTGGAGCGACTGGTGAATGGGGTCCTACCCAGTACAGACTGCTGTATGGGCCTCCAGACCAACAGGTGAGTACACTGTGAGCACAATGCATGTAGCATGAATGCATGGAGTGGTGTGTGTGAAGGCCTCGTGTAGGGGGTAGGGGAATGTCCCCTGGGCGGCGTGCAGCTTGTGTGCTGGGCCCTGTGTGTGCAAATGGCGATATGAATGTGTATTGTGGGCATAAATATAACAGGCAGGACAGTCTGACTAATACCATTTTCTGTGTGCATTTCTCTGCAGATCAGCACCCATCAAAAGAATGGTATATGGTGTGCCACTGCCAAGGAGGTGTGGACCCTAGGGGTCCACGGCAGGTGGAGCACCCACTGTGGAAAACAGTGGGAGGATCTGAAATGCTGGGCACGGAAGATGGCGGAGGCCCAGCTTTGGATGGCCTCCCAACGAGGAAGGGGTGCCCGTCAAACCCTGGCCACCCTGATGGCAGCATACTGGCGGTGGCACATCCGGAGCTGGATGGGTGCTTGAGGGCATCACAGCAGCCAGAAGGGGGTGAGTACAGTGCTCATCATCACTACTTATGCATCGTAGGGGGGTACCCGGGTGGGGGATGTGTGTCAGTGGGTGCCCCTAGGCCAGGCCTGACATTGCAGAGTAGGTTCCATGGTGTGCAGGGTTCTGAAGTGACAATCCTGCTACCCAGCTTGTAGGCATCCACAACTGGTCATGGCTGTGTGGGTCCAAGGTGTGCTGATTTTGGCGGTATGTGCACCTCCCCATACCTTGGTGGCTAGCATTTTCACAGGTAGTGCATTGCATAGTGCGTAGGGCTGCTCCCTGTGCGTGAGGGTGGTGTGTACGCCAACGGTGGTGTTGGTGCAGCCATTGACCAAGTGTATCCTTTGTCTCTTCCTCCCCCCTTTTTGTTTTGTCATCCTGTCCTTATGAGCATTAGCATCATCTGGCAGAGGAGCAGAGGCACCAGCGACGGAGGGAGCTGCATCCCACAGGACCCAGGAGGCAGAGTCCTCCGACGCTGAGGGCACCAGTGGGACGGAGGGCGAGGGGAGCACCACGGCGGAGACTGGAAGGGACACTTCGGACACAGATACCTCCTCCGATGGAAGCTCCCTGGTGGTGGCGGACATTTCTGTGACCACCCCAGCCACAGGTACAGCTGCCACCCAATACCAGCACCACCCTCCCAGCAAACCCCTCATCGAGTTTCCCGTGCCCGCTCACCCAGGAGGGAGGGCATCTCTGATTTAAGAAAGAAAATGCCTACTTTCTAAAAGTATCATTTTCAAACTAACAATCTAAAAAGTGGCTTCACTAAAAGATGTATTTTTAGATTATGAGTTCAGAGACCCCAAACTCCATATGTCTATCTGCTCTCAAAGGGAATCTACACTTTATTAATATTTAGAGGCAGACCCCATGTTAACCTCTGAAAGAGATAAGCCTTGCACCATGAAAACCAAATTTGGCAGTATTTTACTGTTAGGACATGTACAACACATCACTACGTGTCCCACCTTTAACATACACTGCACCCTGCCCATGGGGCTACCCAGGGCCTTAGTGGTGCCTTACATGTATGACAAAAGGGAAGGTTTTTTGCCAAGTCAAAGTGGCAGTTTAAAACTGTCCCCAAAGACACTGCAGTGGCAGGTCTGAGCCATGTTTACAGGGCTGCTCGTGTGGGTGGCACAACAAGTGCTGCAGTCCCTCTGGTAGCATTTGATTTACAGGCCTTGGGCACCTCTAGTGCACTTTACTAGGAACTTATTATAAATCAACTATGCCAGTCATGGAAAAGCCAATACATACAATTTCACATAGTGAGCACTTGCACTTTAGCGGTGGTAAAGTGCCCAAACTTACAAAAACAGCAAAAACAGAGTTCAGCACACCGAAAACAACCTGGTAAGTAGAGGCAAAAAGTGAGGGGAGACCACACCAAGGATGACAGGTCTAACATCCCTGTTAATATGTTAGTTGATCGACAAGGAGAAATTTACTCAGTACATATCAAAGAGGTCTTAGTGACAACATGGACTAATTCATCCACTCCAGACACCTGTGTTTGACACCATTGTTATAGGTTCAGATCTTGTAGGGTCAACCTAACCTTTTTGCTAGTACACCTGAGCTGGGTAACAATAAGTATCTCATTTTCAGCACCAAGATACCTGTCTGGGTGAATGTTCATAGTATAAAAACATATGGGATATTCTGCTATGAATCCATGTAGGACATACGCATTTCTGGGTGGTGACCCCCAAATATTTTACCTTTTGCTGGACCCTATATTTTTGCTTGCCTTAGAACTCAGTGCTCTTCATCCCTTCTAAGCTCTAGCAAAGTGCCTATTCTCCTCATTTAAACAAGTCTATCTGGTAAACTTGACTATAAGTCCATAACATATAGTATGAATTGTACCCATGGTCTGGAAGTTAAACACACATATTGTGTCGTCCTCTGCAGTGGCATTGCAAACATGGCTTCAGGGCTACCACTATAACCAGCTGTCAAACTGACAGGTAAAAAAACTAAAACAACCCTGTTTTATATAACAATAGATCACCCCAATGTAGGCTGTCATGGCCACAAGGTAGGTTTCAAGGTATTTGAAAGTGGACCTGTACAAATTTAAGGTTAACATATTCTTGCAGTGACTAACACCCAAAATCTATTTTTCACTTTTTTCGCAATGGCACTAATAGCTGTCCTATGTAGAAAACCTAAGTTCAGAAAAAATCTTAATACTGTTTTGCAAGGATGGGACCAGCCACAAAAATAATTATACAACTATAGTGATAGTTATTAAAACCCCAATTCAATAGTGAAGTCAAATTTCTAATAAATGCAAGGAAAAACAATTTTTTGAAAATTACCTTTGCCTTGCACATTTGTGACCAGTAAGCCCACTAAATAAGTTACCATATCAGAAAAACATGGCGAATACTAGTAACATCACTGCCTGACCCTGTTCTTCTTGAATGGTGGTTCCCAGTTAGTGAACAAATAAAACTTGAGTCTCTACAAAACGAAAGGGTCTTCTTCCACAAAAGCAAATTATCGTTTTGCAACACACATTTCTATGTAACAGAACCCAAAAAAATAAAGCTGTAAAAGAAACATTTACAGCCCCCTCCATGGACAAAATAAAGTATTGAGCTTTGAACTTCATCCACACAGACTATGCAGCACTTTCGTGTTGTGGCAGCCCAGTAGATACCAATCATAGTCCCAATATCTTCAAATGAGCCTCTCACTCCCAGACTATACTACCTAGGGCAGATTTGCACTTTGGGTTGACTGCTACCAGCTACCTTCAGGGACCCATCCAGCTCCCATCTTTATATGAAAATATCTACAATTTACAAAGTCCACAACAGATTCATAATTGATTTCCAACGATATGAGGAGGGATCCTTTTCCATGGCAATGAAAAGCGTGCCTGTGTACTCTGTCATGTCACATCCTAATGCCAGCTCTCCAGGGAGTACTTGTACCTCAATAGCCTCACTGAACAGGCCTGTCATCTGACCATCTGGCACTGTTACTGAAGGCATGTGGAAGTACAAGGCTTGTCCAGTCACCTATCTCATGACACTCATATCACATTGATTGTGCTGGGTGGGGATGTCACTGTACACCTTAGAGCACTCGCTGTTCACAAAGGTACTCCTGCCCAACCTATAATTACTCATAGAATGTTGCTACATAAGTACAATACATATGGGTATTCATAGTATTTATCTTGCAGGGGTATTATAAGCTGTAAGCACCCACACATACTGCATATAGTGGCTACCAATGCTCCTGGTACTCTGACCAGTTTGTTCAGGTATAATTCCACGTCCTAGTGCGCAGTTACCTCATCTGCTTGGATTTTCCTTCATGCATGCAAGAGTCACACACCCAGGCAATTCCAGGGGTTTCCTGCCACAAACACTCACATTCCTCATGACTATGAGTGCCCTGCAATGGGAATCTTTTTTCATAGTTTAGCAACTACAGACAAACCTCGGTGTGCACAAGAGTTCAACAATCAATGGGCCCAGCACTTATCTGGGCCTGCCTAAAATATCTATGAATACCCAGTATACCACTGAAGGGTCATGTTTCCCATTACTCATCTGTCTATTACAGCAATTGAGGACTGTTTTATGAATTAAAACATGCATTTCTCAAAAAGAAATCTAAATCCTGGTTAACATCTGATTTCAATGTTCCATAAGGAGGGCTAAAACTAGGATTCAGCCCTAACCCCCTCCTATACCTCTTTAAGGGGGGAAGTAGAGAAGTCTAATTTACTACAGTACAGCAAACTACTACACTTTGGACCTGCATCATTGCTATACAAAACTGTTGAAACAAACTTAATATTGACATATTCTTAACCTCATAGGGTGATGGGAGCTTGGGACATATCTCACTTTTGGAGATTCTATCATAAAAATGTCTTCATAGAAAATCATTTTTTGCAACAACCTACAGAAAAAGGTTTGTGAAGTTTGCAAAACTTTGCAACCTTCCCAAACAGCAAAGTTTTTAAAGATTGTGGTCACAATTTAAATGTGTTCCATTTTTGACCCACATTTGTTTAATTGCACAGGTGAATGCTCTTATTCAAGACAAAAGGATGCACTACAGTAGCATACCAACATCATGTTTAGTCAGTATTTTGTGCTATTTATTTTACATTTTGCTGAACTTTTATTAACTTATTGTTTTTTGTGTAGAAGTGTGATATTGTGATATATCCACACATTGTTTTTATTTTGTTTTCTACTTGTGATGAATGAACAACCAATTGCCTATGGCTTTGTTTTACATTTTCAGTTGAGTTAGTTATTTTCTGGAGAGCAGGTTTGGTTTTCATAGAAGGGAGGAGAGAGTATCTTTCCACAATCTAGGAAATCTAACAGATGTCCACTACTGCCTCTCATAAAGGTAATGAGCAAAAGTTAGAGTCTTATAGCCAGATCATGTGGCTTATTTGCCCAAGCAATGCAATATCAGAATATCAGGCTGGTGAGTCAAGGTTGGTGACCCACATTTAGATCCCTAAAGCTCATTCTATTGGTGGATGTGACCCAAGACCAATCTTAAAATGGCTGTTATGCTAAATGATTTTCCCCAGTGTCAGTGTTAGTAACCCAAGATTAGTGACTCTCCACTGGTGGCTTAAGGACAAATAAGGACAATTACTTGAGATTGGAGACTGATTACCACTGCCCAAGTTCAGTCCTCACAAGGGACTCATGGCCACGGGCATCCAACAAAGACAACTAGTCTTAAGCTCATTGTCCAGGGATGTCAGCAAGTATGAAAATCCATTTTTCAATGCCAATGATCCAACAGACAGTCATCAGTATACCAGGATGGAAAAAACAGGTGAGTTCAATTTTATTATTTTTCCTTTCACAAAACTCTTAAAACAAAAATGCAATGTCAACTTAAAATATGTAGAGCTAAAAATTACAGTATACACAGGTTCTCTGATAGCGTTAATATTTGTAAAAAAAAATCTGTTTCTGTGCTTTAAGACTATCTGTAATGTAGTGTCAAAAGAACAATATATCAAAGGCAAACCCCCTGAGCAATTACCCAGCTATGGTACTCATGGGGGAAAGACCATCCCTCCAAAAACAATTCAGCCAATACAGCAACCATTTCAAAAGTCCATGATACTGAGGCCTGGCCATCAATCCTAGGTCATTCAATAAAGAAACTCCAATCTCATCAGTTTAAAAATATGTAGTTCAGTCTTCATTCTTCATTTCTTCTCCTTTAAAAACAAACAATAACAGCACCGGCAACTCATTTCATCCCAGTAAGGGACTTCATCAGTGCTGTAAAATAATTTTACAATCAACAACTGGTTTCCATTTTTACCCACAGCCACTCAGCAACATCAAAAGAGTAATTTCATTATATCAGTCCATATCACATCTATTACTTGCTATAAAAATATCAATCTTCCATATACATCCGTAGAGGAACCCTTTCAACACAATTATTCTTAGCATGAATTCATTACATAATCTTCAATACTTCATGAAAGTCAATGTGCATTATTATAAAAGATAAATAATATAATATCCTTATATCCCATAAAAATGATGTCATCCTATTAAGAAAAACAATGATTCATATTACCATACAGAATCGATTGCTCAATATTATAATCAACTTCATCATAATCCATAATCTCCATCGATACATCAATAACTTTTCAGAGGTTGGAAAATCTCATCACCTTTTTAATGAATCTCTGTGTATATTAATCACTTCACCACCTTACTCTACACTCAACGTACTATACGATAGGGACGGTACTCACATAATTCCAAAAGTGTTCCCTTGTGTATAGCACCCTGGACCAATTTTCTGCCACTTTTAGAGTTCATTAAACAGGATTTCCTGAAACATGTGTGATAAATATCAAGTACAAACTTTAGTAACCCCAGATTAATACGGACAATCTTCAAATCCTATACAAATATAATGTGATCTATATCCCCCAAACATTGTCCCATTCCTTCCATTGCATGTTCATAGGTGAGGCACTATTACTTTAAATTGCATCATACCAAATTAATCATTACGGAGGATAGAGCAGCCAATACACAATCACCTATCAAACCCAAGACACTATAATAACTGTAATCACAAAGGGAAACTGAGCGGCCAGTATAAAACGCCTATCGGTTACCAACCACCATAATAGTCATTGGTAACACATACCCAGCTTTGCCCTATTGATGAATATACAGAAAATAAATATGCTCTTCAAGCATCTAGTCCTAAGGGTGGCAACTGAATTTATCAGCTATATTCACTTCAATTATTTGCCTGGGAAAAGTGTGTGTTGTCTTTCATCCTGTCATACTCTCCGATAGTCTCAGTGTCCATTTTGCATTCCACACGTTTATATAGCCACATAGCCCCCTAACTATGACATAAACACTTGAATGGTACTTTAAATCCTATGTCCACATTTCCCACCATCTTGGAATTTTAAAAAATAACCTTGCATGTATTATAAACTCATATATCCTGGATGTTACAATACTGTTCAATTAGAGAAATATATATCAGCCGCAATTTGATTATTACATTCGACTCTCAATAATTTAAGGGAAGTATTAGTTACATTATGATTCATAGACTTTGGTAATATGGGAGACCATTTTGTCCTCCATGGACTTGTTCTACCCATTAGTAATGAGACACCTAACCCATATTCTGTGTGTCAGGACATTACCATTTTGTAAGTATACAAGTAGCATTGAAAATATAATCACATTTAACTCAATATTTCAAACCCAAAAATCAAATGAAAGGATCACATCTGTCCTCTTAACTTTTGTTACTAATTTATACCGCAGAAATATCCCTTAATTATTATAAAACACTACAAGGCAAACTTATGATTAATAATAGCATTCTGACTGACATCATCTGTGACTATTACAAACCATCTCTATTTCAGATGTATGCTTACTTCTGACAGCGAAGTTATCAATCCTTTGCATCCATTCATATTCACCAATAGCATATTCCACAGTACTTTAACCCATAACAGATTTTCACCTCCTTTTCCCATTTCATAAGCTCCAGGGCATATTTAACTTACAATGGATACCTCCATATATATTGGAACAATGACTTCATAGTGAAATATCCTGCTTCTCAACTTACACTGGGCTATGTGTTATGTCTCTACACCTCATAGGCAATGTAATTCACTTTCAGTATTAAAACCATGATCCAAGGCTCATAGCCTGCTAATCCTTCTAGCCTCCGTTTGACATAGGTAGTCCCCTTGGTTCCCCACCCACTGGTCCCATTATTAATCTTTGCAGTCCATGAAATAGAATCTCTCTATTTTCCAGATGCCACCCCAATAATAGGTTGCACTATTGGATATCATATATCACTATTCCTTATTGTCCTGTTGTGTTCCTGTATACTGGTCTTAAGAGTCCTTACAATACCCCCAGCATAGATTTATTGACAGTTACATATAACAAAATAAACAACAAATGTACTGTTACAGTTGCGGAATGCATCAATATAGTACTGTTTAACAGAATTGTAACTAAACTGTTTCAAACAATGTTTCCCACATTTACATGTTACAATTCCAGCATACATAAAGGCCCTCGTTACAACCCTGGCAGTAAATCCTGCTTACCGCCGGGCAGACGGCCACCAAGATACCGTGCCCACAGCGGTAATACGCTACGGATATTATGACCCACACAGAGAATACCACCACAATACAGACACCCACACAAGTCCACCACACCAAAGGCCAGTGATAAGTTGGCGATAGCAAAACCCACACCGTTACACCAACATGAATACGCCCACAGTATCATGACCCACGAATCAAAGCAGCGGTCTTTCAACTGTGGTAAACCATTGGCAGTACACACTACTGCGCTCAAAATACACACACATTTACAAAACCACACCACATTGGACAATTCAAAATACACACACCTGACACACATACACACACCACACCCACACACTCACAACACTATAAAACACCCACCCACATTACCCACAACCCTTTCAACGAAGAAAAAGAGATCAAGCACAGAGAGCAAACAGCACACACCCAACAGAGGCACAGAACACCATCACTCATACACCATCCACGCACATTACAGTATACATTCCAACACATCACCACACACATCACCTCACACATATCACTCACAGCACATCCATGGCACGTCAAAGACACCCCAGGTTTTCTGAGGAGGAGCTAAGGGTAATGGTGGAAGAAATCATCCGGGTAGAGCCACAATTATTTGGATCACAGGTGCAGCAGACGTCCATTGCAAGGAAGATGGAGCTATGGCGGAGAAACGTGGACAGGGTTAACGCCGTGGGACAGCATCCAAGAATCAGGGATGACATCAGGAAGAGGTGGAACGACCTACGGGGGAAGGTGCGTTCCATGGTTTCAAGACACCAGATTGCTGTACAGAGGACTGGCAGTGGACCCCACCTCCTCCCCCACAACTAACAACATGGGACGAACAAGTCTTGGTGATCATGCATCCTGAGGGCCTCTCAGGAGTAGCAGGAGGACTGGACTCTGGTAAGGTAAATCTTTACTACTTTCACCCACCCCACCTGCATGCCATCACATATCCCCACCCATACCCACACTCCAATCAACCCATAACCGCACATCTACCCCACCATCACAACCCACACATCCCAATACCAAGCCCTGCATGCAACACCAATGCATGGACACCCATCACCACAGCATGCCCAGTAGAGAGACTCACCCAGCCCACACAATCAGCAATCACACAAGGCCAGTGCGACAGGGAACCCACTATTATATAAGGGAAACACACCCATTGCACAAGATGGCACACACAGATACAATAACAATTCATTTGCATCCCAACAGGACCCCTACCCAACGTCACCAGAGAGGAGGTGCCAGCTACATCCAGTCCCCCCCACAGAAGAGGCCCATAGTGATGACAGCAGCTCTGCACACCTGGATCACGATGATCAACCTGGCCCATCAGGGACCTCTGGACAGTCGGTTACCCTGCCACAGTCCCAACCCAGCACAGAGGCTCCCCCTTCAGGAAAAACCACCACAGCACCCACCCACCGGGCCCATGCCACTGTCCCCAGGACACGTCAATCAGCAGTGTGTCCACCACTACAGGGACCCCAGGCAACCCCACAAACCCAGGACAATCAGGGACCTGGGGTCAGTGGCAGTGGGCACACGGTTCAGGGGACAGAGGCACAGGACAGCAGGGAAGCCAATGGAACCGACCCTCCACGAGGTACTCTCAAACATCATATGGGAGCATACCACCATTCCCAGGAGACCATGGGCACGGTACTGGCCAAGTTGCAGGAGACCTAGCGGCTGCAGGAGAGACAGTACCTGGGGATCAGGGAGGACCTCACAAAAATCTACACCATCCTGATCACCATAGCTGGGGTGCTGGCTGATATGGGCAAGACCCTGAGGTAGGCAGTGGCACAACAAGGGCCCCTGATACTAGCCAAACAGATGAACAGCCTTCAGCCGGCGCTAGTGGACAGGAGGCCCCGCCACAGGACCAACAGGCCACCAGCACCCCACCCCCTGCAGAAGGAGAACCACCCCGCAAACGGTCCCTGCGATCCAGGCAGAAGACAGAGAACATTGCCAAGACCCCCACCAGGAAGTAGGACTCTCCTGATTGTCACCCTTCTGTCCACTCTGTCACCTCGTCCACCTTGAACTGCCATTACTCCCCTTCCTATGCCCCATTGGCCAATGCACCTGTTATACCAAGAGACTGGACTTTACCATGGACCTTACTCCACCATCACCACAGCCCCTTGCACGTACTCCCATACTATTTAGCACAAAAAATAGACACCATTGAAGTATAAACCATACTGGAGTCAGTGTAATGATTCGAAAGATGTATTCTTACAATATTCTCAAAGCATTGCAACGTCTATGTTCATTGAGTTATACTAATGTATGACAGTTGGTGGACAGCAGTACAGTGTACAGCCAGAATGGGGTACACAGATCTGAAAAAAGGAAACCCAAAGGGAACAGTTAGTGATCATACACAGAGGGTAAAAGGCTGCCATGTACAATGTCCTAAAGTATAATGAAATGTGAAGAGGAGTTACAGTCTCTTACCTGTGTGTCACTGGAAGTACTGCTGGAAAATGCTTTTTCTGTTGTCCACATTTTTTTCATCTGCCTCCTCTTCCTCACTGTCCACAAGCTCCACCAAAAGACCAGCTCATCCTCCAGCAGGAAAGGCACCTGGCGTCTCAATGCCAGCTTGTGCAAAATACAGCATGCAATGATGATCTGGCACGCCTTCTTGGGTGAGTAGTACAGGGATCCACCTGTCAGATGGAGGCACCGGAACCTGGCCTTCAGGAGGCCGAAGGTCCTTTCAATAATCCTCCTTGTTCGCCCATGTGCCTCATTGTAATGTTCCTCTGCCCTTGTTCTGGGATTCATCACTGGGGTCAGTAGCCATGACAGGTTGGGATAACCAGAGTCACCTGTAAATATTGAGGGACAAGACACCTACATATACTGTGTGAGGACCTTGGGCTCACCTAGTAGGCACACCCAGTACGTCTGGAGTTGGCCCGTCACATAAGGGATGCTGATATTTCTAAAGATATAGGTGTCATGCACACAGCCAGGATATTTGGCATTCACATGGGAGATATACTGGTCCGCCAAACACACCATTTTCACATTCGTTGAATGATAGCTTTTTCTATTCTTGTAGCCCTGTTCGTTTCTGCGGGGGGACAAATGCCACATGTGTACCATCAATGGCACCAATGATGTTGGGGATATGTCCCAGGGCATAGAAATCAGCTTTCACTGTGGCCAAATCCTCCACCTGGTGGAACACGAAGTAGCTGCGCATGTGTTTCAGCAGGGCAGACAACACTCTGGTCAACACGTTGGAGAACATTTGCTGAGACATCCCTGATGCCATGGCCACTGTAGTTTGAAAGGAGCCACTTGCCAGGAAATGGAGCACTGACAGGACCTGCACTAGAGGGGGGATTCCTGTGGGCTGGCGGATAGCTGACATCAGGTCTGCCTCCAATTGGGCACACAGTTCTTGGATTGTGACACTATCAAGTCTGTATGTGATTATGATGTGTCTGCGCTCCATTGTCGACAGGTCCACCAGGGGTCTGTACAACGAGTCAGGATGCCGCCATCTCATATGCTGCCTCAGTGGTTGTAGCCTATGGAGGAGAACGGTGAGCAGAAGGTCATTTACCACAAAGATAGCACAACTGTGTTTGCATTAATGTCACAGAAGCAGTGTGTGTAATCTAGAGTCAGTATATGTGCCAATATGTACTGTGATGCAGTTAGGTGCCATTCCATGTGCCCCCCTGAAATGGCGTCTGCCTGACCTGTGAGGAGGGACAAGGGGAAATGAGGTAACTGCGCTGGCGTTGTGCAGCGTCGCGGTAGGCAGTCAAAGACCGCTGCGCAAGTCCGCATTGGTTATTATTGGGCCCTATGGGTTCCAG
This sequence comes from Pleurodeles waltl, assembly GCF_031143425.1. NCBI lineage: Eukaryota > Metazoa > Chordata > Amphibia > Caudata > Salamandridae > Pleurodeles > Pleurodeles waltl. The sequence goes on from NC_090442.1 coordinate 113,267,356, forward strand.
GAGCCAATGGCGATGTACGCCAGCTATGACGGTACGCACCGCCGCGGACATTACCACCATTTTCTACCTATTCACTCACTTGCTACCTGAACATCAACAGGAGAGGACCTGCACTGCAAGTGCTGCTGTGACCTGAGTCTGGAAGCGACAATGGCTAGAGTATCTAGAAAAAAGGCCCCTGCCTTCACTGCGAAGGAGTTGGAGAAACTGGTGGGTGGGGTCCTCCCCAGTACACGTTACTCTACGGTCCTCCAGACAAACAGGTGAGTACACTGTGAGCATGATGCGTGGGCAATGCCTGTTTGGAGTGGTGTGAATGTAAGCCACATGTTGGGGGGTTCTAATGCGTCCTGGCCTGAATGCTGCATGAGAGGTGGTCAGTATATGTGCATCAGGGCATGGGAGGGAACTGATGGGCAATGAGCATGACGGTCCGGACAGGTGAGTAATTACATTTTCCGCTGCCTTATCCCTCTAGGTCAGTGCCCACCATAAGAAGGGTATTTGGCGTGCCATCGCCAAGGAGGTGCGGACCCTGGGGGAGATGGGAGGACCTGAGCCGTTGGACCAAGAACATGGCGGAGGCCCAGCTGGGGCTGGCCTCCCAACGTGGAAGGGGTGCCAGTAGCACCATGACCCCCCTGATGTTCCGCAACCTGGCGGTGGCCTATCCAGAGTTGGATGGATGCTTGAGGGCATCACAGCAGCCACAAGGGGGTGAGTACAGATTCTGAATCCTGACTTTGTGCGCTTTAGGAGGTAGCTGGGTGGGGGATGTGGGCTGTGGGTGGCCCTAGGCTAGGGCGATCATGCCAGGGTATGTCCCTTGTTTGTAGGCTCTGAAGCACCCCTAGCCCAATGGTACAAGTGTCCAACTACTACTGGGCAGTGTCCTGTGGGTGTCAGGTGTGCAGGTGCTGGTTTTAGGCATTGTACCCCATGGGCTGGTGACTGTCTTTGTAAATGGTTGGGCATGGCCTAGTGCATAAGGCAGCTCAGTGTGTGTTGTGTACGTCAACGGTAGTGGTGTTGCTGGCATTGACCACGTGTATCCTCTGTCTATCCCCCCCTTCTTGTTTTGTCACCCTGTCCTTGTGTGCATTAGCATCATCTGGCGGAGGAGTAGAGGCACCGGCGATGGAGGGAGCTGCATCCCACATGGCCCATGAGAGTGAATCCACTGAGGGTGAATGCACCAGTGGGACGGAGGGCGAGGGGAGCTCCACGACGGGGACAGGAGGGGATACCAGTGACAGCGACTCCTCCTCTGATGGAAGCTCCCTGGCGGTGGCAGACACCTCTGTGCCCACCCCAACAACAGGTACAGCTGCCACCCCCCCTACCAGCACCACCCTCCCAGCAGCCCCTCAGTGTGTTTCCCGTGCCCGCTCATCCAGGAGGGTGGGCATCTCCTTCACCCCAGCCACCTCAGGCCCTGCCTCAGTCAGCCCTGCTGCCCTCAGTGAGGGGGCTATTGACCTCCTGAGATCCCTCACTGTTGGGCTGTAAACCCTTCTGAATGCCATCCAGGGTGTAGAGAGGCATTTGCAACAAACAAATACATACCTGGAGGGCATTCATTCAGGTGTGGCGGCCCAACAGAGAGCATTTCAGGCTCTGTCCTCAGCAATGACGGCAGCCATTGTCCCTGTGTCCAGCCTCCCCCCTCCAACTTCCACTACCCAGACCCAATCCCCTCTACCTCAGCCTATCCCAAGCACACCTTCAGACCAGCATGTACACACATCAACACACAAAAGTGGCTCAGGAAAACATAAGCAACACACATCATCACACAGGCAGTCACACAAGCACCATACCCATGCACACATACCAACATCCACTTCCTCCACTGTGTCCCCCTCCTCCTCTTCGTCCACCTCCCTCCCAGTAGTGTCTCCACTCACACCTGCATGCACTACATCATCAGCCACTGCCTCCATCACCAAAACGCCCATCACAACACACCCCTCACGAGCAATCACTACCCCCACAACCATGCACACCTCCCCTGTGTCCTCTCCCAGTGTGTCTGTGAGCTCTCCTCCCAAAGTACACAAACGCAGGAACACACCCACTCAACAGCCATCCACCTCACAACAGCCTCCAGCCCATGCGCCTTCACCCAAACTGAGCAGACGTCCACCTCCTACAACAACTACCTCTTCCTCCACTCCCACCATCTTCCCGTCCCAGTGTGCCAAAAAAACTTTTCCTGGCTAACGTTGACCTCTTTCCTACACCTCCCCCCATCCTTCCCCTAGGGCCAGGATGTCTAGATCCCAGGCCAGCACCTCAGCCACAAAATCGGCGTCCGCTGTGGTCCCTGCAAGTCAGAGAGGATCAAAGGGGGCACCCGTCAGGGCTGCCAGTGTGCCACCTACCAATGCTAAGGACCACCCGATTCCGCCACCTGCCAAGGTTAAGAAGGGGCGGGCATGCAGCAGAGAAAAGGTGCACCACCCACCCAGCAAGGCCTCATCCAAAGCCAAAGAGGACAGTGCCAAGGTCCCAGCAGCGACTTCCAAGGTGGGGAAGGGACACAAAAGCAAGGGAAAGTCACCTCAGGGCACGGAGCCTCCTGGTGAGGGACTGGTGACCACCATTTCTCCTGACAGGCCAGCAACCTGTACCATGGTAGGCACTGCCGCAACGACTGCCACCTGCACCACCCCCTGCCCTGCTGCTGCCACAACGACAGTCACCACCATCCTCCCCAGTTGTCAGCCGTCCGAGGTGGCTGGAGGCAACCTAGTGTCTCCCTACTAAAGACACCTGCACCACGGGCAGCACCGGCAGCACCGGCAGCATCTCCGCCGCAGCCACCGCTGCAGCCACCACCACCTGCACCGCCATATGCACTGCCACATGCCCAGCCGGTGCCACTACATTGGACATCAGCAGCATCTCCAGGGGACAGCCGTCCGAGGCTGCAGAAGACGTCCTGGACCCTGCACACACCACATGAGGCACCACCACCAGCACTGGCACTAACAGCAGTTTGCAGCCTAAGTCGCCGCAGGATGGAGTGTGTCTCTGCCTCCATGGAGTATCATGCTACCTGTTCCCTGCACATCTTGTGCCTCAGACACCCAGGTGAGGGAATGGGAACTGCCCCACCCCAGGCACAGCATCACCGGGCACAAGGCCCCCTCTGGAACCAGTGGAGAGATGCATCCACTCACCCAATCCTTGGCAGGATGAAGCACATTGGGCACAAAGCCCCCTCCAGAACCAGTGGAGAGATGCATCCACTCACCCAATCCTTGGTAGGATGAAGCACACTGGGCACAGAGCCCCCTCCAGAACCATTGGAGAGAAGCATCCACTCACCCAATCCTTGGCAGGATGAAGCACACTGGGCACAGAGCCCCCTCCAGAACCAGTGGAGAGATGCATCCACTCGCCCAATCGTTGGCAGGATGAAGCACACTGGGCACAGAGCCCCCTCCAGAACAAGTGGAGAGATGCATTCACTCACCCAATCCTTGGCAGGATGTAGCACACTAGGCACAGAGCCCCCTTCAGAACCAGTGGAGAGATGCATCCACTCACCCAATCCTTGGCAGGATGAAGCACACTGGGCACAAAGCCCCCTTCAGAACCAGTGGAGAAGCTATCCACTTGAGAGACTGTAGCCTTACACTCCCCACGACCAAGCAGTGGGCAAACCACCCACTTGAGATACTGTGGCTTTGCACACCCCAGGACCAAGCAGTGGGCAAACCACCCACTTGTGAGACTGTGGCTTTGCACTCCCCAGGACCAAGCAGTGGGCAACCCACCCACTTGAGAGACTTGAGAGACTGTGGCTTTGCAATCCCCAGGACCAAGCAGCGGGCAACCCACCCACTTGAGAGACTTGAGAGACTGTGGCTTTGCACTCCCAGGACATCGCTGTGGGCATGTTGCCCCCTTGTGGAACAGTGGCGTAGTACCATCTTCTGGCTGAGGTGCCAACCCTCCCCTTCCCCCTGAGGTGCCTGTGTTTTTTCTACCTGATGCCCCTGCAGTGTTCTCTCCGTTTTGAGGCAGGTGTCAAGTGTGGGCTTCGCCCATGATGTTTTGACCCACTGGTCCATGGACATTTACAAGGGACAGCGTACGGCCTTCTGTATATAATGTAAATATTTGTATATACTGATTTTTTAAATTAATTTGCTATATCTGCATGTTCCAAAATATCACTGATTGAACTCAATTCCTTTTGTCTTTGCGTTCTTCCAGGGGGGTAACAGGGTGTATCTGTAATGTTGTTGGATGTGTTAGTGTGTATGGTGTTGTGGGTGAGGGTGGGGGTGTTGCGTGTCGCGTGTGTGTGTCACTCTGTTTTACCTCCCCCCTCCCCTATGTGCAAGGTGCAGTACTCACCGTCGTCGCTGCCTCCTTCTTTCTATTTCCTGGTGTATTAGTAGATACACCAAAATGTATCTACAACATGTATCTGCAGTTCGGGCTCCATGGCGTCCTGCTTCTTCGTTGAGTGTAGAAAGGTGAGTGGTTCCCCCTCAGTGTACTGTTACGGACGTGCTTTTGATTTTGTTGGTACTGCCCCGGAAAAGGTGGCGGATTGGCCTCTCATAATACAGTGGGCAGTACATTGTATTCTGCCTGTCTGTTAGCGGTGACCGCCGCGGTGTTTGTTGCTACTGCCCTGGCGGTCGGAGTGTTAAAGTGGCTGTCAATGTTGGCAGTTTCCGCTGTGGTCGTGATCCAATTTGTTTACCGCTGGCTTGTTGGCGGTGTAACCACCGATTTAACACCGAATGCCAGGGTTGTAATGAGGGCCAAAATATTTTAGTACAATGCTGTAGTCAGATTCAATATTATTAGGTAACACATAGATCTTCGTAATCCTGTCTGTAATCATCCTATATTTTCTGCAGGTAATCATGGTTTCTTGTCAACAATGCCATCAAGACCTGGTACCCCCAACAAGAGTGACCAATGTCTAAAGATTATTCTGTGCATTTCATTGTGTTCAATATTGAATGTTGTAGTGAAAGTAGTGCTATCCTCCCTTGTTCAAAACATTTCCATTTTGGTTTGAGTGTTGTTCCTCTATCCACCCTATGAAGTCTATTTTCTGCTTGATCTAATAGGATTGCATTGTAACCTCTAGCATTTAATCACTCTCTTAAATCCCAAATACCACTGTTAAAACCTTCATCAATAATGCAGTTGCAGCAAATTCTAACCATTTTGCCGTAGGAAAGCTCTTGATCACAGAGCAGGGATGCAAACTATCCACCCTCAAGATATTATTGGTGGCCATTGGTTTTCTGTACAATTTACTATGAACATTTTCACCCACAATATAAAGTTTCACATCCAAAAATATATTTTCTTTTTCATGAAGGCACATTGTAGATTGTACATTACAATTGTTGTGATTAAGGTACTAACAATATCCCTTCAATTGGGCTTCTGTTACTGTCCACATAATGAGGACATCTTCAATAAAGCTGCCCTAAAAGTACATATTGGGACCACTCTCCAGCCGCTGGTGTCCAGACAGGCAACCTCTAAAACCACCCCCTGAAGAAGATTGCATACGAGGGGGCAAACCTGGAGCTTATTGCTGTTCCCTGGATTTTTTGTACCAATCCCCTTCGAACATATCGTAGTTATTAGTAAGAATTATTTCAGTCATTTCAATTAACAATTATGAGTGGTCATATAAACTTGCAATCCTTGATGTCAAAAAGTGTTCCTATTTCCGTAATCCAAATTCCTTTTGTATGCATAAACCTACATTAAGAGATACAAAGTACACAGAGTAATTCCACAGCACATCTTCTAGTTTGTTTAGAGCATCTGTAGCATCCCTCATTTATGAAGGTAAATTCATCACAAAAGATTTTAGAAATTAGCCTGTGTATTCCAATAGGTGTTTAGTAATACTTCTTACCCTCAAAATGATAGGCTATTCTGGAGGAAATGTCCCTGGTTTGTTTATCTTACATAGTATATAAATAAAAGGTAATCAGGGATTTTCAATTCTCAAACCCTTACAACCTGGATCGCTAATAAGCCCTGTTTCATTCCACATATTTAATTTCTCAAATGTGGATTTCACATTCCCATAGGATTGGCTGTCATTTTTTTAGAACATTGTTTACCTTCTGTTTCCTAATTTCTTGCTCGTAATCAGATCTTTGCATTATTACCAGATTTCCCACTTAATCTGCCTCACATATGACGATAGAGAATTCTGACATAGACCATTCAGGATCTTCTAGTTTGTTTAGAGCATCTGTAGCATCCCTCATTTATGAAGGTAAATTCATCACAAAAGATTTTAGAAATTAGCCTGTGTATTCCAATAGGTGTTTAGTAATACTTCTTACCCTCAAAATGATAGGCTATTCTGGAGGAAATGTCCCTGGTTTGTTTATCTTACATAGTATATATATAAAAGGTAATCAGGGATTTTCAATTCTCAAACCCTTACAACCTGGATCACTAATAAGCCCTGTTTCATTCCACATATTTAATTTCTCAAATGTGGATTTCACATTCCCATAGGATTGGCTGTCATTTTTTTAGTACATTGTTTACCTTCTGTTTCCTAATTTCTTGCTCGTAATCAGATCTTTGCATTATTACCAGATTTCCCACTTAATCTGCCTCACATATGACGATAGAGAATTCTGACATAGACCATTCAGGGCCTTATATTCACCAGGGGTCATGTTCCTTTTCCTATTGACCCAATCTGTATTCTTGTATTTTAAACTTTGCTCTTCCTTCTTACATATGTCCTCCATAATTGTTTGAATAAAAACATAAATTCCCAAGAATTGTGTACGCAGGGTGCAAATTTAGAAGGAGGAGTGGAATTGGCCATTACAATTATAATACATCCCCAATATTTCATGCAGATCTTTTACACTGATATCATCAATGTATTTTATTGAGAGAATATTCTGTACATCTTGTACATCAGCTATGGTAATTTCCAATCTTTGAGCTACACTATCGATTTCAACTATTTTATCAAGTGTTGCAAAAAAAAGTTATTTTCAATTTTCTGGCAATTTCAATTTCTTTCAACACCCTTTGAGATATACTGATTATTTGAAGTGACTTTAAATTCATATCTTGTACTTTCATATGAATTTCTCTACAATTTATCAATTCTGATTCTGAAGTTGCTGAGATGCTGGGGAAATGTAGTCAACAATGTAAGCTAGGAGTTGATTGTGAAATTTGTTTTATATGTCCTTTTACAGCCCTGATGAAGTCTGCTATAGGGACAAAAAGCACGGTCTGTTATTGTCTGTTTTTAAAGAAAAAGAAATACTGAATTGTATAGTTTTAAACTCATGCGATTGAGGTTTCTGTATTGGATGACCTAGATCAATGAACAGGTGTCAGCATCGTGGACTTTCTAAATGTTTGCTGTGCTGCTGATGAACCAATATTGAATGAAGTGGACTTATTGAGTGCTTCCCTTTTGATGAATTATTCATAAGTGTATTTGGATGCTGTAAGCCAGTTCAAACCTGGGGTTCAAGCACCAAGCTGATAGTATTTTGAGACGGTACATCTGTGCTGTATTAGCATAAACATTTCTGACAAATTGGGATTTGAGCCATCAGGAATTAAGACCATTCCATCTAAGTTAATCTCTTAACACAGGCCAAAGCAGGGTCAGTGTAATAGGCTAGGAAGAATAGCAAAAGTCAATGAGACAGACTTGTGTGACTCCTCATATTACACAATGGGCAGACTGTGACATAGGCTCTGGGGATCTAAGACAAGACATTCGGCAGTCAGGGAAATGGATGATGCCGGCACCTGGGACACACATTAAGGTTAAACTGTAACATTCAGTAGAGAGAAATCAGGCACTTTTAGAACTATACGAAAGCCTGACATAACAGGCTTTTTAGCTTTTTGGTGCTGGGATCGTGGACCATGGGGCCTTTATATAAAGTGCAAGGAGATCAGGATGATGGTATACTACTGGAATACCACCAACAATATATCACTCTACAAAAACATGGTGCACAAAATATCATCAATAAAAATATTGTGAAGAGAAGCATGTTTAGGTAAGCATATATTTACTATACACATTCCCATATATATGTAGCTTAACAACCCATATTTCCTGGAGGTAGGTGAATGTGGAGTTCCGAATAGTAAATCATGTGGACTTCAGAATAGTAAATCTTTACGTACCTTTACATCATTTTACTTCTTGACATTTAGACTACAGTTTTCTGGTATATAACCCTGTGTGAACAGCACAGCACAGTTGTTCTATAAATAGTTATGCAGTTCTAACATGACTTCAAGATTTGTGATGCTCCAATCCACCAGGAATATGTGCATATCTTTATGGTCCTTCACAGTACTAGGAGGAGCCCCACCTCTGGTGATGGTAAAGCAGGGGCTGCACGTATGTGTAAGAGGCTGGCCTGGTTTGTAGTGGGTACCTAAGGTACTTACACTTTATACGAGGTCCAGTTATCCCTTATTAGGGAAATGTAGGCAGTGTTTTGGCAGCTGATGCTGTCTAGGGGTAGCTGTAGCAGAGCAGCCAAGGCTGAACTAGGAGACATGTAAAGGTCCTGCAATACACCTGTAGTCACACAGTGCTAATACACATTTAAAGACAATACTCAGTGTTACCAATAATAAAGGTACTATATTTTAGTGAAACAAGGCCACAAATACCTTAGAGGCAATACTCCTTCTGGAGGTAAGTCTTATTCAAAATATATACACTAGTAACCCAAATCAGGTGAGTTAACAGTCATAGAATAGTGCAAAGAGTAGAAAATACAATAGATTGCAATGGGCCTATGGGCAACACAAACCATATACCAAAATAGTGGAATGCAAATGTCGAATTCCCCCCTAGGCAATTCTAGTGTCTATAGGGGCACTTGGAGTGCAAGTAAACACCAAAGGTAAGTAAAGTACCCCACAACAGAGCCCAGGAAAGCAGGAGTAAAGTACAGCAAGTTTCCTCAGGACACACTACAAATCATGATGAAGTATTATGCAAGAACCAAGCAAGACTGCAAGCAACAAACAATGGATTCCTGGACGTGAAGACCTGTGGAGAGAGGAGACCAAGTCCAGACGTGGAAGGAGAGTCCAGGAAGAACAGGAGCTCCTGCCAACCTGGAAGAAGGTGCAAAAGTGGATTCGCTGGTTAGAAGAAAAGTACAGAAATGCACCAAAGAAGATAGCTGTGGGTTCCTGCTTGATGCAAGAGATCTCCCATGTCGAGTTGTTGGATGCGGGCTGTTTGTGTTGCTGGATTCCGCCAACAAGCCTTGGTTCAAGCAAGTACTTGGTTTGAGTCAAAGAGGAGCTGCCTGGACCCAGGAGGGACCTGGGGGTCTCAACTCAGACTGAGGAGATCGAGAGGGCTCTCAGCATTTCAGAAAGCCTTCAGAAGACCAGACAACACCCACGGGAGTCCCAGAACATTGGGACAAAGGAGATGCAAAGTGCAGTCATTGCAGCATTACCCTGGAGGATTCCAGGCCACTGGAGAACAACTCAGAGAGCTGTGCGTCGCAGGATGGAGTGATGGGGACCTGGGCTATGCTGTGCACAAAGAACTTTTTGAAGAGGTGCACAGATGCCGGAGGAGCTGCAGAAGACACAGTGCACAGGGGTTGTGTTGCAGCATGGGGAGGCAATCTTTGGTCCACCACCTGTGTTCCAGGCATCACGCTCGTCGACAGGAGAGGAGTCCCATAGTACTGGTTGTTGTTGCAGAGGTGCCTGCTGAAGGTTCTTCTGGTGCAGGGTGAAGACAGGCAGTCCTCAGAGCGTGCACACCTTGGAAACTGTTGCAAATGCTGGCTGGAGCTAAAGTTGCAGGTCACAGGATTCATCCTGGATACTTTGTTTCAGTTACAGAAGTTCCTGGAGAAGTCTGCGGTTGATCCGACGTTCAGAAGCTGAAGCAGAGGATGTAGCCGAGTCCTGGAGGAATCTTGCAAACCGAATCTGAGGAAAAACCCAGAGGAAAGACCCTAAATAGCCCTGAGAGGGGGACTGGCTACCTACACAGGTAAGCACCTATCAGGAGGGGTCTCTGACGTCACCTGCTTTCACTGGCCACTCAGAGGCCTCCAGAGGGTCCCGACACCTTGAAATCCTAGACGGCTAATGCAAGGGACACTCTGGAGGAGCTCAGGGCACCACCCCTAGGGTGGTGATGGACCTGGGAGTGGTCACTCCCCTTTCCTTTGTCCAGTTTCACACCAGAGCAGGGACTGGGGGTCCCTGAACTGGTCTAGACTGGATTATGCAAGGAGGGCACCGTTTGTGCCCTTCAAAGTATTATCAGAGGCTCTGGGAGGATACCCTCCCATGTCTGTAACACCTTTTTCCAATGGGAGAGGGTGTAACACCCCTCTCCTAAAGGAAATGCATTGTTCTGCCTTCCTGGGATTGAGCTGATCAATCCCCAGGAGGGCAGAAAACTGTGTGAGTTGGCAGCAGTTGGGGCTGCAGTGGAAACCTCAGAGAGCTGGTTTGGCGGTACTGGGAGTCCCTGGTGGAGCCCCCAGGGTGCATGGCATTGGACTCCCAATACCAGATTTGGATTGGGGAGACAATTCCATGATCTGAGACACCTCACATGGCCACATTCGGAGTTACCATTGTGAAGCTACTTATCTGTATTGACATATATGTAGTGCACGATTATAATGGTATCCCCACACTCATGAAGTCTGGGGAATTGGCCCTGGACAACATGGGGGCACCTTTGCAAGTGCAAGGGTGCCCTCACACACAGTAACTTGGCACCTAGTCAGTAAATGAAGGTTAGACATATAGGTGACTTATACGTTACTTACTGCAGTGAAAAATGGCTGTGAAATAGTGTGTGCACTATTTCACTCAGGCTGCAGTGGCAGTCCTGAAGAAAGGTGTGTATGAGCCCCTTTATGGGTGGCAAAATAAATGTTGCAGCCCATAAGAATCTCCTGGAACCCCAATGCCCTGGGTACCAAGGTACCATATACTAGGGACTTATAAGGAGGGCCCAGTGTGCCAATTAGAATTTGAATATGGAGTCACTAAAGTGTAGTGACAAACTTGGTAAGTTGAGAGAGCATAAGTACTGGGGCTCTGGTTAGAATAACTTCAGTGACACAGTTAAGCATACTGACAAAACACATAGGCCACAAACTATGAGCACTGGCGTCCTTGCTAGCCGGATCCCAGTCAGACAGTAAAAACACACTGACAAACACTCACAAACAGGCCAAAAATGGGGGCAACCATGCTAGAAAGAGGCTACTTTCTCACAATATGCATCAAAACATCAGAGGATTTGTGGCAGTTTCTGGGCACGTTTCCAACAGGATATTGAATTCTCAAAACACATAGGCCACAAACTATGAGCACTGGCGTCCTTGCTAGCAGGATCCCAGTGAGGCAGGCAAAACACACTGACAAATAGGTTTTAAACTATGAGCACTGGGGTTCTGGCTAGCAGGATCCCAGTCAGACAGTAAAAACACACTGACAAACACTCACAAACAGGCCAAAAATGGGGGCAACCATGCTAGAAAGAGGCTACTTTCTCACAATATGCATCAAAACATCAGAGGATTTGTGGCAGTTTCTGGGCACGTTTCCAACAGGATATTGAATTCTCAAAACACACAGCGGCACGTGAATGCAGGTGATTGCACATTAATGCAGGCCAGGACCTAATGACAATGACATGCATCTGCTGGTACAATCCATTCCCAAACCTCTTTTTAGGTGTCAGTAGCAATAGGTGGCCTCCTGCTGCTCAACTGCACTCACTTGTGATGAAGAGCTTCCGAAGTGCTGTCCATCTTGGTCAAGATGTGCACTTTGTGCTACAGCTGAATGGATTTCTTGTTGGGGCACCATTTATTGAGGCATAATACCTACCAAGACACACTGGGCCTCATTCCGATATTGGCGGGCGGCGGTCGCTGCCCGCCAATATCTGGCCGCCGAATGACCGCCCCGCGGTCAAAAGACCGCGGCGGCCATTCCAACTTTCCCGCTGGGCCGACGGGCGCCCTAAAAAAGAGTGCCCGCCGGCCCAGCAGGAAAGCCCCTGCAACAATGAAGCCGGCTCCGAATGGAGCCGGCGGAGTTGCAGGGGTGCGACGGGTGCAGTGGCACCCGTCGCGATTTTCACTGTCTGCTTAGCCCGTCTGACACCCGTTCCCGCCAGCCTGGTTCTGGCGGTAAAAACCGCCAGAAACAGGCTGGCGGGAAGGGGGTCGGAATCCCCATGGCGGCGCTGAAAGCAGAGCCGCCATGGAGGATTCCCTGGGCCAGGGGTAAACCGGCGGGAAACCGCTGGTTCCCCTTTTCTGACCGCGGCTTTACCGCCGCGGTCAGAATGGCCCAGGAAGCACCGCCAGCCTGTTGGCGGTGCTTCCTCTGCCCTCCGCCCTGGCGGTTTCAAACCGCCAGGGTCAGAATGAGGGCCACTGTCTCACCTCTTCGTGACTCAGAGCAATTAGACTAAGACGGCCCAACAGCCCAAATATGCATTGCCAAGGTCAACACCAGGGGTGGCAGTGATGGACTCCTCAGAGACCAATGGCAAAGTAAGAGAGTTATGATTCTGACTAAAAGCAATAAAAATGTAGATGTGCCCCTGTTGGGTAGACACATACAGCCATAGCTGAGCCCTGATACGAATGCACGTGCTGCTCTATTGATAACTCTACCCATTGCAGAGATTATGGGAGCGGGTGTCCAAAGCGCAATTCCAAAAGGGAACATTTGCAGAGAAATGAGGATTTAGAGCTCATCTACCGGTCGATCTATCGGTTTCAGTTTCTCTTTACATGTAGTGGTTCCCTCTTTATTCATTCCAACATCAACTACAGTGTGGTCAAGGAATTAATTATCTGTGCATCCCAGCATCATGCCACTCATCATCCTGGTAGCGAGCATTATGTAAACAAAAAGCCCTGTCACTTTCCCTGTGCCCTTCCGCGTGATCTACATTTCATGGTAACATGACTCAAGCTCAAATCAGTATCTTGAATTTTGTAATTTCTAAGGCTACCACTCACCCTAAAACTCATGAGAACCTCATGTGATTATTGGGAGACCAGCGGCTCCACTAAATCCATTGATGGGAGGCTTACCAATTAAATCATGTAGCTATTATTATTGCTACACAATGGTAGTGTACGTTTTACTGTGCGCACTGCACTGTGTGTTATTCTTACAGATACTGAAAACCACAGTAGCCATATAAAATAAGTGCTAAGTATCGCAAGTATTCTACTTGACTGTCAACTAATTCACGGCATCCCCCTGTGTTTAAGAAGGACCTCCAGACCTCTTGTAGTATTATGTTATGTTTATATGTGATTATCCAGTTTCTTATCCTTTATTGTATTGAAACGTATTCTTGCATAGGTTTCTAAAACATGACACTTTATACCAGTGCAAAGTAAACACAAGTGAATCAAACAGGGGCAAAGTGCTGATTTTGTTTTTACTTTCAGTTCAAAACTTATTTTCTGGTGGAAAGTTGCTTAAAAGTGACATGAAGCATCACTTTGCACTACTTTGTGTACTTTGCGTCAAGGAGACGTCCTGTGGCTGCCACATGACCATTCCTACACAACTACTCATGGCGTTTGATACAAAGCAGTAGAAACATTTTTCCCCTACATGTTTCATGCATTCTGCATGTGCTGTACTGTAAATGACACATACAATGTATGTCTAATCATTGTATTTTGTACTGGAAGGGTACCCTTCCGGTACAAAATCTATGCTAGACATCTCTCACACAGCTTTGCACTATGATGCAAAGGTGTCTATGTGGTGCTATACTGTCTAAAAGTTCATCAGAGGTTTGGAAGAGAGTACCATATCTTCATCGATATGGCGCTGCCTCTTTTTTCGCTCTCCCTCTCAAAGCAGCACAACTGCTTTCTGGCTAAATACTGAAGTCCTCGGACAAAAATATATATTGTATTATGACATAGGACCACTACATCAAATCAGGTGCCATCCCCAGTGTCTGATCTGATGTACACTTCTTTTCTCTCTTCAAGGCAACCTGTCTCTCCTACAATTCTCACTTGGCCTCCATTCACAGTGAAGAAGAAAATGATTTTGTGTTTGTTCTGATGGGGAAACCAGTAAATCCTTATAACAAAGGTGCCTACTGGATAGGGGCGCATGACACCTTCAAGGTGAGTTTAATGTTAACTTGAAATGAATATTTGTATGGTGTGTGCCCATCCTTCTGCCCATTTCACTGGTATTGCAAATTTAGTTTTGTATTTCATCCCTATTGCTAATTTAGTCTCTTGGGGCCTGATTCAGATTTCGCCGGACTGGTTACTTTCATCACAATGGTGACGGACATCTCGTCCACTGGAATAAAAATCCCATAGGAAATAATGGGATTTATATTTCGGCGGACGGGATATCCATCACAGTTGTGACAGAGTAACCTGACCGCAAAAACATAAATCAGGGCCATGGTCTACAAGCTCACTCTCACTTTAGACTGCCTTTCTTGTATCCATCTATTAGAAAGCAAATATAACAGCAATGATCAATGGCCTCTTTGATCAGGTTCTTTCATAGGAAGGCATGACTAGCCTTGCAGTGGCAGTCATGGAACAAAAGGCTAGGGTTCCTCGCCTATTATGTGGTCTCAAACACTTAAATGACACTTGACTGTTTACAGCCATAAAAAGGGTAGTTCTCATATACTTTACCCATTTGAATACCGGGTTTTAACTCCTATAATGAGCTGTGACTAGATACAAATTCTGCCTTTGAAAGGAGCACGTTGTGCATGTCCCTTACACATTGAGAATCTGTACCATATGTAGCAATGGCTTGCAACTGCAATTCTGTTCATAAACCATAGATAAACCATATTAAAGCATCCTTGTTTCCTTTAAGGAAATTGGCCTGCTTGGTGGTCTGCTGACCCTTACAGGCCAATAATCGCTGTGATCTGAAATTTGCAACCTACCTCATAAATATTAATGAGATAGGCCGAACTGCAATGTTCCCCAATTCCTTATTTTGTGAACCTACTTATTAGTACATAGGTCAGTTTGCAAAATACGTTTTTTTGTCACAAAAATGTTTGGAAATTGTGCTTTTTTGTGACCCAGATGTAGTACATCTAACCCAAATTTTTATTTTTCTTAAGGCAGACGTTTTCCTAAAAGCACCATGAGCCAACCACCTCACCTTTATTGTATGACATCACTATAGATTTAAAGCATGAGGTGACTGTTTTGAAGGGAGATTATTTAACGCTCTGAAAGAATGGAAAGGATGCACATATATAGTATTGTAAACAAGGGTCCACCAAAAATGAACTGTTTCCAACACTCAAATGCTACCAGTTACTGCGACTCTCTCTCTTGCTTGGACGTCCAGGCCTCATTTTCCACATCTCCTTCTTATTATTTTACACATATTCTCTTTCTCTCTCACAAACATGTAAACAAGTTCTATCTCTTTCTCTCTCTCCCTCCCACATACACACACACGTGTGCACACACACACAGCAACTCAAACTTACCACATGCTTTGTTACTTCATTGTCTTCAATATTTAGAAAACAAGCTCTGCAAGCCTACACCCCAAATACATACCAGGCACTAACAATGATAATGGCTCTGGTTTTAATGCGCTAACACAGTCATGCATATTTGCATAACTACAATTTCGACCGTGTTTTTGTCACTTGTCTCTTCTTATGCCATCTCCATCTGCTTTTTGCTGCAATCCTCAATGGACCAAAGTCAGCATGTATGAAAGATGCATGCAACTGTCCTTCTGATGTTATCTTCTGTATCACTGAAATTTCGAGGGATGCAGAGAATCAGGTGTCCAAATGATTCATAAGTAGTTCTCTCTTCGTCGTGGAATCAAGTGCTTCTGAAATCGGTGACATCGAGGGCCTTATTTATACTTTTTGGTGCAAAACTGCACTAAGGCAGTTTTGCCCCAAAACGTTTTGCACCGGCTTGCACCATTTTTTAGCACCAGCTGGGCACCATATTTATGGAATGGTGCAAGCCGGTGCAAAGGGTAGGCTAGCTTTTTAAAAAATGACGTTAGGCAGTTTTGAGTCAAAATAAATGATTCTGACCGGATTAGCATAATTTTTTGATGCTAAGGGGCATATTTATACTCTGTTTGCACTGAATTAGCGTCGTTTTTTTTACTCTAATTCAGTGCAAAACGAACTCCATATTTATACTTTGGTGCTAGACCCGTCTAGCGCCAAATTTATGGAGTTAAAGTCATTTTTTGGAAGTGGAAACCTACCTTGCCTTAATGAGATGCAAGGTAGGCGTTCCCGTGCAAAAAAATGACTCTATGGCCTTAACACCATATTTATACTCCCATGTAAAAATAGTGCAAGGGAGGGAGGAGGGGTCAAAAAATGGGGCAAAGCTTGCTTTGCCCCATTTTTTAAGACCTGGGTCAGGGCAGGCATTAGGGGACCTGTGACCCTATTTCCATGGTGGAACACCATGGAATAAGCCCAGAGGTGCCCTCCCTAGGCCCTAGGGGCACCCCCACCTACACTAGAGGGACTGCGGGGATGGGGGACCCCATCCCAGGTAAGTACAGGTAAGTACATTTTATTTTTGAAAGTGCCATAGGGGGCCCTGAAATGGGCCCTCATACATGGCACAGGGTGCAATGGCCATGCCCAGGGGACCCCTGTCCTCTGTGCTGGCCACTGGGGTGGTGGGCATGACTCCTGCCTTTTCTAAGGCAGGAGTCATGTGGCATGGTAGGTTTAGCACCATAAAATGACGCTAATCTGGTTAGAGTCATTTTTTTTTACTCTAACCTGCCTAAAGCCATTTTTTGATGCTAAACCCTCTTCTTCTATACTGCCAGCCCCACCCGACTAAAGTCATTTTTTTAAACTCTAGCCTACCCTTTGCACCTGCTTGCACCATTCCATAAATATGGTGCCCGGCTGGTGCACAGAAATGGTGCAAGCCGGTGCTAAACTTTTTGGTGCAAAACTGAGTTAGTGCAGTTTCGCAGCAAAAAGTATAAATAAGGGCCAATATTTTGTAAGTTTGCGCCACTTTTGCGTCACAAAATGACCTTAATGCGGTGCAAAAAAAGTTTAAATCAGGGCCTTGGTGCTAGATGGGTCTAGCACCAAAGTATAAATATGGAGTTAGTTTTGCACCGAATTAGAGTAAAATAAAATGACACTAATTCGGTGCAAACAGAGTATAAATATGCCGCAGAGTATAAATATGCCCCTAAATATGGCGTTAAGGCCATAGAGTCATTTTTTGCACTGGAACGCCTACCTTGCATCTCATTAAGGCAAAGTAGGTCTCCACTTTCAAAAATGACTTTAACTCCATAAATTTGGTGCTAGAGGGGTCTAGCACCAAAGTATAAATATGGAGTTAGTTTTGCACCGAATTAGAGTAAAAAAAAATGACACTAATTCGGTGCAAACAGAGTATAAATATGCCCCCAAATGACTAATGCTCTGGCTATTCAAGCAGCGGCCTACAAATAGCCCTGAGAAGCCCATAAATTAAGACAGTCGCATATCCTTATAGTTCCCAATATGAGTGCCTTCTTAATACCGATTTGTCAGGTAACATGAGTTTCTGCCCACATCGCTATAGTGAGATACTCAGCTATACATCATGCTGAATTACTATGGGCAATGCTGCGTACAAATTCACTAGGTCAACCAAGGTGCAATTAGACCCTCAAAAAGTCCTTGATTTCAGAAATATCATGAGGAAATATTTGTGATAATACCAATACAAGCATGTTATTTTCCACAATGGACATATACACAAAATAGTGCCCCAAACTCCGTGGTCTTCATGAGCACTTTTTCTCGTGTTTTCTCAGTTTGAAAACCTTTAACTAGACTATTCAGTTTTGAAACAAACACAATTTGTAGAAACGCTCGTCCTCCAAATAAAACTTTATAATTCACACATGCACTCCTGTTCCTTAATATTAAACCAGGCATATTTTACATAGTTGTATTTGTAACTCCTAATGTAGAGCCTGGAACTGCATAGGTAAAATAGTTATATGTGAGCAAGAAACTTTTCACTATCCCGGCCTTAATTTTTGGGTGCAACACTCATCTTCCTTGGAACAGGTTGAGGAATCATGAACTTCCTCAAAATTGAGGATTAGTTTTCAGAAACCTGACTGAAGAGCTAAGGCCCAAATTTAAGAGGGGCTAGACTGCTATGCATAACATTAGCACGCAAATGTGGCTCAACGAGGCCAAATTTGCTGCATCGTATTCACAAAGTGGCGCCACTTTGTAACCCCTTGTGCCACATTATGCCTGCGCCAAGCATAATGTATGCAAGGGGGGCGTTCAACTGTTAGGGGGACTGCACAAATGGAGCAGCGGATCTTTCAGATTCCACTGCGCCATTTTTTGAGGCATTTTTTAATGCCTGCACAAAGGCGGCGTAAAAATGAGGCACACCATTATTTATAATAGGCCTCCATGTACTGTACAGGATTAGCGCCAACATTTTTGGCGCTAATCCAGCAAACTACAACAATACCGTCAAAAAAGTTGATGCTATTGTCTCTAACCTGCACCATGGTGCACTGTATGTTTAATACGGTGCACACATGGTGGCGTGAGGGGGACACTAAGGGTTGCAAGAAAAGTGGCACTGCATATAATGCAGCCCCACTTTCTTAAATTTGGTCCTAAGTTTGCATTTCAGTGTATCGAGGACAAGAATAATGACATGCCAGAGTATTGACTAACAGGGTGTCCTGAAGGAAAAGTAAGGATGTATATATAAGTGTACATTTACTGTTGTTACCATGGCATCTACCTATCTTCAAGATGGATATAACGGCAAGGTGCATCCATGTGAAGTTAAGTATAGCTATCCTGTCCTGATCTTTACAATATTCCAGTAGTGGACATTTTGACATGTAAATATTTAGGTTTCAATGTTCTGGTAGTTCACCATCATAGCCGGTTCTGCAGGACTCCTTTTCATATCAAGTACAATCTTGCTGGCACTTTGTACTTGGTCTTCCTCTCTCCTTGGGCTGTTAAGACATAGAGTGGATTACTAGGCTATTTATCGTGTAACTTATTCTGTAACAAGCAAGCAATCAATGCTAAAATCCAGGTCATTGCCCAGACAATATGTTAATATGGTTAATGAACTTAAGAATTAAGCTTAACATAAAACTCATTGCAACTAAACATATTAAACGTATATGAGTCATAAACAGACTTGTATGCTTCAAACTTCTCTGTCTGATTTGATTAGCTCATCTTGTTGAGTTTACTGGACTATATAACAAAGCAAGCCTGTGCTAAGGGGCAGGTCACTATTATACTTCGTTAGCTACAATATTTTGGATTCATCACTGTGAGTTTTTTTGTTACATGAAGGAGGGAGTGTATATGAATTCCGATGGATCTAGAATGACAATGCTGCCGTTTGGAAAAGGTCAACCTGATAATCTTAACAATGATGCCTACATCGGTTCCTGGTATGTAGAGAATGGTAAGCAGGTTCCTATATACCATTTCAAATTCACAGATAGAAAAGGACTAGATTTAACACGTGAAATCTGTAAAAGACTAACTAACCAGTTATATAGTGTTATAAATTTAAATAAAATCTGGCTGAGATTTGGGGAAATGAGATTGATTGTTCTGAATGAATTTATAGCTGTGGATTGTGCTCACGTGTTGCCTAAGGCTTTCTAAAAAATCAAGTTTTGTGATTCCATTTTTTTTTTAAAGTGGAATGTTACTAGAGTTAACAAATTATTCATGAGAAAATGCTGCTCTGATTTAATTTGCAATATTGCTTGCATGACATCAAATTACTTAAGAAGTACAGTGTTGAACTTCAAAAGCAGGAAGTGTAAACCGACAAATAATTGCATCATTTTATTTATTAAACTATTTTGGACCTGGCCGTCTGTGCAGGGTCACTCTAAACCTTTTGCCTTCACGCCCTTCCTTAGTGGAAGCCACTTTTGGTGGCGTTTAGCAATCTGTGCATTTTAACACTAATAAGTTCTATAGTGCTTGTGGTCTCTACTTAAAACTCGTTACAATTGGCAGATACCTAGTTAGTACATTTAATTTACTTGTAAGTCCCTAGTATATGGTTCTATACGCACCCATGGCCTGTAAAGTAAATACTACTAGTGAGTCTGCAGTACTCATTGTGCCACCCATCAAAGTAGCATTTTAAAACTAGTCTCAGGCCTCCCACTGCAGTCTATATTGAAGTTTTGAAACCACCATTTTGACCAAGCAAAATAAACCTTTTGCCCGGCCTAAACCTTCTCTTATTAATAACTAGAATTCACTGCTAAGATATGCCCTGTACACTCATCGGGCAGGGGCCATTGTATTTATAAAGTAGGACATGTCTAATTAAGTTTTTTTTACATTTCTTTGTAGTGAAAAACTCCCAAAGTTATTTTTCACTGCGGTAAGGCTTATTTCTCCCATTGACTACCACTGGGTTACCTTGTTACATTTAATAAGTGCTAACTTTACACTGGGAACACATAGAGATATGCTGTTAACACTCAAATGAATTTCAATTTACAACTTTTTGTAATGGTGAAGTCGGATTTTAACTTACACATTTGAAAATGCCACTTCTAGAAAGTTGATATTTCTTGGAAACCTGTCACTTTCCTGGGTCACATGACCGTGAATAGTCCTGCTGTTGGGCTTTGTGTATTCCTTCCATAAAAAAGGGCTTATTGTACCTCCAGAGCTCCTCTTCAAAACAGTCCATGGACATGTGGAAGTTACAGAATAAGGCCTATCTCTGTTGCCAGAAGGCACCCTGCTTACCCAGTGGGCTTGCATAGACCAGCAACTAGACATGCCTGAGCCCTGCTGATAGGCTCTGCTGGAGTGAGTTCTTGATCACCAACAGGTGCCCCTCAGGTCCCCCCAGCTGGCATGAGGGAGAATGCCTCCTTGCCTAGCTGAAGTTTCTATCAAGGTTGGTGCAAAGTGACAAAAGCACCACAAAGCCTCACCACACAGCTGAAATCTTCACAGAAACTGACCATGATTATGCCAAAGACTTGCCACACCACGCCATTACCGCTATGAGCTTTATGGGAAGCAAAGCAGAGGGACGCAGAGGCCCACAGAGCCTTGTCACCCAGGTGAGATTTTCATCGGAACTGATGCAGAGCGACGCAATGCCCCTCAAAGCTTAACTACACAGCTAAGAGCTTTATTAGAACTAGACAAGAGCAACACAAAGACACACAGAGTCTTGTCATACAGTTGAGAGCTTCATCTGAACTGCCAAAGTGATGCGAAGCTTTGCAAAGCCTCATTGCAGAGCTGAGAGCTCCTTCTGAACCAACACAGAAAAACGTGAAGACTCGCAAAGCCCCACTGAGTAGACCTCACACCATGACATAATATACAACTCCCAGTGTGTCAAACCTGGTTCTTTGCCCAGCCTGTGCTCAATCACTGTCAGCCTGCCTGAACCTGTGACTTTGTCCAGCTCATCTGCTGATGTAAATGTGGTGCTCCTGGACGTCCCCAGTAAGGCTAGGGCTGGCGAATAGAGAGTCAGAGAATGCATGTGGTTAATGCTCGTGTGGTAGCATCAATGAGCCTTACTTGGAAGAAGGGGCCTGGTGCTCTAACTCGCGTGTTTGGGTGGAATGAGATGGATACGCTGGCTAAAGTCCATGGTGGCATCGCTGTAGCTATATCCGATAAGTGTTGGCCAGAGAGCCAACCAGACACCCACTGTAATTGGGAGGTCAGGTAATAGTGTTCTAGGTTAGGCACCGCCAAGCCGCCTCTGTTGGCGTATATAGGCAGCAAAGTCAACTCAAGCCTTCCTGCCCCATAGTTTACAGATGAAAAGAAAAACTGCAAGCGACTGGAGTGCACTTGTCATAAGCATTATTCAGAAGAAGAAAATGTGATGCTGGAGTAGGCTACTAGAATCTATTATAGAATTTGTAGGCCAGCACATGCTGCTTCTTAGTAAAACATTCTACAGCCAGCAATATCCCCAAAGACATTTTTCAGATTGAAACATCTTTATTAAATCCTGCAAATGTATTGCACCATCCCTCTCTCAAATTAATTATAACACATTGTTGGAATATTTCAGTAATAAGATAGCTACCATCTATTCAACCTCTGACAATTGTGACTTACCAGATAATACAATTACCACAACTATTGTCCATAAAGAGAGGTATGGCATTCTTTCAGCCTTTGAAGACGGCCAACTTTATGGCTTTATTAAATGCTATTTAGTTAGGCTCTCCCTCAGATCTTCTGCCACCAGATAAGCTAGGTATAATAAATGCTATACCCCCATCCCAATTGACCTTTTTAACACCTCCTTATCATGTGGCATGGCCCAAAGGGAGTGAAAACATGCTTTGGTACTACCACTACTTACTTAATAAACCTAACATGGAGGTATTGAACTGGGTCAGTTATCCCCCTATTTCACTGTTGTCTTTTTGTTCTAAAATTCCTGAGAAGCACATCAATGTCCAGCTGTCTGCATTCTTGGAATCCTACAATGATCTAGGTTTTTGATTGAATGATACACTGATTATTGATCAACAAATCATTAAGGTAGCTGCTAGTGTTTGGTCCTGCTCAGATAGTTAAGAAAGATATTATGGCTTCTAACTTCTGAGACCCAAACAACTATTGTGAAGGCTTTAATAATATACAGATATGAATATGGCAATGTGCTATATCTGGGTGAAACTAATTCCAAGATAAACAGCTGCAAATTGTAAAGAATGCTGCAGCCAATCTATTATGCCATATTCCTCGTAGTGTTTCAGTTTCCCCATCTTCACATACTGCATTATATCCCAGTAGCAAAATTCAGAAAGTATAAGTCATGCATCAGGCTGAGCCTCTATATATTTGATCCCTGATCCATCCATACATCCCCAAATGAGAGCTTTGGTCGGGTTACTGCAGTCATGCTACTGTCCCAAAACTAAGACTGCCAAGACAGAGAAGTCTTTGACACTTACTCTCCGCCTATGTAACTGTTATGCAATTTTCAGGAAGATGCTTAAGACCTGACTCGTCTAATTTCTAGATTCTGCTCTGTTAGTTTTCAATTAGCACTGGGAAACCTTATTGGGGTAGCCATACACTTTACAAATATGAACTGAATTCAATTAAATTGAAGTTTTGAGTCAGGCATACACAGATTTGACAATGCCTCCATAGACCTTTGGTGTTGGCCCAGCTAGACGTGAGCACCATCATCTTCCTTGAGCCAGACATTTTGCTGTCTTGGAGCTGGCACAACTTTCTGAGATGCAGTTTGGCCATATTTAAGGACATTGTGGTAGCTGCAACAGGCTCCTTCTATGTCTGAACCTCAAAAATACTTCTTGTTTACTGTTCTAATGCACCACATTTCCACATTTATTTAAAGTGGTAAATCCAACATAAATGCTTTTACTTCTATCTCAAGACTATCAAGCCTGAAAAACATAACTACGAGAAACGGTGTACCTCACTATTGAAAGTACTTTACATGTTGTCAGAAGCAATTCACACAACCCCCAATAGGTATGGATACATTCTTTAAAGTGTCTAAGAGACCACTGTCACTTCCTTAAAGGATGGAAACAGCCACACTCTTTAGAAAAGCAATTATCTGTATTCTGGGAGAAATATAGCTTCTTCATCATTAGCAAGACAGTCATCCACATATTTCTAGACTATTTAGCACACAAATCACTCTGTGGGGTTGGAAAAGAGGTGTAAGGTCATTACTCGCCACACCGTTAAAAAATATTATTGAAAGTTTTAAAGTTCTAAAATTATTTTTATTTTATTATCACTTTCGATGTGCTTATTGTGTAACATATCAATGTCTGGCACCTCATTTTGTAAGAGTTCAATTGTATTGTGGTCTATGCCTTGTACTTCTCACTGGCCAAGTACATTTTACATACAAAATTGCCTTCAGCATTTAGCCACATAGATTCATACTAACATTGCATAAGCCACTGCTATTGGATGAGGTTTAAGGCAGGTAAACAGAGGTAGTATTCGGTAGGGACTTGCTCAGTCCTTGCTCAGTCCTTGCGTGATGCAAGTTGACGCAAGGCTGGGATTTACCAAGCCATGGAAGGGGTGATTTGTGCCGCCTTGAGTGGCTTTGTAAAGAAAAAGTAAAGCAGTCCATAGCGCTGACTAGCGTTACCTTACTCATGAAAGACAATCCATGGGTGCAGCATGGGCGTTCCCATGCACCCACCCATGGATTTTGATGCAATCTCATATTTACTAAGTAGTAAACCTTGGATTGCGCCATAATGGTGTACCTCCCCAACCTATGTGTAACATGGTGAAATGTGTTTATTAATTCTCAATTACACATGAAAAGAGGATAATGCCTCTAAGGATGGTTTTTGTGCAGGAAGCAATATGGGCTGGATTGTATTTATACAGGAAGGAATAACAGATACACCTATGTTGCAAGGCAGCAAGCATTGTGCCAGCACTAGGAGGCAGCAGAAAGTGTTACATCTTTGTAAATATGGCATTCTGCAGCACACATAGAAAGAGGAAAAGCCTCCCAGGACCTACAGCCATTAAGCCCGGTCTCTGAGGAAAAAGGCATATCAATTATGACATGGAATTTAGCTGGCCTTGGGAGGAAATTAGATGATACTGATTGGTGCTCGTACATTAACACCCAAGACATATGTCTTTTTCAAGAAACATGGGCTGAAGAGCTGATTATCCTAGATGGGTTTCTTTCCTTTAATGTGGCCGCTCAACCCTCTATAAAACTGACGGGTCGAGCTAAAGGAGGACTTTTGATGTTAATAAAAAAAACTGTGCAGTGTACATATAAGACCTTAAAGTTCGATAGCCCAGACTTGATGGGGCTACAAATTACGTTCCAACAGAATTTTACCATAATTTTTGTCAATGTTTATGCTCGTTCAGTATCGCGAGGGGTTGAGTCCCAAGTTTTAAAACAGCTTCTTGATTTTTTAGACACCTTACAAACAACCTCCTACCTAATAATAGCTGGGGATGTAAATTGCACCTTTGAACCCTCTGTGATACTAACTGGTCTCACAGAGGATGAAGACCAAACATGGGGGATTGCACAGCTGACTAGTGATAATAATTGTGTTAACTCTCGTGTAGCTATCCAATTGGCATCTCTTTGTTTGAAACATGGTCTCAGGGCATGTAATGGTCGCAAGCCCTCTGACCTGGATACTGCACCCACCTTCAAACATGGTTCAAGTACAAGCGTAATTGATTATTTTCTAGTAGATGTGAGATTGTGGCCTTTTCTGAATGATATGAAGGTGGATGCTAGAACTGAAAGCGATCATTATCCCCTGTTACTTTCTATGTCAGGTGATGTTTTTGGTAGGACCTTGAATAAACAAACTACCTCGGTCCCAATTCCTATCACGAACATCCCATCTACGAAAGTCAGGTGGCCAAAGGTCCAGTCAAACCCTTATTTGCTACGCGAGATTTATCAGGCTTTCATAGATATCCTTGCTCCATGCAGTGACCATGATTTCAATGACATTCCCTTCTTATACATACATGAAAATATAATCATAAGATTACAACGTATATTTTATAGGAAGGTCGGGGCAAGACATCAAGGAGCTACCCCTAGCCCATGGTTTGGCGAGTCCTGCCACATGGCCAAGAAAGGATTAAAAAATGCCCTCACGGAAGGAACCCAAGGGTAAATACTATTAGCCAGACGTACTTACAAAGAATCCATCACCCGAGCAAAAAAAATCTGGGAAGACACAACCTGGCAGGAATTGTTGGATGCTACCCAATCCAACAACAACAAATTGTTTTGGGAATTGTTGGGCAAGCGAGAGAAAGAGGGCAGGATTGGTGTGAGAAGCCATATACAGCCAGAAAAATGGGTTGAGCATTTTTCGGGCTTATATAGAAAAATTGAGACCCCCACAATTTTAGTTACAGGGGAAGCAGGCCAAGACTTTCTCTCTATTATTGATGAGCATCATGGATCAGCTCCCCTTGCAGGGGGCTCACAGGATTTTAAGAGCCACATCTGTTTTACTACCAAAGAAACAGCCAATGCTATTAGTTCCTTAAAACTTGGGAAAGCTCCAGGTCCAGACAAAATCCCAGGGGATCTTTACTTGTCAGAACCAATAGTCTGGATGTGGTACATTAATACTCTCTCCAACAAAATTGCCAAAGGGGGGCAGATTCCTACGACATGGAAGGGTGCAGAAATTATCCCCATTCATAAAAAGGGTAATGTAAACCTCCCGACAAACTATAGACCAATCAGTTTGATTGATAATATCCAAAAAATATTTGCCAAGCAACTCCTAGGTAGATTAACCCAGGGGGCCAAAGAACAAAACATTCTTTCCCCCCTTCAAGCAGGATTTCGACCAAGGACCAGCACAGTAGACCAAGTCTTTAGACTGGCCATTCTGTACTGGAAATATACAGCCCTGGCTAAACAACCATTATACATCGCTTTTGTTGATTTGAGATCAGCTTTTGATCTAGTCCCGAGAGAAAAATTGTGGGAGGTGCTACAAAAAATAGGGACTCCAGCCAATTTAATCCAACTTTTGAAGCGGTTGCATGAGGATACATATGCGCAGGTGAGATGGGGGAACCTAGGCGAACTAACGGACAAAATCCCCATAAATAGGGGTGTTCGCCAGGGTTGTGTGTTGGCACCATTTATTCTCTATTTTTATTAATGAGGTTGTACAGGTTTTAATGACGTGCCAGAATGATGCCCCCACCCTATGCGCCCAAAAAATTCCAATCCTTCTTTTTGCTGACGACTCTCTTCTTATCTCTAAATCCCCCATGGGCCTCCAAATTCTTATTAATAGATTTAACTCCTTTTGTCGAGATCACGGCCTAGAGCTGAACCATAAAAAAACCAAGTTAATATCGTTCCGCTCAGGAGTGCGGAAGAAATGTACTATCCATTTAGAAGGGAACCTCCTGGATAAGGTTCCTTCCATTGATTATTTGGGTGTAAGGCTTTCTGATAATCTGAACTGGGCAGAACAGATCAATAAAAGTGAGGGTCTCCTGCAGCATGGTGCGGCATCAATCCTGCGTTTTTATAGAGGTACGACAGCAAAAACTGTCTCTCCGGCAATCAAGATCTATATTGCCAGAGCACAGGGAGCCGCCGCATACGGAGCAGAGGTCTGGGGTTTTTCTGACTGTAACAGGCTCACAATCAGTGAGAACGGTTTTGCGAGGTTCCTGTGTGCCTGCCCTCCTAGTACTCCATTGATACCACTGTATTTAGATCTGGGCCTGAGACGCATAGCCGATCTAATTATATTAAGACCATTATTATATTGGATACGACTATGGACTAACCCCGAATTAGACGTTTATAAGACCTCACTCCATGACCTGCTAAAGTGCCCCAACTCAACCTCTATTCCGTGGGTTAAACATGTATCCAGTTGGTTCAACAAACTTGGCCTTAGCCACTTTTGGGAGGATCCCCTTAAACTAGAAAAGGCTCACTCCATTGTGCTGAAATGTACATATTGGTCTTATGTACACACCGATTATATTACCTATAGAACTTATGGCACCTTAACAAATCGCTTCATAGACTTTAAGTGGTACTCTCAATTCGAACCATACTTAGATAATATTCCTGACATCCTCGGTAAAAGCTTATATGCCAGATTCCGTTTTGGGTCATTGCCGTTGAAGTCATCGACGTGCAGATGGGGAACAAAAACAGAGACAAGTACATGCCCAGTTTGCGATGCAAAATCGGAAACGATTGAACACTTTATGTTTTTTTGCCCTGCCTACTCCCTTCCCAGGTCTAAATGGATTCGCCACATTTGCCGGGAAATGGGGATAAGAGACTGTGCCTCTGCTCTGAGGATTTTAAAAAGCCACCATTCTATGGTTTTAATAACTGCTGTTAGCAAATATTTATTAGCAGCATGGCGAATACGCAATTCCATTGTAAGGACTGTGTTTTAAATTAGAGATTCGATTTTACTCCCTTTTCTCTTACAGAACCGCAGGAGGGGGGTCGCAATCGTGTGTGTATTATGTGTATTGAGGAATTCAATTGGACTATGCTCTTAGGAATCAATGTTTTTAATTTTTTTTATCTATGTGTTATTATATTATTAGTATTATTGGTTTTATCTCTATTGTTACTACGATTGTATATTCGCTTTGATGATCGATTGATCGAATAAAGCATGTGTAAACCCAAGCCTCCCAGGATTATTGTTGTGCAGGAGGTGCCCCTTCCTACACAAAAACAATCCTGCATGCAACGCAAGCACCTTTGCACCACGGTGCAAGGATGCCTGCATTGGCCCTAGGCTGCCAAAAGGGGACAAGTACAGGGGAAAAGGACATGAATGTGCCGCATTGGATAGATGCTGTGCATTTGTGCCCCTTCCCTTTGACACAGGGCAGTGCAGCAAGGTGACTTGCTGTGCTGCCCTGCGTTAAAAGCTCCTAATAGTCACAAGGGGTGGCTTGGACGTTATGTATCTCAAGTGAGTTGCAAGGAAACTTAATGACATTCGAGGCATGAAGAACAAGCACTTAAATAGAATAACTATCATACATTCTTAAGGTTTAGAGACAACCCTGGGTCATATTTACAAATAAGTGGTGAAGTGAAGCACAGCGAGCCACTTTGCTGCGCTGTGCTGCGCTGCACTGCACTGCGTCACTTGAGAAGGGTAGGAATGCCCCATGTTTATGGAACATGGTGCATTCCTTTCCTCCTGCGCTGACATACAATGGGCTGCCTAGCGCCAACTCAGGCACCCTTGCACCATGGTGCAAGGGTGTCTGCATTGCATGCATGATTGGTTTTGTGCTGGAAGGGACACCTGCAAGGCTTTTTCCTTTTTTTATGTGTGCTAGAGAATGCAGCTGTTTTTCAGAGAAAAAAAGCGAGGTGAAATAATGATATTTCTCCTTATTTCCCTTCATCTGGGGAGGTGTGAGGTATTGGCACATCCTCACGTTTACTGGGGTTGGTAAGTCTGGGAATGCATCAAAATCGAACTGCAGTGCCCATGGAATGCCTCCCTTGCACAGGGTAAAGCAATGCACAGATTTCAGCTGCCTTGCCTTATTCCAGACCTATGAGCCCATTCAAAACCACGCACGGTGGCCTTATAGATATGGTTGCAAATACGCCGCTTCTGCTACACAGTGACGCACCGGCTGCACAAGGGGGGTCATAAATATGCCCCTCTGAAGGAAAACCCACTTCTTCATTGTTACTTCTTTTGATCACATTTGACCAATTCACACCAAACTTTGGAAAAACCACAGTACAGAATGTAGCCATTCATCACTACACCTGACAGTTTATTGCAGTAAAGGGTGGTGGCTGGGGGGAACAATGTTATCCGGTCCTATGACAAGTTAATTTCTTATTCAACACAGATATTTACATAGACAATCAATAAAACAGATCACTGAAAGTGCAATTTATTTTCAGTCAGCCATGTTGGAAATGAGCTTCAGTACAGCATACATGTGTTGACATTTCAAAATTGACCGCCTTTTTAACAGGGCAGCTACAAGCTCCTCTGGTGTGTGCACTCTGTTCCGGCATTGCCAAAGTGCTTGGAGGGTGGTTTGTACCCTCACCTGTCTCCTGCCTGGCCCAAGGACGAAGAGGATAATTTTCACTCAATTTTATTTTTTTCACATTTAATAGTTTGTGTTATCTGCAAACATCCTATGCCTAACTTTGCTTATGCGCCCACAGGATGCTTTGCGCAACTATTCTTACTTCATTGCACAGATTAGGGGAAATTGGCAATTTTTTCCAACAGGCACTTTCGCCAACAAATCAGCAAGGTCAGGCATGCACTTCATGGGGCTATTAATGTACATAAATTTCTGGCTACATTGACAATTCCTACTGCTTAGGCAGGGACGTAGCTTTGGGCCACATGTACAAACATTTGGAATTGCGATTTCCTAATTGCGGTTTAATGCGAATCGCAATTAGGAATTCACAATTACAAATGTAAGAAACTCCATTGAGTTTCTTTTGGGATTCCCCATTGGTCGCAAATAGACATGCCTCATTAATATTCATGAGGTAGGTTGCAACTTGTGACCCACTGAGAATCACAAAAATCACAGGGATGGTGGCCTGCTGACGTCAGCAGACCACCATGTCTGTGGTTGCTTTTAAATAAAGCAATCTTTTTTTTTTTTAATCCAGCCCATTTTCATTAAAGGAAAACAGGCTGCGTTTAAAAAGAAAAGAAATGAAAAGTTTCAGTTTCATTTTTTAAGAGTAGGTCATGGTCCGTGGGACCACTGCCTGATCTTTAACCCCTTCGCTGCCAGGCCTTTTCCCCCTCCTGTGCCGGGCCTTTTTTTGCCTATTTGGGGCAGTTCGCGCTTAGGCCCTCAAAACTTTTTGTCCACATAAGCTAACCAAGCCAAATTTCTGTCCTTTTTTTCCAACATCCTAGGGATTCTAGAGGTACCCAGACTTTGTGGGTTCCCTTGAAGGAGGCCAAGAAATTGGCCAAAATACAGTGAAAATTTCGTTTTTTCAAAAAAATTGGAAAAAGTGGCTGCAGAAAAAGGCTTGTGGTTTTTCCCCTGAAAATGGCATCAACAAAGGGTTTGCGGTGCTAAACTCAGCAGCTTCCCAGCTTTCAGGAACAGGCAGACTTGAATCAGAAAACCCAATTTTTCAACACAATTTTGGCATTTTACTGGGGCATACCCCATTTTTGCAGTTTTTTGTGCTTTCAGCCTCCTTCCAGTCAGTGACAGAAATGGGCATGAAACCAATGCTGGATCCCAGAAACCTAAACATTTCTGAAAAGTAGACAAAATTCTGAATTCAGCAAGGGGTCATTTGTGTAGATCCTACAAGGGTTTCCTACAGAAAATAACAACTGAAAAAGAAAAATATTGAAATTGAGGTGAAAAAAACATAAATGTTTCTCTACGTTTTACTCTGTAACTTTTCCCTGCAATGTCAGATTATGGAAAGCAATATACCGTTACGTCTGCTGGACTCCTCTGGTTGCGGGGATATATAGGGCTTGTAGGTTCATCAAGAACCCAAGGAACCCAGAGCCAATAAATGAGCTGCACCCTGACGTGCGTTTTCAATCTATACCGGGTATAAAGCAATTCATTTGCTGAAATATAAAGAGTAAAAAATTGCTATCAAGAAAACCTTTGTATTTCCAAAAAGGGCACAAGATAAGGTGTTGAGGAGCAGTGGTTATTTGCACATATCTGAATTCCGGGGTGACCAAACTAGCATGTGAATTACAGGGCATTTCTCAAATAGATGTCTTTTTTACACACTCTCCTATATTTGGAAGGAAAAAATGTAGAGAAAGACAAGGGGCAATAACACTTGTTTTGCTAATCTATGTTCCCCCAAGTCTCCCGATAAAAAAGATACCTCACTTGTGTGGGTAGGCCTAGCGCCCGCGACAGGAAACGCCCCAAAGCGCAACGTGGACACATCCTAAATTTTGGAAAAAAACAGAGGTGTTTTTTGCGAAGTGCCTACCTGTAGATTTTGGCCTCTAGCTCAGCCGGCACCTAGGGAAACCTACCAAACCTGTGCATTTCTGAAAACTAGAGACCTAGGGGAATCTAAGGAGGGGTGACTTGCGGGGCTCGGACCAGGTTCTGTTACCCAGAATCCTTTGCAAACCTCAAAATTTGGCTAAAAAAACACATGTCCCTCACATTTCTGTGGCAGAAAGTTCTGGAATCTGAGAGGAGCTACAAATTTCCTTCCACCCAGCGTTCCCCCAAGTCTCCCGATAAAAATGATACCTCACTTGTGTGGGTAGGCCTAGCGCCCGCGACAGGAAACGCCCCAAAGCGCAACGTGGACACATCCTAAATTTTGGAAAAAAACAGAGGTGTTTTTTGCGAAGTGCCTACCTGTAGATTTTGGCCTCTAGCTCAGCCGGCACCTAGGGAAACCTACCAAACCTGTGCATTTCTGAAAACTAGAGACCTAGGGGAATCCAAGGAGGGGTGACTTGCGGGGCTCGGACCAGGTTCTGTTACCCAGAATCCTTTGCAAACCTCAAAATTTGGCTAAAAAAACACATGTCCCTCACATTTCTGTGGCAGAAAGTTCTGGAATCTGAGAGGAGCTACAAATTTCCTTCCACCCAGCGTTCCCCCAAGTCTCCCGATAAAAATGATACCTCACTTGCGTGGGTAGGCCTAGCGCCGGCGACAGGAATCACCCCAAAGCGCAACGTGGACACATCCTAAATTTTTTTTGCGAAGTGCCTACCTGTAGATTTTGGCCTCTAGCTCAGCCGGCACCTAGGGAAACCTACCAAACCTGTGCATTTCTGAAAACTAGAGACCTAGGGGAATCCAAGGAGGGGTGACTTGCGGGGCTCGGACCAGGTTCTGTTACCCAGAATCCTTTGCAAACCTCAAAATTTGGCTAAAAAAACACATGTCCCTCACATTTCTGTGGCAGAAAGTTCTGGAATCTGAGAGGAGCTACAAATTTCCTTCCACCCAGCGTTCCCCCAAGTCTCCCGATAAAAATGATACCTCACTTGCGTGGGTAGGCCTAGCGCCGGAGACAGGAAACACCCCAAAGCGCAACGTGGACACATCCTAAATTTTGGAAAAAAACAGAGGTGTTTTTTGCGAAGTGCCTACCTGTAGATTTTGGCCTCTAGCTCAGCCGGCACCTAGGGAAACCTACCAAACCTGTGCATTTCTGAAAACTAGAGACCTAGGGGAATCCAAGGAGGGGTGACTTGCGGGGCTCGGACCAGGTTCTGTTACCCAGAATCCTTTGCAAACCTCAAAATTTGGCTAAAAAAACACATGTCCCTCACATTTCTGTGGCAGAAAGTTCTGGAATCTGAGAGGAGCTATAAATTTCCTTCCACCCAGCGTTCCCCCAAGTCTCCCGATAAAAATGATACCTCACTTGCGTGGGTAGGCCTAGCGCCGGAGACAGGAAACACCCCAAAGTGCAACGTGGACACATCCTAAATTTTGGGAAAAAACAGAGGTGTTTTTTGCGAAGTGCCTACCTGTAGATTTTGGCCTCTAGCTCAGCCGGCACCTAGGGAAACCTACCATACCTGTGCATTTCTGAAAACTAGAGACCTAGGGGAATCCAAGGAGGGGTGACTTGCGGGGCTCGGACCAGGTTCTGTTACCCAGAATCCTTTGCAAACCTCAAAATTTGGCTAAAAAAACACATGTCCCTCACATTTCTGTGGCAGAAAGTTCTGGAATCTGAGAGGAGCTACAAATTTCCTTCCACCCAGCGTTCCCCCAAGTCTCCCGATAAAAATGACACCTCACTTGCGTGGGTAGGCCTAGCGCCGGCGACAGGAAACACCCCAAAGCGCAACGTGGAAACATCCTAAATTTTGGAAAAAAACAGAGGTGTTTTTTGCGAAGTGCCTACCTGTAGGTTTTGGCCTCTAGCTCAGCCGGCACCTAGGGAAACCTACCAAACCTGTGCATTTCTGAAAACTAGAGACCTAGGGGAATCCAAGGAGGGGTGACTTGCGGGGCTCGGACCAGGTTCTGTTACCCAGAATCCTTTGCAAACCTCAAAATTTGGCTAAAAAAACACATGTCCCTCACATTTCTGTGGCAGAAAGTTCTGGAATCTGAGAGGAGCTACATATTTCCTTCCACCCAGCGTTCCCCCAAGTCTCCCGATAAAAATGATACCTCACTTGCGTGGGTAGGCCTAGCGCCGGCGACAGGAAACACCCCAAAGCGCAACGTGGACACATCCTAAATTTTGGAAAAAAACAGAGGTGTTTTTTGCGAAGTGCCTACCTGTAGATTTTGGCCTCTAGCTCAGCCGGCACCTAGGGAAACCTCCCAAACCTGTGCATTTCTGAAAACTAGAGACATAGGGGAATCCAAGGAGGGGTGACTTGCGGAGCTCGGACCAGGTTCTGTTACCCAGAATCCTTTGCAAACCTCAAAATTTGGCTAAAAAAACACATGTCCCTCACATTTTTGTGGCAGAAAGTTCTGGAATCTGAGAGGAGCTACAAATTTCCTTCCGCCCAGCGTTCCCCCACATCTCCCGATAAAAATGATACCTCACTTGTGTGGGTAGGCCTAGCGCCCGCAACAGGAAACACCCCAAAGCGCAACGTGGACACATCACAGAAAACAGACCTGTTTTTAGCAAAGTGCCTACCTGTAGATTTTGGCCTGTAGCTCAGCCGCCACCTAGGGAAACCTACCAAACCTGTGCATTTCTGAAAACTAGAGACCTAGGGGAATCCAAGATGGGGTGACTTGTGTGGCTCAGACCAGGTTCTGTTACCCAGAATCCTTTGCAAACCTCAAAATTTGGCTAAAAAAACACATGTTCCTCACATTTCTGTGGCAGAAAGTTCTACAATCTGAGAGGAGCCACAAATTTCCTTCCACCCAGCGTTCCCCCACGTCTCCCGATAAAAATGATACCTCACTTGTGTGGGTAGGCCTAGCGCTCGCGACAGGAAATGGCCCAAAACACAACGTGGACACATCAAATTTTTTCATAGAAAACAGTGCCTACGTGTGGATTTTGG
Source organism: Pleurodeles waltl (assembly GCF_031143425.1). Lineage (NCBI taxonomy): Eukaryota > Metazoa > Chordata > Amphibia > Caudata > Salamandridae > Pleurodeles > Pleurodeles waltl. The sequence continues at coordinate 113,302,003 of NC_090442.1, forward strand.
CCTCTAGCTCAGCCGGCACCTGGGGAAACCTAGCAAACCAGCGCATTTTTGAAAACTAGAGACCTAGGGGAATCCAAGATGGGGTGATTTGCGGGGCTCTGACCAGGTTCTGTTACCCAGAATTCTTTGCAAACATCAAAATCTGGCTAAAAAACACTTTTTCCTCTCATTTCGGTGACAGAAAGTTCTGGAATCTGAGAGGAGCCACAAATTTCCTTCCACCCAGCGTTCCCCTAAGTCTCTCCATAAAAATGGTACCTCACTTGTGTGGGTAGGCCTAGCGCCCACAAAAGGAAATGGCCCAAAACACAACATATTTTTTCACAGAAAACAGAGGTGTTTTTTGCAAAGTGCCTACCTGTGGATTTTGGCCTCTAGCTCAGCCGGCCCTGGGGGGGGGGGGGGGGGGGGGGGGGGGGGGGGGGAAATGCCCTAAAATAAATTTGACCCCCCACCCCCCCAAACCCCCCCTGCCCAGGTGCGACCCTTGCCTACGGGGACGCTACCCCTGCGTGACATTGGCGCCAAAAAACAAATTCCCGGTGCCTAGTGGTTTCTGCCCCCTTGGGGGCAGATTGACCTAAAATCGACCAATCTGCCCCCAAGGGGGGCAGAAATGGTCTAAACACAGTTTGCCCCCCAGGGGAGCGACCCTTGCCTGATGGGTCGCTCCCCATCTCTAAAAAAACAAACATACAAAAAAAAAAAACACACAAAAAAAATTTGCCCTGGCGCCTAGAGGTTTCTGCCCCCCCCTGGTGGCAGATCGGCCTAATAATAGGCCGATCTGCCCCCAGGGGGGGCAGAAATGGCCTAAAATAAATTTGCCCCCCGAACATCCACCCCCCGCCCCCGGAGCGACCCTTGCCTATGGGGTCGCTCCTCCTGCGTGACATTGGCGCCAAAAAACAAATCCCCGGTGCCTAGTGGTTTCTGCCCCCTTGGGGCAGATTGACCTAAAATCTACCAATCTGCCCCCAAGGGGCGCAGAAATGGTCTAAACACAATTTGCCCCCCAGGGGAGCGACCCTTGCCTGATGGGTCGCTCCCCATCTCTAAAAAAAAAAAAAACAAACAAAAAAAAAACACAGAAAAAAAATTTGCCCTGGCAAAAAGAGGTTTCTGCCTCCCCTGGGGGCAGATCGGCCTAATAATAGGCCGATCTGCCCCCAGGGGGGGCAGGAATGGCCTAAAATAAATTTGCCCCCTGAACCCCCCCCCCCCCCCCCCCCCCCCCCGGAGCGACCATTGCCTACGGGGTCGCTCCCCCTGCGTGACATTGGCGCCAAAAAACAAATCCCCGGTGCCTAGTGGTTTCTGCCCCCTTGGGGCAGATTGACCTAAAATCGACCAATCTGCCCCCAAGGGGGGCAGAAATGGGCTAAACACAATTTGCCCCACAGGGGAGCGACCCTTGCCTGATGGGTCGCTCCCCTTCTCTAAAAAAAACACCAAACCAATAAAAAAAACACAAAAAAAAAATTTGCCCTGGCGCCTAGAGGTTTCTGCCCCCCCTGGGGGTAGACCGGCCTAATACCAATAGGCCGATCTGCCCCCAGGGGGGGCAGAGATGGCCTAAAATAATTTTGCCCCCCCCACCCCTACCCCCCCCCGGGGAGCGACCCTTGACTACAAAGTCGCTCCCCTTGTGTGACGGCGCAAAAAAAAGATCCCTGGTGCCTAGTGGTTTCTGCCCCCCTTGGGGGCAGATTGACCTAAAATCGGCCGATCTGCCCCCAAAGCGGGCAGAAATGGCCTAAATACATTTTGCCCCTCCACGGGAGCGACCCTTGTCCAAGGGGGTCGCTCCCCATCTGTAAAACAGAAAAACAAAAAAATCCCTGGTGCCTAGTGGTTTCTGCCCCCCTTGGGGGCAGATCAGCCGAATCAAAATAGGCTGATCTACCCCCCCCAGGGGGGCAGAAATGGCCTAAAATAATCCCCCCCCACCCCCCCCAGGGAGCGACCCTTGCCTAAGGGGTCGCTCCCCTTGCGTGAAATTCACGCAAAAAAAAAAAACTCCCTGGTGTCTAATGGTTTCTGCCCCCCTTGGGGGCAGATTGGCCTCATCAAAATAGGCCAATCTGCCCCCAAGGGGGGCAGAAATGGCCTAAATATAATTTGCCCCCTAGGGGAGCGACCCTTGCCTAAGGGGTCGCTCCCCACCTAAAAAAAAAAGAAAACATAACAAAAAAAAAAAAAAAAAAAAAAAAGATCCCTGGTGCCGAGAGGTTTCTGCCCCCCCTGGGGGCAGATCGGCCTAATAATAGGCCGATCTGTCCCCAGGGGGGGCAGAAAAGGCCTTCCCAAAAAATTGCCCCCCCTGGGAGCGACCCTTGCCAAAGGGGTCGCTTTGTTGCGTGACATACGCGCGCAAAAACAAACTCCCTGGTGTCTAATGGTTTCTGCCCCCCTTGGGGGCAGATTGGCCTTATCAAAATAGGCCAATCTGCCCCCAAGGGGGGCAGAAATGGCCTAAATATATATTGCCCCGTAGGGGAGCGACCCTTGCCTAAGGGATCGCTCCCCACCTAAAAAAAAAGAAATCATCACAAAAAAAAAAGAAAAAAAAAAAGGTCCCTGGTGCCTAGAGGTTTCTGCCCCCCCTGGGGGCAGATCGGCCTAATAATAGGCCAATCTGCCCCCAGGGGGGGCAGAAAAGGCCTTCCTAAAAAAATGCCCCCTGGGAGCGACCCTTGCCCAAGGGGTCGCTCCCTTTTGCCAATTTCAAGGAAAAAAAAAAAAATCCCTGGTGTCTAGTGGGGTTTCAAAAGCCGGATTGCAAGCAATCCGGCTTTTGAAACCTGTGAGAGACTTCAAAGGGAAGGAAATACATTTCCTTCCCTTTGAAGCCTCTCGGGGCCTCCCCCATGGGATTGAAAAAGAAATGCAAAAGCATTTCTTTTTCAATCGCGCTGGAAGCTCTGCTTCCAGCGCGATGGGGGAGACCCTGTGACTAATCAGCGCGCGCTCGCGCGCTGACGTCACAGGGGGGGTTGGGGGGGGTCGGGGGTGGGAGGGGAAGGGCTTCCCCTTCCATCCCTGACTTGGGGGGTGGGGGGGAACCCCACAGAGGGAGCGAGAGCGCTCCCTCTGGGCTCTGTGCACAGGACGTAATGGTTACGTCCTGGGCACAGCAGCACTGTGCCTCAGGACGTAACCATTACGTCCTGGGCACAGAAGGGGTTAAAACTTTTTCGCATACATACACAAAGGGAAGGGTTAACACTGATTTGAAATTGGTGCAAACTGGTGCAAACTGTGATTGTTTTGCGACCGCATTCACGGTCACAAAACAATCATACATACCATTTAGGTTCGATATTAGGAAGGGATGCCCTGGACACGCCCCTTTCTAAAACTGAATCGCAAAACCCAAATTGCGATTCGGTAAAAAGTTACTGAATCGCAGTTTGGGTTTTGTACATCCCAAAAAGCATTTTTCTAGGTGAGAACGAGCCGATTTGCAGAATTAGCCCGTTTGCAACTACAAAAATTCTTTGTACACGTGGCCCTTAATCATTTTGATTCAGGGGTTGCGAAACATAGATTTCCTAAAAATGACTGCCATTGCAATGGCAGTGAAAAAGAGTTGCGGGCCAGATATACGTAGCTTTTTTCTTGTTGCAAACTGCAACAAGAAAAAAGCATTTTCTTATGTACAAACCATATTTTGCGATTCAGTAATCTATTTACTGAATATCAAAATAAATTTGCTAGTTGCTATTTGGAAGGGGCGTGCCCAGGGCATCTCTTCCAAATAGCAAATCTCAGGTGGATGTATGATTGTTTTGTGACCGCAATTGCGGTTGCAGAACAATCACAGTTACTATCAATTTCAAACTGGAAGTAACCCATTCGTAAACGGGAAGAGGTCACCAAGGGGCTCCTTCCCCTTTGTGAATGGATGCAAAAATATTTTTTCAGAGCAGGCAGTCCCACGGACCACTGCCTACTCTGAAAAAATGAAACTGAAATGTTTCATTTTTTTTTTTTTTAAATGCATCCCATTTTCCTTTAGGACCACTGCCTGCTCTGAAAAAACATTTTCGCTACCATTCACAAAGGGGAAGAGGTCCCCTGGAGGCCCATTCCCAAATGCAAAAGGGTTAGCATCAATTTGACATTGGTGTTATCTGCGATTGGTTTGGGAATGGACTTATGGTCTCAAAATGATCTTACATGGGCCTGTGGTTACAATTAGGAAGGGATGCCCTTGGAATCTCTGTTCTTAATTGCGAGTCGCAATCCCTATTTTGAGAGTGGGTAACAGGATACTGATGCAAAAATAGGGATGGTACATTGTACAAGTCCATTTTGCGGTCGCAATTGGTGAAATCCGCCTTTTGAAACTGCAGAATTGTTTGTACATCGGGCCCTTGGTGATAGAAAACAAACAAATTAATTTAGAAATGACACAGGCAAAGGTGAAAATATTTAAAATGAATATGTTTGTAGAAACAAACATGTAGCTTGAGCATAAACTTTTTATAAATGAATGTAAATATCAATAAATAACTTTTCATGCTTTTGGTTGCCAAATCAATATCATATTTTTCCCTTCTAATAGGACATGTGACCTGGAATGATTACCCTCTGACTCGTTATGCATACCCTTTTCCCTGCAAATATTATCTGGGCAGTCGGTAAGGCGTCCCTATTTTCTAAAACTTTCTCACATAAAATGCAAAATCTTATAATGCATAGAATTTCATTACACTGAAACATTCTTCATTGCGATAGTGGTCCCTTTATTTATCATGTTTTTACAGTGCAATTCAAACTACGCACAAATCATGTATTGTGATGACTGTTTCCTTTAGGGTTTATTTTTTAATCTCATGTGAGGGTTAATGGGGTTATTGTATACACCAGAAAGGTTTGTATTCTGTAATCATTAGGAGCACCACTGATAAGCTTGTTACGTCAGTTTGTGTGCGGCTCTATCAATTGTTGGTGGAGAAGGAAGCATATTCTAAAACACCCTCAGTTTGTGTGAGCCCGCCACAGTTATTCATATACTTCTTCTTCAAATCCTAGTGCCTGGTTTAGAGTTGCATGGATTGGATACTCCATCACAAACTAAATGGATATCCTATCTGCTGCATTAAAGTGCCTTTGGATATAATGGACTTGTAACAACGAGGACAGGATATGTTATATTTGTGACAGAGTATTCCATCCACCAAAATCTAAATCTGGTCTTCATTTCTTGGCTTAGTCAAAGGCCTCAGAGGTTATCCTTTGTTTTGTCCTATTTTGTTTTTTTTAATTGGATATTAAAAGCCAAGATCATAATGCAAAAATTCACGGTGCAAAGCAACCAAGACATAGAGTGATGCAATAAGGATTGTTGCTTAGAAAGAACTTAAATGGAAACAACTGTTGGCTATGGCAGTATGTCTTACTTTTTTTAAACAAGCACTGACAAGGTCAGTAGGTTTAGCTTGCAAGTGAAAATAATAGCTAGAACTGTTGGCTTTGGCATTGCTTTTTCATGTTTCACACTACCCCACTAAGTACTGTTTTCATACTCTGCATCTATAAAAGACTTGAGATTTGAATTAACAGGAAGGGCAAGGAAGTCCTCCTCCATACGTGGCATTCACATGTCCTTGAAAAGCTGCAGTTAGAATTTTCATAATGCAGGCTGCAGTACCTTAGGCTAGAGAAGAGGTCCTTAGAATCAGATATAAGTCCCTAAGTTAGTAAACTGCAGAACCCTAGGCCACTACTAGAGGTCCAACAAAGCAGACACAAGTCCCTTCTGCAGAAGGTTGCCCTACCTAAGGTAGTTTCTAGAGGTCCCACAGCAGCACACCACATGTTAGCATTTTGCCTAGCACCTCTACGCCACTGACTGGTTTCATGGAATGAGGGTCAGGAAACTGGTCAAGACGGACCGTCCTAATTTATGTGACTGCGCAAAACCTTGGACTGGGAGCAGCCACAACCATAGCAATGTTCACATTTTAAAATGTCTTAGGAAGTTAGAGCCCTTGAGAGCCTGAACAGCAAAGGTGGTTGAACAGATTCATAGATGAATTCCACAAGACAAAAGGGCATCTAATATTTACAAAGCATTTTAAATTTATTGTTCACGCTCAGCTTCCAGGAAGACAATGAGCCTTTTCAATGATAAGTAAATCAACGCAATGTGTTGTGTCGCTTTGCGCTATAGATGCATTGGTGTAAAACATTACTAAATAACCCCCAGCAGTGTTCCATCCTTCTGAGGTGGATGAATTGAGTACCATAATTTACAGAATTTAGAAATGTCAGACATACAGTGTTAAGACTTACATGCCTTGTTATTATAAAATGAATTTTATAATTTAAAAGTGAACAATATATTCACCCTGGGTATATTTAGCCTTATGCTTTTAAAAAACAATGACATGGGCAAGCCTTTGCAGCTCTATAGGGCATGAAAACCGTGAAGGAACATCATGCTCTGGTATTGACCTCCAGATTTTTTTAGCTTGTTAGATGGATAGACAGAGTCCTGATGTAGACAGCCTTTTAAGTGCTGTAGCTGGTCTTAATGATGGTTCAGTCTTCAAGAGGGAGCCATTGTAGATTATTTTATGCAGGGGTGATGTGGCTGGGTTTTGTTAGCCGCTCAATGAGCAAGCAGTGTGAAGGATGCCTTTCAGGTGAGCGCAGGTAGTTTCTGGCAAAGTGTTCAATCAGTCAATCAATCAATCAGGGAATTTGTAAAGCGCACTACTCATCTGTGAGGGTCTCAAGGCGCTGAGGAGGGGGGCTGCTAGTGCTCGAACAGCCAAGTCTTGAGATGTCTCCTGAAGGAGCTCTCAAATCCAAAAGCCAACTCCAACGACATCCCGCCCTCCCAGAAACTCTGCGACGACCTCTCCACCTTCTTCCACCAGAAAATCGCTACCATCCACGACAGCTTCAACACCGGTCCACCGCCAGACCCCACCCCCGACGTCTCCACCCACGCCTGTCGCCTCACCGCCTGGACCCACGTGGACGATGCAGAAACCATAACAACCATGAACACCATCCACTCAGGCTCCCCTACGGACCCATGCCCTCATCATGTATTCAACTCAGCCAACGCCACCATCACCCCCAAACTCCGCAAGATCATCAACCTCTCCTTCACTTCCGCCACCTTCCCGGACAGCTGGAAACACGCAGAAATCCAACCCCTCCTCAAGAAACCCAAGGCCGACCCCAACGATCTCAAAAACGTCCGACCGATCTCTCTCCTCCCTTTTCCAGCTAAAGTCATCGAGAAGATCGTCAACACACAGCTCACCCACTTCCTCGAAGACAACTCCATCCTGGACCCCTCACAATCCGGATTCAGACGAAACCACAGCACCGAGACTGCTCTCCTCGCCGCCACAGATGACATCAGACATCAAATGGACAACAGCGAAACCTCAGCCCTCATCCTCCTCGACCTATCAGCCGCTTTTGACACAGTCTGCCACCGCACCCTACTGACCCGCCTCCAGGAAGCCGGCATCCAAGATAAAGCCCTCCACTGGATCTCATCCTTCCTCTCCGACAGAACCCAGAGAGTCCGACTCTACCCTTTTCGCTCCAAAGCCTCCAACCTCATCTGCGGCGTCCCCCAAGGATCCTCCCTCAGCCCTACGTTGTTCAACGTCTACATGGCCCCCCTCGCTAAACTGGCCCGCCAACATCACCTCAGCATCATCTCCTACGCCGACGACACCCAGCTCGTCCTCTCCCTGACCAAAGACCCACTCACCGCCAAAACAAACCTCCACGAGGGACTAAAATCCATCGCCGAATGGATGAACAACAGTCGCCTGAAACTCAACTCCGACAAGACGGAAGTCCTCATCCTCGGACGCACTCCCTCGGCCTGGAACGACTCATGGTGGCCCTCCGACCTCGGACCCCCACCCACCCCTGCCAGCCACGCAAGAAACCTCGGTTTCATCCTGGACCCCGCCCTCACCATGTCCAAACAGGTCAGCGCCGTCTCCTCCTCTTGTTTCAACACCCTTCGAATGCTCAGCAGAATCTTCAAGTGGATTCCAACAGAAACCAGAAAGACGGTGACCCAGGCCCTCGTCAGCAGCAGACTTGACTACGGCAACGCACTCTACACAGGCATCCCAACCAAAGACATCAAACGTCTCCAGCGCATCCAAAATGCTTCCGCCCGACTGATCCTCGACATACCCCGCCGATGTCACATCTCCCCTCACCTGAAGGAACTCCACTGGCTCCCGGTGGACAAGAGGATCACCTTTAAACTCCTCACCCACGCTCACAAGGCGCTTCACAACACCGGACCTTCCTACCTCAACTCCAGACTAAACTTCTACGCTCCCACACGTCAACTCCGATCCGCCAACCTCGCCCTCGCCGTCGTCCCCCGAATCCAGCGCAAGACCTCCGGCGGCAGATCCTTCTCCTTCCTCGCCGCCAAGACCTGGAACTCCCTCCCCACATCTCTACGCCAGACCCAGGACCTCCTCGCATTCAGGAGACTCCTCAAAACCTGGCTCTTTGACCGCTAACAGCAGCGCACCCACCCCCCCAGCGCCTCGAAACCCTGACGGGTACATAGCGCGCTTTATAAATAATGTGATTGATTGATTGATTGAAGGAAAGGAGGTCTTTGGTCTGACGCAGGTGGGTGGGAACAGTGTTCCACGTCTTGGCGGCGAGGTGCGAGAATGATCTGTCACTGGTGGTTGTTCTGCGGATGCGTGGGATGGTGGTGAGGGCAAGGTCGGCGGAGAGAAGCTGTCAGGTCGGGTGTAGAAGGAGAGCCATCTGTTGAGGTATTGTGGTCCGGTGTTGTGCAGTGTCTTGTGAGCGTGGGTGAGGAGTTTGAAGGTGATTCTTTTGTTGACGGGGAGCCAATGCAGGTCTCTCAGGTGGGCTGTGATGTGGCAGTGGCGGGGATGTCCAGTATGAGGCATGCAGAGGCGGTCTGTGTTGTGTTTCCGCCATTTAGGTGAGAGAGGACAAGGGCTTCAACAGTCAATCTGAAGTATAAAGACCAGGGAAAAAGGTTTCACTTTTTGTTAAGAGAGTGAGCTGCGACCAGACTGGTTTGGAATTCTTGAAAATTTGTTATTTGAGTGAGAGTTGTGGGTCAAGGGTGACTTCAAGGGATTTGGCCTGTTCTGTCAGTTAGGGTGTGAAGATGACTTTGAACCTTTATCTTGATTAGTTGAGGAGATTTTAATATAGAGTTTGTTGCTGTCAGTATATTGGAGGAAATTTGTGTTGATGACTGGAAGGATGGCTTTCAAGGGTTCCCAATGCAGGTTGGAAATATGACAGGATAGAGCCTTGAGGGACTCTGCAGGATATGGGGAGAGTCTGATATCTGGCAGCTCCTATCTAAATAGTTAGCTGTCAGTCAATGTGATATGATATAAACATGATCCTGCTGTTACAGGTATTGAATGTTTCAGGGTGTGGATCAATGGATGATGGTGACAGTGTTAAAATATGTAGAAATCTGAGCAGGACAACGAGACAAGAGTCATTTGTTGGCAGGGGCGGCTGGTGTTCAAGGGCTAAGGGGCTGTGCCCCTAGCCTTTTCTGGCCTCTCTAGTGAAGCATATATTTAATTACATGATGAAAGTAAAACATTTTCTGCGCAACATTTTCAGAGTGAAAGTTGTGCACTTTCAAAAGCCCCACTGCGCCTGCGTGAGTATGTGGCTGAAAGCTGCACAGTAGGGCTGGCAGGGCTTGCCCACACAAAGACCTTACGTTTTCTCAGAATGCAGTGATGTCCCTGGCTTACCTCCTCCTCCACCAGAAGCCCTGATAGTAAACAGCCTGGAGCGTTTTTTGTTCAGCCCAGGTTTCTGAAAACTTCATGCCACTCCGATATTATTATCCACCCTTTCCTATTTACTCAAATGGTGGGGTGTGATCAGAAGGGTCTACGTACCGGAGGTCACATTTTATTAAAAGAATGTGGCATTGCACAAAGAAAATCCCCTTTTCTTGCATTACAAGCAGTCTGTGGCAGAGAAATGGCATAACTACAATAAATAACTCCATCCAGGGCTCTCTGGGAGACAGGAGTGTGACCTGAAGACCTCAGGTCATAAATATGCCAAAGACAACCCTGCACACAAGTAAGTTGGAGATCTATCTTTTTTACAGACAATAAGAAAAAAATCTGTTCTCTCAGCCTCCTCTCCTCTCCCTTCAATGCCTCTGTAGGTGATTTCGTCTCTCAAAGGCAGTAATGGTTCCAGTAATTTATCATGGCTAGTTATGCTTGTTTTATTTCTTCTGCAGACCAATGACGTGATATGTCATATTAAACATGTAATCTGCAGCTCAAATAAACGTGTAGCTTTTATCACTGAAACTGCTGGATACTGGATGGGTGAGGCAATGTGTGTTTGTTTGAATAAGTGTTTGCAGGGCTTGGCTGAGTGGCTGAGAAAATGTGGGTGTCTGTGTATAAGAGTTTTGTGAATGGCAGTGGATGACAATTTGGATGAGTAAATGGGTAGGTGACCAAAGGCAGTGGGCGAGTAGGTGAATGGAAATACGTGGGTAGTGAGGCTCACTCACAAGGTGCAATTCCGTCTTGTATTTGTACCCCACCACTGCTTTCAGTCACCAGCCACCACTGTTTGTTTGTCTCAGGGGAAGAGGCGTTGGTGACTACCTGGAGCATGGCTGCTGTAATGCTACAATATGGTCTGAGACCCGATTGGTAGTCTTGAAGTAGGTTATTTTTGTTGATATGCTTCTGTAGCTGGGTGGCAACTGCCTTCTCAAAGATTTTTTAACACATAGGAGGAGGGATATTTGACTTAAGCTAGCTAAGTTGGCTGGATCAAGAGTGGGCTTTTTCAGCAGGAGTAGGACCTGTCTGGTCTTGAGGCTGTCTGGGAAGGTTTGCTGAGTTATCAAGGGACTGACAATATGATATGGAGTAACATATTCTCCCTGCAGTGAATTGATGATGGAGGACAGAAGTCCATTATCTTTATAGGATGTGGCTTTGGGTGACTCAGGCAAGGGGACACCAAGATGATCACTACAGTCCAGGAGTATGGGGAACTGGCAGTGGGTGTTGGATTATACAGAGAGGATGAGGTCTAGTGTGTTGCCTTAGGAGTCAGTTGTGGTGTTTTGTCTCTAATAGGTTGAATAAACACTGAAGGGCAATTTCAATGGTTTTGGTGCTGTAGGAGCCAGGCACATTGAAATCTCCAAGGAAGGTGCAGAGCGAGTGTTGTATAGAGGCAGATGTGATGAGGTCTGATATTTCTTCTATAAAATCATTGTTGACAGTCCCACACTTATCATGAAATATTATATTAAAGACAATTGTCTAACATGGTTATATCAGCATAAGTGGATTTTTGACACTGTGTGAAGGAAATCACTTTATGTAGCTTAATGATATATTTAGTTGTAGAATCACTGAGCTGACACATTTCACACAGCGTGGCACCTGCTTGTTGTACTCACGGATTCTTTGATTCTTTTTCTGCATGCCATAACTCTTGCTGTACAATAGCCTATCAATAAAGTCCAGTGTTACAGGGCATGACAGTATACTTTTTTCAGACTGTTTTTGATATGTTTAATTTAAACTAAGACATCTTTCACAATAGCAAGCAGACTTGATGTGTGCTTACAGCACGAAAAAAGTATATTTACAGTCCTAACAAATATGATTTTACCTGCATAATTGAAGAAACAAAAATGAAAAAAGAAAATCTAAACTAAATTTGAATAACTAAAATAAACAATAAATCATCTTTTTTAATGGAATACTCACCACAAATGTTCATAGTCCTTGTATCTGCTCCCCTTGCTGCACCTGGTTGCCACTGACTGTCACTTACAGTATTCTGCTTGTGTACATTTTGGTATTTGTTAGTTATCTTTACTTTCTATTTTATTTGGATATTGGTTCCTTGCTTAGTTTCTGTTTTGTTCTTTGTTTTGCCCACACGCTTCTTGCTGTTTCTCCTTCATGCTTCCTGCCTCCTGCCAACCCCCTCACCGCCTCCCATTCACCCTTCCACCTCCCGGGACCTAGGTTATGGAGGTTGCAGTGTGACCCCATTGAGCAGGTCCTCATATCTGCCCCTCTCGTATCCCTTGTTTCCACTGATCGTAGCTGCCGGTATTCTGCTCATGTAAATTTTGGTACTTGTTAGTTATCTTTTCTGTTTATATGGATAGTTGGTCCTTTGCTTAATTTCTGTTTTTTACCCTTGTTTGCCTGCAAGCTTCCCGCTGTTTCTCCCGCCTGTCACTCATTAGCCCTGCCCACCACCTCTTAACTACCATCCCATCTCCCAGGACCTACTTAATAGAGGTCGCAGTGCAACCACACCGCTGGCATGCCGAAGGCGTGCCAGAGGCAAGCCCTTCTGTGCCCGTCCGTGCCTGGACCACACCCAGTACCAGAAACTCTGGCCCTCTTTCCAACCACCGATACGCCACCGCAGATCTCCTAGACCTGGGCCCAGATACTGCAACAGCAAATGCTTCATTGCATCTCCACGATCTATGGTAGGATCTTTCATCTGTCATTGCTGTGTCTTCTCCTACAACACCGGAGCAACCAACAATGCCAGAGACACTGCAAATACATCTGCTTCCACCTTACAGACTAAGACTGTCACAGTACAACTCCAGTCCATCCTACTCAATGCATGATCACTAAGCAAACACGCCACCAAAATCTGGGGCACCATCTCATCCCTCTTCCTGGATGATATCTTCCTCACAGAGAAATGGCTGAGCTCTGCCTCCACGCTGGACATCACCATTGCCACCCCAGGGGCTACAAGATAGCTCACTGGGACCAAACCAACAAACACAGAGGTGCAATTGCCATCATCTACAAGGACACACCCTGCTTCATGACCTCTCCAGACAAATCAACACAGATAATGGAGCATCTCAAATTCCAACTCCACACAGAGAGAAAAATCAACATAAAGGCAAACTCACCTACAGAACACCAGGACCACACCCCAGCTTCTGCAATGTCATTCCCCACCTCTTTGCCTCGATCGTATCAACTCAGAGAATTCAACTTCCTAGGAGATCTTAACTACCAACTCGATGTCCCCAGCGACACTAACACAAATGACCTACTGGAAAGCATGAGCAACATCAGCCTCAAGCAACTTGTCATCGACCCTACCCATATTGCAGGACTCACACTTGACCCCATCTTCACATTGAGGGACACAGTCCAGTAAAACCAGGTCTCTCAGCTCACATCGACTGACCATTACAGCTTCCAATTCACCATCTCAGGACCTACAAACACTGGCATCCTACTCCCCAGCTCCACACGCAGAAACTGGAAAAAGTTACCAAAAGACCAGTGGAACAAGGCTTTTAGTCCTACCTCCCAGACACATCATCCATTCTACAACAGGCTCCGAAGAGCTTCTCCCAATTGATCACTGAATGTACTAACACAATCACCCCCGCCAAGCCAGTCAAATCCAAAGAGTTTGTCAGAAGAGCCAGCTGGTTCACCTCAGAGTTGAAATCCACTAAATACAACTCCTGGCAACTAGAAAGGAAGCAAAGAGACGGCAGACCATGCTACCTTCAGGACAGCACTCAACCAGTACCACCGAAACAAAGAAGATTACCCTGGCTGACCTCATAGAAGCTAGCACAAACTGCAGCAAGGAACTCTTTGCTATAGTGAAGGAGTTCTCAAACCCCACAGCTGTCAGCAGCAGCATCAGCCCTCCCAAGAACTGGGCGACACCCTGGCAGATTTCTTTTACAACAAGATCTCTGTCATCTATGAAAATGTCAAACCTCAGTTCACAATCACCGACAGCATCAGCTTGCTCACACCCACGAACACAAATGCCTGAACGCCGGATCACCCACTGGGACCATCTCACAGCTCAAGCTACTATCTCCGTCATGAACACCATGCGCATGGCTGCACCCACGGACCCCTGCTTTCACCACGTCTTCAACTTCGGGAGCAACATGATCGGTGTAGACCTCAAGAATGTCCTGAACACCTCCATCAACTCGGCCTCCTTCCCTGAGGTTGAAAACATGCTGAAGTGAGACCTCTCCTGAAGAAACCATCCACCCACCAAGCAGAACCAAAGAACTACTGGCCTGTCTCCATGCTCTCCTTATTAACAAAGGTTCTCAAGAAGGCAATCAACCAACACCTCACCAAACACCTGGAATGCAACAAACTCCTGGACAACTCAGTCCAGATTTTGAGCAAACAACAGCACTGAGACTGCCCTGATTGCAGCCACTGATGACATCAGAGCCCTCCTGGAATGGGGAAAAATGGCACATTCATCCTCCTGTACCTGTCAGCCACATTTAGCATTTTTCCTATCACATCCTGATCAACAGACTCCACCACATCTGAATCCGGGGAAACCTCAAATGGATCGCCTCATACTTCACCAGACAAACCAAGAGAATCAGTCTCCCACTGTTCACATTGGAACATAAGAAGACCATCTGTGATATCCCTCAAGGATCATCCTTCAGCCCCACCCTCTTCAACACATACATGACCCCCCCAGCCAGCACTTTCAGATCATGCAAACTCAACATCATCTCCTATGCTCACATTCTCAGCTCAGCATCTCACTGTCAAAAGACCCCCCCACCACCAGAGCTAACATCTGCATTAGTATGATGAACATTGCTGACTGTATGAAGGGCATACATGTGTTGTGTATGAAACCCAACACAGACAAGACATAAGACCGCCATCTTTGAGAACAACACCTCTTTATGGATAAACGCATGGTGGCCTGCTGAACTTGGCCCGTCCACTGCCCCGACAGACCACAACCTCAGCAGCATCTTAGACAGCAAGTTCTTCATTAAGAAACAGTCTCATCTGCTTGCTTCCACACCCTTCACATGCTTCACAAGATATTCAGGTGGATTCAAGTTAACACCAGAACCACTGTCACACAGGCCCTCATCACCAGCAGCATAAACTATGGACACATACTTTACGTAGGAATCCCTGCATGCATCCTAAAGAGATTGCAGACAATATAAACCACAATGGCTAGACTTATCCTAGACCTTCCCAGACATACCTACATTGCACTCCACCTCAAGAAACTACACTGGCTCCCAATCCAGGAGGGATGCCAGTTCAAGATGTTGGCCCATTTATACACAGCCATGCACAATATAGGACCAACTTACATCAACAAATTCCTGACCTTCCACCAACCAGACACCTACGGTCTGCGTCCCTCTTCCTCACAGACACCCCTCGGATCTGCCGAAGCAACAGCGGAAGACGTTCCATCTCACAGCTGGCAGCCAAAGTTTGGAACAACTTCCCCTTGCACCTCAGGACCATACCAACACTCAAGTGATTCCGAAAAGGACTCAAGACCCAGATGTTCAAATGAACATTTCACCACGAAGCAAGCAGCAACGACAGTGCCATGAGGCCCTCACAGGTCATTTGCCTTGCTTTACAAATCCTTGATTGATTGATTGAGTAACTTCAATATATTTAGCAGCACCTATGGACTGAGCATTCGTTTTGTCCCTAATCAGCTGCCTACGGTGAGGATGTCAGTATCTGCAGGTAAATGGGTCGCCCTGTTCTAAGGTTGACTACAATGCATGCAAAACATATCTGTATGTTTCATATTTTCTCTCTAATTCTGTGTTTACTGGGATGAGAGCCCATTTTTGATGTTTCACATTATTATCCATATTTCTATGGTTTTTTTCTTATAGACTCTGTTGAGGTGATGAGCACTGATATGTACATGAACCACATCATAGAAAGAAGTGACAATCACTCAAGATTCTCTTCGAAATACATCTGTTTTTGAAACATACACATGCATGCAGCTTTAAATTAAATGCCTGCTATATTAAAAAATGTAATATGTTTTTATTTTGATACATCTTTAGCAGAAAGAAAAGACTTGCTATGCAAATGTTGTTTCTCAAGTCTCTAAATATTTCTTTACCTTATACTATTCAAAGGTTTATAAATTTTATGTGCTTCTTTATTGAACCTTACTTCTACTCCAGTGCCTTGAGACCCTTACAGGTGATTTGCTTTGCTTTATACATCCTGATCCATTGATTGATTGACTGATAGTAATTGTAATCAATATATACTTTCTCTTGTAATTTGAATACATTAATAAAATAACAATTTGTCATGCATGCTTCCTTATTTATCTACAATTAGTCACCAGACTTGCACTCATTCTACCACTTTCTCTATCACATTCCCTGCTTGCTCCACTTACCCCAATATTCAACTCTACTTACTCCATCACATCATACCCTCTCACTAAATTACTGACACTCACTCAAATTGTCTGGGTCATTGAATCCTCCCTGGTCTGGATAAGTCTTGTCCACCTGTGCATCGTACATCTAGGTAAAAATTAACTGAGAATTAGATTGAGCAATACTCAGCCCCACCTTCATCTTATACCAGTGTGGACCTGACTGAGATATTCACCATTCAGAGAACTTGCCTTGGGTAAGGCTAGAGTAACTATGAGCAATTTCTTACATTTGGATGCTCCTAACTAAGGTATAAAGTCTCAGTAATGCTTAGCAGTTTCTAAGATTTGCCTGGTTAGAGAGGCTAATTTCAGTATTAGACTCAAATATTTCTCAGCTGCTTCTGCTTCCTACATCCCTAGGAACCGCAAGGTTTGACCATATAAGGTTTATGGGGGAGGAATCCAGTAAAGAAATCAACAAAAGGGGAACCTCACTGGCCTTAAATTCAAGAATGATTCATTTAACAGTCATGTGTATCTTTAAATTATTTATGGAGATTCAATTATATTTACTGAGTTTTAAGCACTCAAGAGAAGGTTTTTGAAACAAAAGACAAACAATTGTGACATACTACATTTCTATACATTAATACAGAAAATGCAATCTTTACAGGTGACCAAGCACTGGAATGCACCAAACAGTGACACACAAATAATATTCTAATCACAATGCACCCAGAATGTTGACTATGAATTAGAAATCAATATACTGCTGCTGTCCTTATTTACATAGCAATCAGTGATGTCTCACAGGTGTCGTGGGACTCTTGTCGTGGAAACAAGACTGCTGGTGTCGGGCGGCAGCACCACTGCATGTAGGGGACTGAGTTATTTCTACACCGTCTGGTAGCTGTCGGTCTAACCATTTCGGCTAACTAGCAACACCTCAGACAAACCCAGGAAGTAAATGTGATTTTTGGCATCTTGATCCATGACACTCTCTGACTCCTCAGGGAAGTTGTGGTTGACAGATTCTGCCCTTTTTCTCATTAGCACAAGTCTCACACACACATAGCACATGCAGGGCAGTTTTGAATGCATTCACAGGAAAGACTGCAATCTATCATAAAATATATGAGCTGCGATTATTAGGTTAATGAGACAGAGCACAATAAAAATGGTTGCCGTAAGTGAGGGGCAGATAAACAATCCCAACATAATGGAACAAGCATATGTCTAGAAAGCCCTCTGACTTCCTACCTACACTCTTAGGGCCAGATGTATCAAAAAACCAAATTGCATTTCTTAAATAGCGAATTTTAAGAAATCGCTATTTAAGAAATGCAAAATGGTATGTATGATTTTTGCGATTCGGTAATAGCGATTTCATACATTTTGCAAATGCTATTACCCAATCGCAAATAGAGAATCCAACTCCATTTGCACCTATGGGCCTGCTGCGAATGGTTTTGCATTTCCTAAATTGCAAATTCCAGTTAGGAATTCGCAATTTAGGAAATGCAAATCCCAGGGTGCTGGGGGCCTAAGGCCCACTCTGCTGCACCCCAAAAATATTTTTACGGACATCTGAAGCACACACATGCCTTAGGGGCATGTGTGCGCTACATGTCAATTTTAAAAATGCATTTAAAATGCATTTTTTAAATGTGCACATGGTTACCACCAAACTTTTGTTGGTGGTAATTGCATTTCCTAAATGCCCAATTCGCATTTGGGAAATGCTTGATACATGTGCTTAAGAAATCGCAAATAAGGATTCCTTATTTGCGATTTCCTATTTAGAGAATCACAATTTGCGATTCTCTAAATGGGGGTCGCAATTTTAAGGAATCGCTATTTTAGTGATTCCTTATAATTGCACTGCGAATGCCTTTTATACATTCTGCACCGTTTGCGAATTGCGAATTGCAAAATCGCTTGATACATCTGGCCCTTAGTGAGATAATGATAATGAAAGCCTGTCTCTGCCTGTACTTAATCCTGGGTAGGAACACCCAACCACATACCTATAAGCAGGGGTCTACCCACCCTATAACCTTCTTTGGCCTGTATGATTTTTTTTTTTTTAAAGAAAAATGTTTTCTCTTCTGAGAAACAGGCCTTAGGCGATCATGTGCCTAAGTGTTGAGGTTGGCTATGTACTCTTGTGCTGCTTCTAGATAGATTATCATGTACGTCCTTGAGCAGCCAAGGCCAGAGGTACAAAGTGAATTGTCATGCAATGAAAGTAATAACAACATTATCACAGAATAGCAGCTGATTGGGAAAAAAAAAACATCCCCGCTAAAAGAAAGCCATGCTAAAATGAATTCAAAGAAATAAATGAAATGAAGTATGTAAATAGGTAAAAGGGCACAGGCCGCAGGACTAAGCCAAAATATGTGTATTTGCAAGGCTCTAAAATGAACCAACGACACAGGCAGGGAAGGGGGGGCTTTTTAGAAAGTCTGTTTTCACCCCAGAAATATATAAATTATTTTAATCTCAGTGCCTCCTTATAAATTTGTTTGTTAGAATAAGAGACACCCTTCTGCACTCCTCTCAGACATTATCGCCGACACGTTTCAACCTCAAATGGGCAGGATATTACTTGTATGATGTCCTCATCAGAGAGGTTTTCCATTTTAAACAACTCTAAATTGAAAATAGAGCTGAAATACTACTTTGGTTTATTTATATTTCTTGAAGAGACTTTTTGAGGTATTCGTTAGTACAGACCCACTTGAGTAATAGACGTTATTAGTATAGATAAGTCATGTTTTTCAAAGACTGTGACATTGTGAACCAAGTAACCTAGAGACAGGGTGAGAGAGAAGAGATACAGATAGGTATGTGTGGGTAAAATGTAGGCCCATATATATACTTTTTCACACAAAACTGCACTAATGCAGTTTTGAGTGAAAAAGTTTACCGCTGGCTAGCACCATTCCAAGACGCCGGCCGGGCATATTATTTATGGAATGGTGCAATCCGGCACAAAGGGTGGGCTAATGTCAAGGAAAATGACGTAAGCTGAGTGGGGTAGTGGTATGGGAGAAGGGGGTTTTGCACCAAAAAATGACGTTAGGCTGGTTAGAGTAAAAAAAAGATGACTCTAACCAGCCTAGCGCCATTTCTTGACTCTAAACCTACTATACCACATGACATGCCAATGGCAGGAGTCATGCCCACACACCATTGGCCAGCACAGGGAACAAGGGTCCCTAGGGCATGGCCATTGCGACCACTGCCATGTAGGGGTGCAGATTTCAGGGCCCCAATGGCATTTCGAAAAAAATGAAAACTAATTACCTCTACTTACCTATACTTAGCGCCATTATTTAGGCCCATGCACCATTTTTGCACGGGAGGATAAATAAGGCGCCTGGGCCTTAGAGTCATTTTCTTCCCCGGAACGTGTACCTTGCATCTCATTGACGCAAGGTAGTTTCCCGCAAGCAAAAAATGACTTTAACTCCATAACTTTGGAGCTAGATGGGTCTAGCACCAAAGTATAAATATAGAGTTAGGTTTGCGAAAACAGAAAATAAATCTGGGCCTTCATGTCTAAACCATTCGTATACGAACACGTGTAATTTAATTGAGATGGCTCACCTAAAATAGAATAGTTTATCTTTGGTCTGAAAGATGAAAAAAAAGAAATACATTGACAGTTTAATGAAGGGAACTCATATACTCACATTTTTCACCAATGCTCCCAGTGTACCGTTCTCGGGATACAACAGATATCACACGAGTCTCCTTCTTGATTGTTTACATTATACAATTTCCTCTTCTTCTGGGGTCTGACAATTTCTCTGCAGCACACTTACTGCTTGAATTTATTTTTGCAAGGGACGACATCCGGTCATCTTCCTTCTCTAGTTAGCCTCCTCCAGTAACATTATTGATGTTGGGATGCCCGCCGATCATATTTGTCTGACTTCAGAAATTGCGTGGTACTTGCTTGGGTCTGTGGGCTTCTGGGAAGTGTAGTTTCATTTTCCCTGAGAGGTGAATCACATTTTCGTTTGGCCCATTTTGGTTGTTGCTTATGCAAATATCTCAGAATAAATTCCTTTATGTAGCTTATTTGTTATTGACCTTGAAAATTACTTCCCTGTCATCCTAGGAATTATCCAGGATACAGTATTTGAGATGATATTTTGATGCGACCGAAGAAGTATAGCATGATCTTGTTGTTCTGTTTGAACAAAAAAATTGATAATATAAACACATGTTCAGTGGGAATAGTTTTTGGGTGTTAAGTTAAGGAGCAAATATTAAGTGTGCATCTCATGTCTGGCAAAGCCATGCCATCTTTTTTGTAGAGGAGACGTTTTTTTAGAAACTACCCACAATATATTACTGATTTTCCAACACTTCATTTAGTGCAGAGTTAACTATCCATAGTCTCATAATCATAGATGCTTCCTGTCTAAGAAGAGAGTGTTCGATGTCTGTTATAGTTGCCATTTTTATCAGTACTATCCATTTTAATTCATAAATCAAATTATGGCGTTGCAAAAAATAGGTGTATTGAGCGAGCTTAAATCGCACTGCACTTGATTTGTGTTAACTGCTTCAGTGTTTAACTTCCTGATTAGTTTTACCAATATACGCCTTTTGGCATGGGCATATTATACAGTTTTACTGCATTCCTTGTTTCGCAGTCGTAAATGTATTATTTTTCATTGTGATGTGATTGTACATGAATTCCGAGCCCTCATTAGTGCTCTCACATACGGCCCAGTGTCAGCAATCAATGGTGGCCAATTATTGGTGGTAATCCTAAAATAATTCTCAGGTTTTGTTTAAATTTTTGCATCTCTGTAGTCAAGTGGACCAAGGTTTGTGTTTCACCTTAGTATGAATAACGGTTCCTTCTTGAAGCCATATATTGTTGAAACGAGGTTCCAAAGTTTTACAATGATTTTTTGTATGTAACTTGTGCAGGAAGTAAATGTTGTGACACACACTGTCCTCTCCAACCCTTTTTCTTTGCTGGTTCCAAGAGATAGTCCCACGATGTATGCTAAGCCAGCTTCACGGCTCATCTTTAGAAGTTTATAATGGAGTTTGTGTTCATCGAGCTGTGACATCAATAAAGCTGCATTATAAAAATAGTACGGCTTTCAGGAATAATTTCTGAGGATTCGCAGGAAGTGACCATATGGTAAATTGTCCATAAGGTTTCTCTGGTGAGGACTTGAATAATGCAGGAAATAATTCCTTTTGGTTTCTATTGTATATAAAGTGGTACGTATTTTACCTTTTTCCTGTGTAATGGTGAGATCTAGGAACCTTATTTCATTCCTACTCCAGTGTGTTGTAAAATGTATGTCCGCCCTCCAGTTGTTTGGCCAGTCCAAGAAGTTATGCAGTTCATCTTCTCCGAATCATAATAATAGTGTTCCTGTAGCTCTTCCATGTCAGGATGTTGTAATTAAAAGGCTTGCCTCTTTTAGAGATGCTGTGAGTAGCAGGAGATGTTGGACAACAGGAGGACCAGAGCCGGTGCGGCCCATCAGCAGACTTTATTAGACCTAAGGGTTTTCTTTCAAACTAAAGCTCAGAGTCATGCAGACAAACCGCAAGGCAAAGTTATAAACATCATCAAGGGTTGACTAAGGCATCAAAGCAAGTTTAGGCAGACTAACAGAAAAAGAACTAGGCACTCTACATGGACAATACAAAATATCAATAAGATAATTTGAAGGACTGGAAACAAATGTTGCTCAGATTTAACAAGCATTAAGGCAATTTAAATCATCAAAGTTCAATTGAGACGGGCACAGGGTAACCCTACAGCTTAGCCAATCAGGGAAAACATGCGTGGGTTGAAACACAAGCTAGCAAAAGACAAAAAGAACAAAAAGGACAGAAAGAGTTTAGAAATGGTAATCTCAGGGAACAATCTACTAACTAGGGTGGGCAAAATGTAGGTTAAAAAAAAGGAAAGCATCCGCATGTCAAAAGCTAGGTCAAGAGTCTATTGTAAGGATTAGGATGGGGTTGGGTTGGTGTCACTGCCCAATGGGAGGGGGCAATTTGAACAATGTTCTGAAGCTCTCAATTGAGGAACAGTTGGGGATGATGACTCTGCTTTTCTGTAGATGGGGCCTGTGGAAAGGGCTGACATGGGTGAAGTATTGGAGACATGATTGTGGAAGACTGTGGGTGTCCAGGAGAAATGCTGGTTAGCCACAGAAAACATGGCTGATTGCAAGATGAAACTGATCACCTGGAACATCAGTGGGATCGCTCAATTTGAAAAGTACATGTGTGTTTGCTTACTTAAAATGTTGTATTCCTCCAGGACACACATATTTGGGGGGGGACTGTATTCCAAGTTTGTGCAAGTGCTCGAGGGGGCAAATGTACACCACCTCATACTCTGCGTGTATGTTGCACTTATCTGGGTGGCTCCTGGGACTCCGTTCAAGCCCAGGAATAATGTTGTGGACCCACAGGGATGGTATGTCATCTTAGAAGGGACCCTTGACAACTGTAAGATGTGTTTCATTAATATCCCCAGGGTCCTGACTGCAGCATCCATCTACGCGAGTGCCTTCATGGTGCTCACAGGGATTGTAACTGTATTCTGGATGGGATGTTAGATTGGGAGCCCATCAGCAGAGGCCTTACAGGAATTCCTAGCTGGGGTGCAGCTCCCGCACTATGATATGGATTCCCAAGAGCTATTAGACATCAATCAAAAGCCTCAACACAGTGAAGACCCCGGGTGGCGGCTGCCTGCAGAATTGTATCATAAACAGGCAGAGACTTTAGGCAACAAACTACTGGAGGCATTTCGAACAGGGTCTGAGCACTGGCTCACTGCCGCCGTTCCTAGGGGAGGCACTGGTCATGATACCAAAGCCGGGAAGAGATCCCACAACGGCCTCAGCTTACAAACCAATTTCACTCCAAAACATATACATGAAAATCCTAGTGGGGTCCTGGCAGCCCAATTGCTCCAACAGATGACTACATTAATGCATTCAGATCAATCAGGATTCGTTCAGGGATAAAACACCCTCCACAATATATGACGCCTGGCAGATATTTACCATACCCCATGACTCCAGTCAATGACTATGCCTTGGCGCTCCTTTACATTGAGTATGCATTTGATTCCTTAAATTGGGTGTATCTGTGTAAGGTGCTCCGGAAAATGGGGCTAGGCCTTTATTTGATGGGTTCTTTAGTTTAGTTTAGTTTAGTTTATAGATTTGTAGAGCGCATGGCTACCCGGGGGCATCCCAGCGCTAAAGTACACCATGAATGTCGGAAGAGCCAGGGGAAGCAGATTAACTGGGAAAGAGAATGGTTTTCAACTTCCTCCTAAAGAGAAGTTCATAGGATTCCTGACGGCATTCAAAGGGCAGGGCATTCGAGAGCCGAGCAGCCATGATGGAGAACTAATTACCTCCCCATGATCTCTTGACTGAAGGGATGTAAACCTGTCGAGAAGAACGAGATCTAAGAGGTCTAAGGGGTGAGTAAAGAAAGATACGTTTTCTAAGGGAAAGGGGACCCTTATTGTGTAAGGCTCTGTGAACAAGACACAGAGCTTTAAACTGAATGCGCTGCTTAATCGGAGCCAATGAAGAGCTGCAAGTGCTGGTTTAGCAGAAAGATGCCTTGGGGTATTCATGAGAAGTCTAGCTGCCGCGTTCTGCGTAACCTGCAGCCTCTTTATTACATAATCTGGAGAACTAAGATATAGGGAGTTCCCGTAGTCCAGGCGGGAGAGAACTAGGGCTTGTACAAGAATTCTTCTGGCAGCGAATGTCAGAAGTCCAAGAATCTTCCTGACACTTCTAATTAAGCCGAAGCAGATCGAGGAGATTCTTTTAGCTTGTGGCTCCATAGTTAAGCGTGGGTCAAGCAGAAAGCCGAGGCTTTTTACTTGTGTCATTGGAGGAGGCAGGCTGTTAAAAGCCTCAGAGTACATAGCCAGAGGGGCGGTAGGGGCGCCATTACCTATAATCATTACCTCTGATTTGCTGTCATTAAATTTCAGTTTCGACAGGGACATCCAGTCCCCAATATCTTTCATGCAGTCGGCCAGGTTGGCAGAGGGGGAGTCCCTACTACTAGAGAGGGAAACCACCAATTGCGTGTCATCAGCATAAGTGACCATAGAGAGGTTATAAGGAGCGACTACTGTGGCCAAGGATGACAGATAGATGTTAAACAAGGTGGGGCTTAAAGATGAACCCTGCGGGACTCCACAAGATAGAGACCTGACGTCAGACAAAAAAGAGTGATCCAAAACTTGAAAGGATCTTCCCGTGAGGAAGGAGGAGAGCCAGGCAAGGGCTGGACCTCCTAACCCTATCTTGGAAAGTCTATCAAGGAGAAGAGTATGATCGACAGTGTCAAATGCTGCACTAAGATCAAGGAAGATAATAGCAGCATGACCACCTTGATCTAGAAGTTGCCGAGCAGATTCAGTTACAGTAAGGAGTGCCGATTCTGTACTGTGATGGGTTCTGAAACCCATTTGAGAAGGATGTAAATGACTGTGGCTCTCAAGATGCCTGGTCAATTGCAGGTTCACGTGCTTCTCCAGAATTTTTGCCAATATAGGAAAAAGGGCAATGGGTCGATAATTATCCAAGACAGAGGGATCCATCCTAGGTTTTTTAAGAGAGGCTTTATGATTGCATGTTTGAGGGAACTGGGAAGAATACCAGCGGACAAGGAATTATTGAGTATTTCTGTCAAAGGACCAACAACAATATCTGCTGCCTTCAAAAGAATAGAAGGAGGGGCCGGATCCAAGGGAGAACCCGATTTGATATTGGCAAGAAAATTCCCAATCAGAGTACCTGTGAGGGGGGGAAAATTGGTTAACTGGGTCATACCCGTAGGAGAATTCATCTCCTGCCCCATGAGATTATTCTGAGAGGGAGATGGAGGAAAACCGGAGTATATCTTGTTAATCTTGTCTTGAAAGTGAGCCGCTAATACATTACTATGCATAATAGAAGCTTCCACCGGGGAGGGCGGCATAGGGGGTAAAGTGAGCTCCTTGAAGATCTGAAAGATTTCTTTCTGAGAAGTGGACGAGTTCTCTATTCTACTGCTGTAATATAGAGCTTGTTTTGTCTTAATATTATGATGGTAGGATCTAATAGCTGATCTATAAGCTTCTTTAGCAGAAGGATTATAATCTTTTTTCCAAATTCTCTCCAATTTTTTACAGTTCTTTCTAAGGTCCAATAGAGAAGACGAAAACCAGGGACTAGACTTATGAGCAGATTTTTTCACCCTCAGTTTGCAAGGCAAAACTGAGTTTAAAGAGGTAGAAATCCATTTGTTAAACAGGTCCACCGTATTAATGGAGGCATGGTCACTGGCTAAGGGAGAAGCACAGAGTGCCATATGCCAAGTGCTAGGTACCAACTTCGACCAAGCACGACCCATTGTGGTGCACCTGGGCTGTGTCTCTCTAGGAGCATCATAGGGAAATGTAAGTGACACTAAATAGTGATCGGTCCAGGGTAGAGGTAGAGAGGAGGAGAAGGTAAGATTAGGGATATTACTAAAAAAAAGGTCTAAAGTATGGCCTTTCGTGTGAGTTGGACCAGTAACATGCTGGTCCATATCCATAGAGGTAAAAGAGGCTAATAATGATTTAGCAGATGGACAGTTAGGATTGTCTAGGTGGATATTAAAATCGCCGAGGACGGTTAAGTTAGAGGCCTTCCCAATAGAACTGGCCACTGCCTCCGGGATAACTTCTAAAAAGACTCCACACAGGCCAGGGGGGGGCGATAGAGAAGGATTCCTGAGAAAGTATAAGTAGACGACAAGCGCAGAGAGAAGAACATACTTTCACATCCTGGAATTTCCAGTGGGAATGTTGAGCATTTAATGGAGATTTTGTGAATAATAGCTATACCGCCACCTCTCATATGAAGTCTGTCTAAATGAACTATAGAATAGTTAGGGGGTAAGGTTTACTCCTATCCTTATGCTTGGGTGCCCTCGGGAGGCGGTATTGCTCCTTTTCAGTTGAACAGAGTTACCCAGAAGGGCTGTCCTGCTTTTATTCACTCTCGCTATGGAGCCCTTAGAGGAAACCCTGAGACGAGCAATGGGCCCATGGACATAACACTAAGGGAGACCAGACATATGTCCAGCTCCAGGATGAGTCTGGCTGCGGTGTTCTGTATGGGCTAGAGTCTTCTGAGGAGTTGGGTGGACAGTCTGGTGAAGAGAGCGTTGAGGTAGACCAGGCGGCTGCAGAGGAGGGCCTGTGTGATGGTTTTTCTGGTGTTGATGGAGATCCGTCTGAAGTATGCAGAGGGAGTAGAAGCATGAGGAGAGGATTGTGTTGATTTGTTGTTTCTTTGTCAAATGGTTGTCAAGGAAGATGCTGAGGTTGTGTGCCTGGATTGTTGGTGTGGGCGGGGGTCCGAGTTCTGATAGCCACCAGCTGTGGTCCCATATGGTGTAGTTCTAATCGAAGATCAGTACCTCTGTTTTGTCGGAGTTAAGCTTGAGGCAGCTGTCTCCCATCCATTTGATTACATCTGTCATGGTGCTGTGGAAGTTGGTTTTGGCATTGGTTAGGTCCTCAGTGAAGAAGAGGATGAGTTGAGTGTAGTCAGCGTAGGAGATGTTGACGCCATGGGATCTGATGCTTTTTGCGAGAGGGGTCATGCAAATTTTGAAACAAGTGTGGCTGGTGGAGGATCCTTGTGGTATGCTGCAGGTGATATCCTTGGATGCGGAGGAGAAGGGGGATAGTCTGATGCTCTCTGTTCATCCTGAGAGAAAGGAGGTGATCCACTTGATGGTGTTTTGCTGTATGCCAATGGTGTGGTTTACTGATGAGATGGCATCAGATGCAGCAGAGAGGTCATGGAGGATCAGGGCTATGGATTCTCTGTGGTTGAGGAGAGCTCTGGTGTCGTCTGTTACAGCGATTAGCTCAGTCTCAGTGCTGTGGTTTGCACGACATCAAGATTGTGATGAGTTGAGGAGCTGGTTGAGTTCCAGGTATTTGGTGAGTTGTCTATTGATTGCTTTCCGATGTAAGAAAGTGAGGAGATCGATTGATAGTTTTTGAGGTCTCTGGGGTCTGCCATGGGCTTTTTCAGGAGCGGTCTGACCTTTGCATGTTTCCATTCATCAGAGGAAACTGCTGTGGAGATGGAGGTGTTGGGGATGTTGGTGAGTTCTGTGCTGATAGAGTTAGTGCCAAAACTGAAAAGGTGGTGTGGGAGGGGTCGGTGGGAGTTGATGTACAACATGATGGTCAGGGTAGTGGGCGCATTGAGTGGGGACCAGCTGGTGAGTGTTCAGTCGATGTTTCCTGGTTGCTAGTGGTTGTTGAGATTGGATGTGGAGGGCTAGCGGTCGAAGTTGCTATATATTGTGGTTATCTTGGTGGGGAAGTAGTCTAAGAGGGAATTACAGAGTTCCTGGAAGGGGTAGATGTAGTTCTCTGTGGCCGGAGGGTTGGCAAAATCCTTGACAATCTTGAAAAGTTCCTTCATGTGGATGGCTGCAAAGTTAAAGCAGTTGGTGATGGCTGCTCTCATGGCTTCCTTAATGTGCCAGTGGTATTCGCTGAGAGCTTCCTTGTAGGTGGCTCTGTCAGAAGGGTCATTGTAGGCTTGCCATTGCTTCTTGAGTTAGTTGTTCTGAGCTCTGGGGTGTACCAGGTGGCTTGTTTCGATGTCTTGTTGAGTTTACTTGTTTTCAGAAAGGCATAGTTGATGATCCATGTGGCAAAGTTCTGAATAGCCTGATTGAGTTCTGCTGAGATTTCGAGTTGGGAAGTACTGAGAGATTGAGTCCATTGTGTCTTGGTAATTTTTCCCCAGCTGTGGTGGGTGGTCCTGTAGGTTGAGGTGAATGCATGTTGGTCTCTGCCTGAGAAGGTAAAGTGGACGAATGCATGGTCAGTCCAGGTGAGCTACGTGGTGTTGGTAAACGTGAGTCTGTAGCTGGAGGTGAAGATGGAGGTGAGTGAGTGTCCAGCTTTGTGCAGGTTGTGGTGACTAGTTGGTGAGACCGATATTGTTAAGGTTCTCTAGGAGGGCGGCAGTGTTGGTGTTGTTGGGCTTGTCAATGTGGAAGTTGAGATCACCAAGCAGGACGTAGTGCTGGGAATTTATGGCCAAGGGGTACTGAGGTTGGAGATGGCATTGCAGAAGGCTGATCGGGGTCTCAGAGGTCTGTAGGCGAGGGTGACCCTTATTGTGCTATTGGCATCTGTATGGAGTGGGAAGTTGAGGTGCTCCATGAGGGGTGTGAGGCAATCATTGGTGATTGGTCATTGGATGGTTTCCTTGAAGATTATGCTGATGCCTCCACTGCATTTGTTTGCATAGTCTTTGTACATTATCTTCTAGCTGGTGGAAATGGCGGTGGTGATGTCGGTGTTCGTGGTGGGGCTGAGTCACATTTTGGTCAGGGTGGTGATGGTGTCCCAGATTTCTATGGAGTGCTTGCAGAAGGAACGGGTGTTGAGCAGGATGCACTTAAGAGGTGTCCGGATAAGCGTGGGCTTACTTGTGCAGGGTCTGGTGCAGGCTGAAGGTCTTGTGTGGCTGGCGAAGCGGCAATGGTTATATGTGAAGGGTCCTTTGGTTACAAGCAGGGATGCCTGAAGGAGTTGCAGTTGCGGCATTCAAAGTCTAGGACCAGGAGGTCCTTGGTGGTGTAGCTGTGAAAGGTAGGAGGACCAGGGGTCTTAGTCCTGGGCATGGTCCAGGTGCGAACGGGTGCAGACAGGCTTGCCTTTGACACGTAATCAACGTGGTTGCACAGCGGCCTCCATAAGTAGCCCTGGGGGTGGTTGGGGCTGTGTGGGAGGTGGGGACTGGTGAAAAAAGGCAGGAGAGGGAAAGAGTGAGAAACGGTGACTGAAATGACAAATAATTTACGAACTAGCTTAAAGCCTAAAAACCAGTGCTAAGAAGCCAACAGCCAAAACAACAAATGAAATAGAGCAAGTGAATATGAAATCAGGGCAAGAGAGACCTTGAGATCACTGAGGTGACTGCAAGTTAGCAGCAGGATCAAGCTAGGGGCTCAGAGACTGGGAGCTGAGTCCCAGTAGCGAGGAGCCTGGCTACTTAATAAACCCACTGCAAAGGCATTAGCCTTTGGACATTCAACAGGGGGCTTAGCAATCCACACCTCTGCCTCAATTAACAGCTCATTTGAAGTTATAGCCACAAACCACCACGGCATGCTGGTTTTAGAAATAACAAAATGAATTTCAGGGTCCAAAATCCTACTCATTTCATTAAATGTGTATTTTCATCCCAACGCAAAAATAAAAGAAGAAACAACAAAATCAATAGCAGTGACAATTTTAGCATTAATGAGAAGGAACCTGCAATCTCAAATACTTCTTGGAGGTGATTTTAATATTAATTTAATTCACACCCAAGACTTTAAAGAAGATATCAGAATACAAAATAAAGTTTAGAACATCATGGTCCAATCCTTAAACATGAAGCAGACAGACAAACAAGGTAAAGGCTTTGTGGAGGAGCTGGAGCATCAGGGTCTGTGATCACTAAATGGTAGACAACCAATAGATGCTTCAACATCAAGCACATATCACCCCTCCGTGAATCAATACCCACTTATACAATTGTGGCACAGTTCCTTCTTCCAGTGGTCACATCCTTTGGAATATGCCCACCGCTCTACAGTGACAATTTCCCACAACCAATTTCTTTGGCATTCTGCCCATCAAGGTATGGTAAAACAAATGAATGTTTAGGCACCATCCACACTGTAAGTTACAAAAGAATCAAATGGTCAAATAAATCAATCAGCACTATTGAATCACTGACAAAACAGATTATAGACTCTCTGTCACCCAGGCAGCTTGACCCCCTAAATAAATGGATAGCCTTCCCCTCAACTCCAATAAAGAAGTATGCAGGAGCCTCATGATGCAAAATTGGACAAGACCTTCCTCTCCATTGGGTGGAATTTAGACCCTATTGATGGACAGATATCAGCACAGTGATATCTTGAGTGCGGTGCTTTGGAGTGCCTGGGCCCAATGCTGTCCCGCAAGCTCTGTACAAAAACAGTCCTGAGTTCTGGGCAGGAAAAATGTGTACCTTATTTAAATACTCAATGCAAGCAGAAGTGTTCCTGGACACCTGATGTGGATCAATAATTAACCCAATATTTAGGTGCAGAGATAAGTCAGTCCTTGTGAATTAATGAGTGATGGCCTTGTTAGTTACTAAAGTTAAATACATTTCTACAATCCATCTTACCAGTTAAGCGAACAGGACAACAAACTGGTCCCTATAAACAGGACAGACTTTGTAAAAGGGACATGAACGTCAATACACATTATGTTGATCTCCATTCTAATTGACAAGATGGGGGACAAACATGAGAATCTACATCTTTGTTTTGGGGGCTATGAGTGTGCATTTCAGGCAGTTATTAAGAACATCCTTTTGGACAAACTGTACAAGTGGGGTATACCGGTGCCACTACTAAAATTGGCCAAGCTTCTCTATATAAAGACATGGATCAGAATAAAATTGGAAGATGGAGACAGAATATCAAGAAAAATTCCAACAGTGCGATGAAAACAAGACTGCACACTTTCTCCTTATTTAATGAATGTGTTCCTGGCCAGCCAGGTCCTAGTCAGCCTAAACTAAGATTGGTCTACAACAGCCGATTAACACACTATCCTACCATGCAGAAGATAATGTAACGCAAACATTCTGTCAATATTAAGGAAACAGTTGGTGCTACACAAGTGATAACTAAAGGATCAGCCACTAGGGAATGTAACCAACTACAAGTATCTTGGGGTAATGATGGACTCAAAAGTAAAATTTGCAGCAACAAAAAAACTAAAATGTAGCCAGGAAGGGTGCTGCACTAATAGCACTAATTGAAAGGCCCTAGCACGCTACCAGTTTTGAAGGTGATCTCCACCAAGTTCCCGCTAATGCTGGCACATGGGTCAGAGGCAGTCCCCAACCACGGTGTGACCAAAACAGAAGGGGCTACTTTAGGGAACAAAAAGATACGTATTCTCGGTTCCAAAATACTTATCACCCATGCAAATGAAATCAAATTAATGAAATTCTATGGTTAGCTATAAAAGAAAGCCCTTTAGGCCCAGCTGATGCATACCCAGCATTGATGGCATTTAGGGGTCTCCAGTGGTTGCAGCTGCAACCCATGGCTTGCCCCTTGTGACCCCTTGAACTGCATTTGTGACCCGTGTCCTCAGAGGTGGCAGAATCAGTGCCTGGAACAAATTGGCAGCTTGTCCTTATTGACATGGTTGAGCCTCCCTTTTCTTGTTTTCTGTCATTTGTTTCTTACACTAATAGTGAGTAATGCTACATTTTTCTATATCAGTGTAAAAAAAGAATGGAGCATAATTGGCAGAAAAATGACTATTCACAGGAGCATAGGAAATTAAAAAATGGATTTTAAAGTGTGCTGGAAGCAGTAAATAGGGTTCAGTTGCAATCCATCTGGGATCGCAGATTGCCATGAGATCACACATTTAGACAATTATCTGCAACTTTACATTATTAAAACCTCAAAACAATTTCGGAGAAACCTACTCACTTTACCTGAAGCTAAGGTTCATGAGATACAGATTTGGAATCACTCAACTGAGATCTAATCTATCCCCATGGCAGGAGGTGGGGGACTGCCTTTGTCACATCAAACATCTCACTTGGATCTGTCTAGCACTTATGATGGAAAGACTGAGGCATCCATCTAGAGAGCGCAGCCTGCGTACAAGAAGGTAAACAGTAATTGCACCAGAGGGTACTATTCAGGAGGGGCTCACGGCGCTATGAAAGCGCAGCACGTGCAGGGGTGTGGGGGCCTAACTGAGGTGTCGCGCAGGGGCATCGGAGACAATAAATTTCTGAGGGGGACAGCAACACCCTTGGGGACTTCTCACTTGACCCTATACCAATCGCCCGTTGTTTGTGAAATGCAGGCTTCGATAACTGTACACAATCATATAGGGGGTCATTACGACCGCCAGGGGTAATGTAGCGTCCGTACCGCCAAAAGGCTGGCAGTACGGAGGCCCTTATTACGACCGCGGCGGTAGCGCCGCAGTCGCACCACCGGGGCCGGAGGTTTCCCGCCGTTTTAGCCCCAGCTGTGATAATCCGCCAGGGCAGCGCTGCCCTGGGGATTATGACACCCCTACCGCCAGCCTGTTTCTGGTGGTTTGCACCGCTAGGAAGAGGCTGGTTGTAAGGGGTGTCCTGGACCCACTAACATGGCCCCGGCCAGCTTTTCACTGTCTGCATAGCAGACAGTGAAAAGCGCGACGGGTGCTACTGCACCTGTCGCACGGCCACAACACCGCCGGCTCCATTAGGAGCCGGCTCCTATGTTGCAGCCTCATCCCCGCTGGGCCGGCGGGCGCAAACTTGGTTTGCTCCCGCCGGCCCAGCGGGAATGTCGTAATGGGGGCCGCAGGAGTGCGCCCGCACGGCGGTTACCGCTTGGCTGGCGGCGGTAGCCGCCCGCCAATGTCGTAATGACCCCCATAGTTTGGACATGAAATAGGGAGAAAAAAAGGCATGTTGTCAGTTTCAAAGTATGTTTTATTGTTATTTACATTCACAAAGTATTTAGACCAAATGTGAAAAAAACATGTTGATTACAAGAAGACCATTCCTTTTGTACCCGCACCGATCATGGCTCTCACCTCATGCTAACTGCATTAGAGATATCAAAATCGATCAGGTACAATAATTGTGAATTGTGCTCTGAAACTCTAGTTCTAATAACACTTCTGCTCCTCTTTGCAATCTTGGGCAGGTCAGCTCTACATCAGTCAAAACTGGGAGCGTTTATACTGAAGAAGCTCTTGGTGTTACAGACTATTTAGTACATGGGATTCTTTGATCCCTGTATAAACAGCAGTTATTAATTTATATATGATTGGCTACTTGTGATGCATCAAGTCACCGATTATAAATAAAAGACGCCAGAACTCAACTATTATAAGGTTATTACAGTTCAGTTTTGACTTACCTTCTGCCAGAGCCAGCAGCCAACGCGAAAGGCAGGTCAGGGCATGGAACATATTTAAAGCAGCTGTTTAATGCAACAAATGGAAAATTGCTTTTCTTTCTTCTGCTCTATTTTAATAGCTTACAATTACAGAAGCTACGCACCAAGGCAGTGCTGCCCAACCTTTTGACTCCTGTTGACCTCCACTGATCACTACTGGAAGCGGGGGACCCCCAAGCAATTTGTATAATTTTAATTTCAAACATTAAAACAGTAATTCGCAAAAAATACACATACAAGTTCACACTAAACAAACACCCGAATTACTAAAGATATAATTATTTTATATTGCATTTCAGGTGACTAACTTTTCAATGTTTGGTTTTGTTTAGGAAAGCTGAATCCTCAGGTCAGATTCTACATTTCCCAAGCGATTTCTGTTTTCATTTTTTAGGTGCCTAAGATCTGAAAAGTCTTTTTCACATAAATATGTGATGGGGAAAGGAAGTAAACCATAAGGGCCTTGCATCCCTCCTTAGCCTCTCTGTCACGAATAATTCATACGTTTTAATAGCACCTCTCATAGTAGTGTAAGGTGTTGGAGCACATAAAATACTGTTTTTTGCATGATACACATTGTTTGCAGCGACATATTAACCATCTGCGCTACCTTAGGTGAGTCAAAACTGCCACTAGACAAAACCTCTACCTCTCTCCCAAAGGTACATTAATCACTAGAGTTATCTTGATGCTTTTATTTTTGCCCAAAAGCCTCTGGTGACTGCTAAGAAATGGAGATGGAGTAGCAGGGGGATGAAAAATAAAAAAGAACACTTAATCTGCGTATGGCTGCCGTCTCTCCTCCGTCCTCTTCTCTTTCTGTGTCCCAGCAGCACAGAAGCACACATGCTCCCTGACTCCCCTAAGCCAATCAAAATGCTGCTGTCACCAGCATGACAGCAGTGTCGTGATTGGTCTGAGAAGCCTGGTTCAGCACCCAAACAGGGAGTAGGAGCCTGTTCATGTTCTCCACCTGGCTGTGTAATACCCGGGTTGGGAAATACTAAGTGGGCATGTCTGTTTGGGCAGCCCAAGACGGCCGGTTAAACCGCCATGTGCACTTATGGTGCACATTCCACTCCTCCTCCATGTGACACAGCCCAGCCTACCCTACACTAACTTGGCTCTGCACTGAAAAATAAAATGATAATGACATTGTGTTATTATCATTTTATTTACTGAAAAATAAAATGATAATAACATTGTGTTATTATCATTTTATTTTGTCTTTTATGCACTGCTCAGAGCAGTAGGGGAACGCTCCTCCCCTTTAGCGGAGGAGCCGCTGCTGCTGGATGTACAAGGAACTTTGCAGTGCTTTTAAAACTGCTGCACAAAGGAAGTAATAAATATAAAAACACATGTGTTTCTAGATGCCCCAGCTGGAGAAGTGCCTTTCTGCTGGCCCAGGTCTGCGGATTCCCTGGGAATGTGTCACGGACCCTTGGGGGGCCGCAGGCCACAGGTTGGAACTGTTGCACTAAGGTTTTAAGTGGCTTGTGGGTAATTTGATGGTGTGGTATTATATGGGCTAGTGTACCCCTAGGTGTAGATAGGATACTGCCAGTCTTCTTGGAGTTCCATACTTTATAAACAAGCATTGGCAAAGATAATAGGTCTCACCTATTCAGAGCTACTGGCTTTGCTAGCATGTTTTAGCCAAGTTGTAAACTAACATGGCTGCTGTTCAGCATGTCTATTAGTTAATGGCATAACGGAGAATTACATGTCATAAAGTGTTGTTGATTGGTGTGGCATAGAGTGTTGATGAGTGAGTAGAGTGTAATAGAGTAGAGTAGTGTCAGAGTGGAGTAGAGTGGAGAGGAATAAAGAAGAGTGTAGTGGCATAGAGTGGAGTAAAGTAATGTGGAGTGCCATAGAGACAGTTGAATAGGGTGTTATTGAGCATAGTACATTGTGGTATAGTGCAGTGGCATGGATTTTCATAGAGTGGAATTGAGCAGAGTATCGTAGATTGAAGTGGAATAGAATGTCATGGAGTGGCATAGAGTGGAGTAGTATGTCATAGAATAGAGTGGAGTAAAGTGGCATGGAGTGGTGTAGAGGCAATTGAGCATAGAGTCACAGAGTGGAGTAAAGTGTTGTATAGTGGCACAGAGTGGAGTAAAGTTTAATGGAGTAGAGTGTCAGAATGGAGTGTTATGGAGCGTAATGTCGTAGAGTGAAATGTTGTAGAGCGATCTAGAGTGAAGTGGTGCAGAGTACAGTGGTGCAGAGTAGATTGGCATAGAGAGCAATGTTTTTTAGTAAAATGGTGTAGAGTGCATTGGTGTAGAGTGCACTGGTTTAGAGTAGAGTGCACTACTCTAGTGGTGAAGAGTAGAGCCACAGAGTGGGGTGGTACAGCATAGATTACAGTGGCATAGTGCAGTGGTGCAGAGTGCTGTGTCGTACGGTGATGTGGTGCATGGTAGAGTGGAGTGCTGCAAGATAGAGTGGCGTAGAGTGCAGTGATGCAGCATAGAGGGGTGTAGAGTGTAGTGGCATAGAGTGCATTGGTGAAGGGTGCAGTAGAATGGCATAGAGTTGAGAGGTGGTGTGCAGAGTGCAGTGGTGCAGAGTACAGTGCTGTAGAGTTCAGTGGCAAAGTGTGCACTGTTGCAGAGTAGAGTGTCATAAAGGGCAGTGGTGTAGAGTGGCATAGAGTGCATTGGCGTAGAGTGCAGTCATATAGAGTGGCATGGAGTACAGTGGTAGTAGTGCAGAGTAGAATAGAGTGGTGTAATGTGCAGTGTTGCAGTGCAAAGGGGGGTCATAGAGTGCAGTGGTGTAGAGTGATGTAGAGAGTAGTGGTGTTGAGTGCAGCGGTGCAGAGTGGAATAGAGTGGCATAGGTGTGAGAAAGTAGCCTCTTTCTAGCCTTGTTACCCCCACTTTGGGCCTGTTTGTGAGTGTATGTCAGGGTGTTTTCACTGTCTCACTGGGATCCTGCTAGCCAGGGCCCAGTGCTCATAGTGAAGACGTATGTTTTCAGTATGTTTGTTATGTGTCACTGGGACCCTGCTAGTCAGAACCCCAGTGCTCATAAGTTTGTGGCCTATATGTGTGTGTTCCCTGTGTAGTGCCTAACTGTCTCACTGGGGCTCTGCTAACCAGAACCTCAGTGGTTATGCTCTCTCATTTCTTTCAAATTGTCACTAACAGGCTAGTGACCAATTTTACCAATTTACATTGGCTTACTGGAACACCCTTATAATTCCCTACTATATGGTACTAAGGTACCCAGGGTATTGGGGTTCCAGGAGATCCCTATGGGCTGCAGCATTTCTTTTGCCACCCATAGGGAGCTCTGACAATTCTTACACAGGCCTGCCACTGCAGCCTGAGTGAAATAACGTCCACGTTATTTCACAGCCATTTTACACTGCACTTAAGTAACTTATAAGTCAACTTTATGTCTAACCTTTACCTGGTAAAGGTTGGGTGCTAAGTTACTTAGTGTGAGGGCACCCTGGCACTAGCCAAGGTGCCCCCACTTTGTTCAGGGCCAATTCCCTGGACTTTGTGAGTGCGGGGACACCATTACACACGTGCACTACATATAGGTCACTACCTATATGTAGCTTCACAATGGTAACTCTGAATATGGCCATGTAACATGTCTATGATCATGGAATTGCCCCCTCTATACCATCCTGGCATAGTTGGCACAATCCCATGATCCCAGTTGTCTGTAGCACAGACCCTGGTACTGCCAAACTGCCTTTTCAGGGGTTTCACTGCAGCTGCTGCTGCTGCCAACCCCTCAGACAGGCTTCTGCCCTCCTGGGGTCCAGCCAGGCCTGGCCCAGGATGGCAGAACAAAGGACTTCCTCTGAGAGAGGGTGTTACACCCTCTCCCTTTGGAAAATGGTGTGAAGGCAGGGGAGGAGTAGCATCCCCCAGCCTCTGGAAATGCTTTCATGGGCACATTTGGTGCCCATTTCTGCATAAGCCAGTCTACACCGGTTCAGGGACCCCTCAGCCCTGCTCTGGCATGAAACTGGACAAAGGAAAGGGGAGTGACCACTCCCCTGACCTGCACCTCCCCTGGGAGGTGTCCAGAGCTCCTCCAGTGTGCTCCAGACCTCTGCCATCTTGGAAACAGAGGTGCTGCTGGCACACTGGACTGCTCTGAGTGGCCAGTGCCACCAGGTGACGTCAGAGACTCCTTCTGATAGGCTCCTTCAGGTGTTGCTAGCCTATCCTCTCTCCTAGGTAGCCAAACCCTCTTTTCTGGCCATTTAGGGTCTCTGTCTCTGGGGAAACTTTAGATAACGAATGCAAGAGCTCATCCGAGTTCCTCTGCATCTCTCTCTTCACCTTCTGCCAAGGAATCGACTGCTGACCGCGCTGGAAGCCTGCAAAACTGCAACATAGTAGCAAAGACGACTACTGCAACTCTGTAATGCTGATCCTGCCGCCTTCTCAACTGTTTTCCTGGTGGTGCATGCTGTGGGGGTAGTCTGCCTCCTCTCTGCACTAGAAGCTCCAAAGAAATCTCCCGTGGGTCGATGGAATCTTCCCCCTGCAACCGCAGGCACCAAAGAACTTTATCACTGGTACCTTGGGTCTCCTCTCAGCACGACGAGCAAGATCCCTTGAATCCAGCACCTGTGTCCAATTGACTCCCACAGTCCAGTGACTCTTCAGTCCAAGTTTGGTGGAGGTAAGTCCTTGCCTCCCCACGCCAGACTGCATTGCTTGGAACCGCGACTTTTGCAGCTACTCCGGCCTCCGTGCACTTCCGGCGGAAATCCTTTGTGCACAGTCCAGCCTGGGTCCACGGCACTCTAACCTGCATTGCACGACCTCCTAAGTTGTTCTCCGGCGACGTGGGACTCCTTTGTGCGACTTCGGGTGAGCACCGTTTCACGCATCCTCGTAGTGCCTGTTTCTGGCACTTCTCCGGGTGCTACCTGCTGCAGAGAGGGCTCTTTGTCTTGATCGACGTCCCCTCTGTCTCCTGACGCAATTTCCGACATCCTGGTCCCTTCTGGGCCACAGCAGCATCCAAAAACACTTACCGCACAATTTGCAGCTAGCAAGGCTTGTTGGCAGTCTTTCGGCGGGAAAATACTTCTGCACAACTCTCCACAGCGTGACGGATCCGTCCTCCAAAGGGGAAGTCTCTAGCCCTTGTCGTTCCTGCAGAAACCTAAGCTTCTTCTGTACAGTAGAAGCTTCTTTGCACCCACAGCTGGCATTTCCTGGGCATCTGCCCATCTCCGACTTGCTTGTGACTTTTGGACTTGGTCCCCTTGTTCCACAGGTACCCTCGACTGGAAATCCATCGTTGTTGCATTGCTGGTTTGTGTCTTTCCTGCAGAATTCCCCTTTCACGACTTCTATGTCCTTTGGGGAACTTTAGTGCACTTTGCACTCACTTTTCAGGGTCTTGGGGTGGGCTATTTTTCTAACCCTCACTATTTTCTAATAGTCCCAGCAACCCTCTACAAGGTCACATAGGTTTGGGGTCCATTCGTGGTTCGCATTCCACTTTTGGAGTATATGGTTTGTGTTGCCCCTATCCCTATGTGTCCCATTGCAGCCTATTGTAACTATACATTGTTTGCACTGTTTTCTAAGACTATACTGCATATTTTTGGTATTGTGTACATATATCTTGTGTATATTTCCTATCCTCTCACTGAGGGTACACTCTAAGATACTTTGGCATATTGTCATAAAAATAAAGTACCTTTATTTTTAGTATAACTGTGTATTGTGTTTTCTTATGATATTGTGCATATGACACTAAGTGGTACTGTAGGAGCTTCACTCGTCTCCTAGTTCAGCCTAAGCTGCTCTGCTAAGCTACCATTATCTATCAGCCTATGCTGCTAGACACCCTATACACTAATAAGGGATAACTGGGCCTGGTGCAAGGTGCAAGTACCCCTTGGTACTCGCTACAAGCCAGTCCAGCCTCCTACAATAGAGTGCTGCAGTAAAGTACAGTGGTGTATAATAGAGTGGTGTAGAGTGCATTGATGTAGTCTACAGTGGTGCAGAGTAGGGTGGAGTGGCCTAGACTAGTGTGGGATAGAGTGCATTGGCATAGAGTAGAGTGGTACAGAGTAGAGTAGAGAGGTGCAGAATTGAGTGGTGCAGAGTAGATTGCAGTGGCATGGAGTGATCCAGAGTAAAGTGGAGTGACATAAAGTGGACTATGCATAATGTGGTAGAACACTGCATTACAGGAAGCACATCTTCAGCTGAAATGACTATTACATTTACAAAGACATACAGTTTTACTGATAAAAACATACAGCACAGAAATGTTAATGTGTGGAAATGTCATTACCTAGTGTATTGATTTGGTTTGATCATCTTAAAATATTTGTTTCCACTACACTTATATTCTTAAGTATCGGCAAATTTAATTCACAAACATTTGAAGTTTGTTGTGTGGTAGATAAAAATAGCATCCTAAAGCCTTCCTCCACTACACCCCCAGTAGCTAGCATGATTGTCATATAAGTTCTTTCACTATGAAGTCAGAGAAAGAAAGATAAACACCATGCTCCATGAGAAGACAGAGCCTGCATTTTGACCTTGGTCTTTGAATGCACAGCAAGTGAGAAAAGATAAGAACAATATTTAAAGGCCTGTTTACAGACATCGAACAATGGTGGAAGGATATAGTATACAAGAGATGCTCTACTGGAGGGAGAAACTCAAGCGGACAGTCTAAATCAAATACAGCTAGCAAATAAAAACCAAGCAAATGTAAGTTGCAAAGCCAAAGGTAAGCAATGGGTGGAATACATTCCCAGTGAAGCTTTCCAAATGTCCTCTAAATGACTTTGACAAACCAGACAGCTTCGATCTAATGAACTCAGCCTTCAGTCTAGTTCCTATATATTTTTTATGGAACTCCTCTGTGACTGCAAAAGTAAAACTGTATCTTGCTATTTAGGGCCTTTTACACATGCTCTTATGGGCCAGGACTGCTGTATTGTCCTGTAACATTATGAAAGGTGTGCAGATTTATGCAAATGAATTGATACATACACTGTATTTCTGATGCCTGGGATGGCTATCATCAGGACCACTGGAATTATGAGATTCTGTGCAATTGTGCGCTGCAGTGTTTTTCGCATAGTTATGGATTTGCCGATTATGCCACAAAATCTAACATCTGCTGCATAATCTGCAGATTTAAACAAACACAGTTCAAAAGTAACTAAAAGTGCAGCAACACATGTTTGTGCACAGTGGAAGGCCCCTTTGCGAAAGTTGACTGCTAACCTTTCTTTTGCTTGTTGCTATATTTAGGTGTTAAGCTGGTACTAATGAGGTACAACCTAAGCGCAGAGAGTGTTAACAAATGTAACAATGACAAAATAATGAAACACTATCACAAAATGTGTCATATTATGTTGCATAATTTTCCTATTCTGCCTGCATAATTTAGTCAACACTGCCACATAATTTGCCCCTCCCCTGCTGCATAATTCTAGTGGCCCTATCACCAAGGTATCCTCATGTAACGGTTATTCTTTATTTGCCATTTTTACTGTTTCTATTCATAAAAATTGAAAATTAATTAAAAAAAATTATAATACAAATCAAGTGAGAATGTTAAATACAGAAAATACTCTTCACTATGCTTAAGTATGTGACAATAACAACAACATAACTAATAACGCTAGGCAAACTGCTTAAAATGAAAAGTGGCTTCTCCCTGTTAGCCACACTGTAATCAAACCCTTTATTACTTGGATAAAAAATATGTGGCCGATTCAAAAAGGTAAACTTAGACATTTGGTCTAAATTTAGACCAAATGTCTAATTTTACGATTTTTGGGATTTCACAAAGGGCATTTACAAGTAGTATCTTTACGTCTGCACTTGGGGCGTTACTCCATTACGTGGAAATGTTAGAAAAGATAAATTGCATAGTGTGAAAAGATAAAATCTCGCCTTTCCTGTTTCAGTAAATGGTGTGATCTTAGGCAACCACAAATACTCAGGACACAAGTCCTTAAAAAAAAGAAGTGGGGAGGACTAACCGAATTAGGCAGTATGCAAGTGACATCAACTCATGACGTCATGACGTGTGACATTGCACTTGGCATGACAACCCATGACCTCAAAGAATGTGGCATCAGATCTTAACACCTCAAGGCATATTTTTGGCAGGTCTATCATGAGTATATTTGAGCGCTTTACTATATTTAACAAATGAGCTTTTGCTTTTGGGGTTGTGCCAAAAAAGTTCGGCAACTGTGACACAAAATCTGGGCCTCAATTTATACATTTATTTTTTCGAGGCTCTGCCACCATGAAATTTGCATAAGGGAGAAATGTGGCAGTAAATCAGTTCTTAATTGGTGCAAAGTCTGCATTTTAAAATATGTTGTGGGGGTTAAGGCATCTTCTGAAGAGAGCTTTGTGTGCCCAGTATATCTCAGGGAATAATAATAATGTGTAATATGTAAAGCGCTTGGACACCCTGGATTGGATTAAGTAGCGCTATAAAAGAAACAAAACAAAATAGTGGTATTTAAATTGTTAATTGTGTAAATACTGGGTCAGACCAACACACATGACATTCTTGCAGTGCATACCTGTCTCTTATATGCAGGGACTGAACAAAGTGAAAACCATGTCTCTGTTGGATACCTGTGAAGTAATAGCAAGCTGGGTGATTTTGTTTCCTAAATTGCAGCTAGGTGTGAGGCTCCAAACAGCTTCAAGCTAGAATAGTAAAACAAAAGGAGGCCTGATGGCCCCTTAATTTCAAGCAGAAATTTACAACCATAAAGCCCTCTTTCATGCTGCTTAGAAGGAATGAAAGCGCTTCTAAAAGTGTCTGCAGGCGCTTCTGAAAATGCAAAATACATCGCGACGAAATGGCCCTGAGAGGGGAAATTCTTTTATCCCCTTGTCCCTTCCACCCTGGTCCCCGTGTCATCCACACTCCTAAATCTAGGGGGGCGGTGGGGTACATCCCCGCGTGCCCCACACTTCCTACGCACATGGTGCCGCGCCTGGTTCTCTTCTCAGCTCCAGGTTTTCGAAAATGTTGACACTTGCCGAGAAAACAGTAAAAGCGTGTGGAACTTTATCCCAGGGCAATGCTTCACTGGTACCCACGTGCAAAAATGGGTGATGATAGTTTTATAGAGCGCGTGTATGCCAATGACGTCTTGGCGCTAAAGAGGCTACCGAACTGACCGTCAAACGCTGGAACCGGAATAGAGTTAACATGAATTACACCTCTCCTTTTGGACGGGTTTTAAGCATTTTTCTAAAACGATGGGTCAAACGAGGGGTCAAAGTGTTTGTACTAAGCCATATCTGTTTCAAAGCAGAGGCTTCAGCCAGCTCTTAAATTAAACGATTTAATTAATGTGCACAATATAGAGCACCATGTAAACCTTGACTATCCACCAAATTGATCAAAAAAGGACAAATGCAATATACGTGATAACACCGATCTGTATAATACGGGGCCTAAACTGAGAGATCAAAAGTGGTAAACAGGCCAAGCCTCCCACTGAACAGAAGTATGTATGACCCTTAACCCGGCGGTGTTTTGTCCTGGACATCAAGCCATCACGGACTTTGCAAACAAGACCCAATGGGATGCTAAGTCTGCAATACTGGACGCTTTGTATACACTTCCGTGGCATGATTGCATCACTCTCTATGTCGTTTTATTGCACTTTGCTTTCTATATTGGCGACTTTTTAGCCATGTTTATCTTATGAGTGTTCACTTTCACTAGCAGTCAATACACCTATTTGTCCTGTTATAATTCTTTCTCATAACTCTTGGGTAATTTTAACACTGCTTGTCATGAAGTGTCAAGCATGTTTGTGGTTTTATTCAACTAAACAATAAACGACTTGACTGATTTGGTTGTCGCCATATATCAATTTTAACTCATACTTTGACATAGACATTAAGGCCATTTCGGTAGTGAAGGGAGAGTCCTTTGCGGTCCCCTTCACTTGCACAGAATTCATGATTGAAATGGAAGAAATTCCTATTCAAGCAATTTCTGCAAACTTCAAAATGATCTATGTAAGAACTTCTTGTGGTCTTGGCCTGTTCTCCAGAAACACTCCATTGCTTTGATGCAGGCATTTGGTGGAATGTTGGCATACAGGCTAATAATATCTAAGGGGTCAAATATATCATTTGTAGTATACAATTCCATTTGGTCCTGTTTGTTCAAAACATCCATAGTGTCTTTTAGATAGCTGTGTATCTGGTGGACCAAAGGATTTAGGAAGCCAACAACGTATTTTGCAAGAGGTTCTAATATTGAACTGACTCCTGATATAATTGGACGTTCGGTGGACATAAAGGGTTTTTGTGAATCTTCGGTAGTATATATAATATTGGTGTCCTTGGGTGTTTACCTATAAGAAATTATTTTTCTTTCTTCATGGGCTAGCCACGATTTGAGCCTATCTTATTAGATCTTTTTTACTCATCCATAATAGATGGTGAAGGGTCCCCTGAGTTTTTTTCTGTGATGGGATTCCTCTTGTAGTTGATGAATGATTTCATTTTCATTTTTGTCTCTATCATTTTAACAATGTCTCTGCCTCTGTCATTTGGTTTAATGATTATTTTGTCATCTGCTTCCTACATCTGCATTGACCTTGCATGGTTTTTAGCATGGGATGTCCTACATTTTTTTTTTATTGGGCTCTATAGTCCTGAGTAACGCTCCACTACCACTGCATATACCATGTAAGTTAACCTACGGTATTGAATGTTTTGCTCTGTCTCTGAATCTCACATCTGGATGGTCCTGTCTAGGCCCATCACTTCTTGTTGAAGCTAGCTGGGAAATTTGACTTGAGTAATTTCCAGTCATGTCTGGATCTTACATATGTATGGATTTGAAGCGCATGTTAGGCCTGAATCATTCTCAGTTGCCTGTGCATGATCTGGTTGGGCATGACTGAGGTAGTCATTCCTGAGTGACTCTGGTTGGGGAATTACGCTAATGTAACTCACAGACACTTGGGCACCTTACATTTTGGTAGATCTGACAGGGAAATTGGCAACTACGTGAGGTATAGAAGCCAGCTTAATGCATCCTTCACATTACACATCACTTCTGGGATGGATCCTGCATCTTATTCAACACTTGT
This sequence comes from Pleurodeles waltl, assembly GCF_031143425.1. Classification (NCBI taxonomy): domain Eukaryota; kingdom Metazoa; phylum Chordata; class Amphibia; order Caudata; family Salamandridae; genus Pleurodeles; species Pleurodeles waltl. The sequence goes on from NC_090442.1 coordinate 113,346,470, forward strand.
AAAATGAGGAGTTCTTTAACAGTTTCCATCCAGTAGATAACATAAATTTACTTCTGGTAAGCTGATAATTGTGGCTGCTTTCTACATCCATCACTGAGCCAAATGGTCTAAAAGAATAAATCCACCAAGTAGGGAAGCAAATGTTCATCCCCCAATCAGGTACTTTCCTGGCACCATATTCCCTATGGCCTGTGCAGTTTCTTTATTTACACTTTCAACATTGAGGGTTCAGCTAGCCTCTTATGTAGCTGTTATAAGAATGCCTCTTTGGTGAAAGTAGAGCTTGGTAATCAGAATATTTGAGGTTATAAAAGAAAGTGGTAAATGATTCTCTGATCGCTAATGAATGTATCTTAGTAAGGCCACTCCATTTCTAAACAACAAGCAACACAGATGTTTTTGAAGAGTTGCACCCCTTCCAATGTAGAGCGAATGAGGTGTCAGGAATTAGGGGACCCAAAAGCAAGAAAAAACGTTCTCTGCACCCTGAGAAAGATTTGTCACTTGAATTTTCTAGTTTCAGGGTTCCAGCAACGTCTGGTCCTCCAGCATATTTTCATGCTTACCCCTGTTGTATCTGTCAATACATAGAAGACGTCTTGAGAGGTCAACGCCTATTTGGCTATTGGCTCAATTTGGGGCATGCATTGAGCCAATCATCAGCTTAGAACTCCGGGAGTCAATTTTTGGAAATACAAAATCTGTCTCCTGGACTTGTCCATGTTGTTATCATTGTTACAGAAAGGGACTTCCCGAAGAAGAAGGCTACCTCACATTATTTGTGTCCAGAAAAGTGGCTGAACTGGCAGATTTGCGTAGGAGAGTACAGTGCTGTAATGGGTGTTTTTTGTTGCTATGTAAATGATCTCAGTGGTCAAGTAGATACACACTTTTTTCCATGTGATATAGTGTGACAGTCAATTCCAATGTATAAATAGTACATTGAGATTTTTGGGCAACCCACGTGAGAAGCCATGATACTCATAATGAGTGCCAATGGTGAGCAATTGCCAGTGAGGGAGTAAATATAGGATTGGAAGTGCATCTCCATACAAGGCACAATCAAGTGGAATATGTGTACTGAATCAGAAAGATGTAACATTTGCCCTATGGCCAGTAGGTAGGCAGAGTGATGAGGGTGAGTTGAACTACTGGTGAATATAGTATAGAGGAGGGAATGAAATTGGGGTGAGTAGGTATTTGTGTGGTCTCAATTCCTGTTAGGATGGAAAGGAATATGCGTAAAAGATGGATGCCTAAGTATTAAGGCCTTCAATATGACTTTGACGGTAAGTACCGCTTACCGCCATGCTGACTGCCGCCAACATACCGCCCCGGCAGTGGATTACCGCCACCCATATTATGACCCACACATAGCAATCCATCACTATACAGCTAAAAACAAAAGTCCGGCGGCCCAAAGGTCAGTGATAAACTGGCGGTAGCAAAACCCACACCGTTACTCCAACAGAACTACGCCCACAGCATCATGGCCCACGAATCACTGCGGTGGACATTCAATTACGCTAAACCATTGGTGATACATACTGCTGCGCTCAAAATACACACAACCTAACACCACATTGGAAAATTTGAATAACACACACCTGACACACATAGACACACCACACCCACACCACTATAAAACAAACACCCACATTACCTACAACTCTTTACGATTAAAAACAACTGACACAAGAGAGATAGCAAGACCAGAGACAGGATCACAGCCACACAACACTATCACCTATACATCATCCACGCACCTTACATCACACACCCCAACACAACACCCCACACACTCTCACCCACACCACTCACACTACGCCCATGGCACAACAACGACACCCCAGGTTCTCAGAGGATGAGCTAAGGGTCGTGGTGGAGGAAATCATCTGGGTAGAGCCACAGCTATTCGGATCACAGGTGCAGGAGACATCCATTGCAAGGAAGATGGAGCAATGGAGGAGAATCGTGGACAGGGTCAACGCCATGGGACAGCACCCCAGAACAAGGGATGACATCAGGTTAGGGGACCTACGGGGGAAGATGCATTCCACAGCAGCAAGACACCAAATCGCTGTACAGATGACTAGTGGAGGACCCTTCCTCCTCCCGCACAACTAACAACATTGGTGGAGCAAGTCTTGGCAATCATGCATCCTGAGTGCCTGCCAGGAGTAGTAGGAGGACTGGACACTGGTAAGTCAAATCTCTATTACTATCACCCCCCCACCTGCAAACCATCACAAACCCCCACCCCTACAATCACTTCCATCACTGCACCACCTCCCACATACTCCACCACCACAACCCACTTATCCCAATACCAAGTCCTGCATGTAACACCAATGCATGGACACCACTCACAGACCTGCATGGACTCCTATCACCACTGCATGCACAATAGAGAGAATCATCCAGCCCAATAAATAACTACTCACACAAGGCAAAGCTGACAGGGCAATAACAACCATAGAGGGCAACACATCCATGCTCAAGATGACACACAGAGAAACAATCCCACTGCATTTACATCTCCACAGGCCCCCCACCCAACGTCACCGGAGAGGAGGTGCCAGCAACATCCAGTCCCCCCACAGAAGAGGCACACAGTGATGACAGCAGCTCTGGACGCCTGGATCTGGATGACCAACCTGGCCCATCAGGGATCTCCGGGCAGTCGGTTACCCAGGCACAGTCCCATAACACCACAGAGCCTCCCCCCCTCAGGAATCACCACCACAGTACCCACCCAGCGGGCCCATAACTCTGTCCCCAGGACACGTCAATCAGCAGTGGGTCCACTACTACAGGGAGCCCAGGCCACCCCACAAACACAGGACAATCAGGGACCTGGGGTCAGTGGCAGTGGGCACACGGTTCAGGGGACAGAGGCACAGGACAACAGGGAAGCTAGGAGGACTGCTGTGTGACAGGGGAAGGACAGACCCAGGGAACCGACTCTCCAGGAGGCACTCACCAACATCCTGGGAGCATACCACCATTCCCAGGAGACGATGGGCCAGATACTGGACAAGTTGCAGGAGACCCAGCGGCTACAGGAGGGGCAGTACCTTGGGATCAGGGAGGACTTGAAGGACATTAACACCTCCCTAGTCACCATTGCAGGGGTGCTGGCAGACATGGCCAACACCATGAGGGAGGCAGTGGCACACCAGCGGGCCCCTGACAATAGCCAAACCGATGAACAGCCTTCCACCTCCATTGCCACTAGTGGACAGGAGGCCCCGCCACAGAAACAACAGGCCACCAGCACCCCACCCCCTGCAGGCGGAGAACCAGCCCGCAAATGGTCCCCGCAATCCAGGCAGAAGCCAGAGACTATTGCCAAGACCCCCGCCAGCAAATAAGACTCTCCTGATTGTCACCCTTGTGTCCCACTCTGTCACCCTGTCCACCTTGAACTGCCATTGCTCCCCTTCCTACGCCCCCTTGGACAATGCACCTGTGATATAAATAGACTGGACTCTTACCTGGACATTCCTCCACCATCACCCCAGCCCATTGCACATCCCCCTCTACTTATTAGCACTTAAATAAACACCATTTGAATAAATACAAGTATGGAGTCTGTCAAATGATTGAACTATGTATTTGTTTAACAAACTTTAAACACTGCATTACAACTGTACAGTAATGTATGCATAGGAATGACCTGTAGTTGGCTGCAGTCAACACACCAGGAGCAATAGTGGGGCACAAATATCTGAAAATAGAGATGCTAAAGGGTACAGTAAGTGGCCACAGAAATGGGAAAATCAGCCTATCAGTGACAATGTCAAACAAAACTATCAATGTAAAGTGAAATTACAGTGTCTTATCTGTGTGTTATTAGAAGTATTGTCATATTATAGCACCTCTGTTGTCCTCATCCTCTGCCTCCTCATCTTCACTGTCCACAGGGTCCACTGCTGGCACACCCCCATCTCCAGCCTCATCCTCCTGAAGAAAAGGGATCTGGCGACGTAAGACAAGGTTGTGCAACATACAGCATGCCACGGTGATCTGGCACACCTTCTTTGGTGAGTAGTACAGGGATCCACCTGTTAGATGGAGGCAAGGAAACATGGCCTTCAGGAGGCCGAATGTCCTTTCTGTTATTCTTCTTGTTCTCTCAGGTGCCTCATTGTAATATTCCTCTGCCCTTGTCCTGGGTTTCCTCACAGGGGTCAGTAGCCATGAGAGGTTGGGATAACCAGAATCACCTGCAAATATCGAGGGACAACTGTTAAACACACACTAACCCTTAGGGCCCACACCATACCCATACACCAACACCTACTGGTTGGGAACCAGGGCTCACCTAGTAGCCACACCCTGTGCCTCTGGAGTTGACCCATCACAAATGGGATGCTGCTATTCCTCAGGATAAAGGCATCAAGCACAGACCCAGGATACTTTGCAATGACATGGGAGATGTACTGGTCAGCCAGGCACACGATCTGCACATTCATGGAGTGAAAGCTCTTTCAATTTCTGAACACCTGTTCATTTCTCCAGGGGAGGACAAATGCAATATGTGTACCATCTATTGCCCCAATAATGTTGGGGATGTGTCCCATTGCATCAAAATCTGCTTTCTCTGTGGCCAAATTCTCCACGTGGGGGGAAATGATGTAGCTGTGCATGTGTTTAATCAGGGCAGACAACACTCTGGTCAGCACTTTTGAGAACATTGGCTGAGACATTCCTGCTGCCAAGCCTACTGTCACTTGGAAGGAGCCAGTTGCCATGAAATGGAGCACTGATATTACTTGCACAAGAGGGGGGATCCCCGTGGGCTGACGGATAGCAGATCTCAGGTCGGGTTCCAATTGGGCACACAGCTTTGTGATTGTGGCCCTGTCCAGTCTATAGGTGAGGATAATGCGCCTGTCCTCCATTGTTTCCAAGTCCACCAGGGGCCATGTCTCCATCTCCTATTCATCCACAGCGGTTGCAATCTAGGGGGCAAACGGTGAGCAGCTGGTAATTCCATATTTCCTAACAAAACACTGCATTGCATGTTGTGACTGTACCAGTATATAGTTGGATAGGCCCAAATGGTGCCTATGTGTACTGTGACGCAGTTAGGTTCCATGGCCTGCCTCACCCCTGAAATGGTGTCCGCCTGTCCTGTATGGAGACACAGGTGGAAATTAGGTAATTCTGCTGAGGTTGTGTGAGGTTGCAGGAGGCGGTCGAAAACCGCAGCGCAAGTCCTCATTGGATACCATTGGGCCCCATGGGTTACAGTGGCTAATGGTGATGTTCGCCAGCGGCAACGGTACGTACCGCCACGGATGTGACCGCCATTTCCTATCTGTTCACTCATTTGCTACCTGACCTTCAACAGGAGAGGACCTCCACTGCAAGTGCTGCTGTGACCTGTGTCTGGAACCGACCATGGCTTTTGTCACTAGGAAAATGGCCCCTGCCTTCACCGCTGCAGATTTGGAGAGACTGGTGGATGGGGTCCTACCCCAGTACCGAATGCTGTATGGGCCTCAAGACCAACAGGTGAATACGCTTTGAGCACGATGCAAGGGGCATGAATGCATAGAGTGCTGTGTGTGAGGGCCTCATGTAGGGAGGGGATGGTGGAAGGGCCCTGGGCAGCGTGCTGCATGTATGGTGGGCAATGTCTGTGCGTAAGGGGATGAGAGGGCTATGGTGGGCCATAAGTATAACAGGCAGGAAGGTCTGACTGAAATCTTTTCCTATGTGTATATCTCTGCAGGTCAGCACCCATCAAAAAAAGGGCATATGGCGTGCCATCACCAAGGACGTGCGGACCCTTAGGGTCTACGGCAGGCGGAGCACCCACTGTTGGAAACGGTGGAGGACCTGAGATGCTGGGCACGGAAGATGGCAGAGGCTCAGCTGGGGATGGCCTCCCAACGAGGAAGGGGGTGCCCGTCGAACCCTGACCCCCCTGATGGCCCACATACTGGCGGTGGCCACTTGGGGGCATCACAGCAACCACAAGGGGTGAGTACAGTGCTCCAATATCCTACTTCCGCGTTGTGGGGTGGCATCCGGGTGGGGGATGTGGGCCTGTCGGTGCCCCTAGGCCAGGCCGGACATTGCAGGGTAGGTCCCATGTTGGGCAGGGTCTGATGTACACCTCCTCCAACCAAGCTAATAGGCATCCACCACTGGGCAGGGGTCTGTGGGTCTCAAGTATGCTGCAATTGGCGTTAGGTATCCCTGTCAATGGGCTGGTGACTAGCATTGTGACTGTTGGCGCATTGCCTAGTGCATCAGGCTGTTCCCTGTGTGTGTGTGTCGTGTACGCCAACGGTGGTGTTGCTGCCGCAATTAAGGGTATCCTTTGTCTCCCCCCCCTTTTTGTTTTGTCACCATGTCCTTATGGACATTAGCATCATCTGGCAGAGGAGCAGAGGCACCGGCGATAGGGAGAGCTGCATCTACAGGGCCCAGGAGGCCGAATCCACCGACGCTGAGGGCAACAGTGGGACGGAGGGTGAGGGGAGCACCATGGTGGAGACTGGAGTGGACAGTTCTGACAGTGATACCTCCTCCAATGGAAGCTTCCTGGTGGTGGCGGACACCTCTGTGCCCACCCCAACTACAGGTACAGCCGCCACCCACATACCAGCAGCCCCACAGCGTGTTTCCCCGTGCCCGCCCACCCATGAGTGGGCATCTCCTTCGCCCCAGGTACCTCAGGCCCTGCCCCAGTTAGCCTTGCTGCCCTGAGTGAGGAGGCTATTTTCCTCCTGCGATCCATCTCTGTTGGGCAGTCAACCATTGTGAATGCCCTCTAGGGGCTGGCAGCCCATTTGCAACAAACAGATGCATTCCTGGAGGGCATTCACTCTGGCATGGTGGCCCAACAGGGATCAATCCAGGCTCTGGTCCTGATGGCAGCCATTGTCCCTGTTTCTAGCCTCCCCTCTCCAACTTCCTCTGCCCAATCCCATCCCCCTCAACTCCAACCTATCCCAAGCACAGAGGCAGACCAGCATGCACCCAGGACAACACACAGGAGTGGTTCAGGCAAACACAAGCACCACACATCATCCCACAGGCACTCACAAACACCATCCAGATGCAGACATACCAACATCCACTGCCTCCACTGTGTTCCCCTACTCTTCATTGTCCACCTCCCTCCAAGTTGCATCTACTCTCACACCTGCATGCACTACATCCTCATCCACTACCACCATCACGCCTATCACTACACGCCCCTCACTGGCAGTCACCGCCCTCACATCCATGAACAAGTCGCCTGTGTCCTCTCCCACTGTGTCTGTGCCCCCTCCTCCCAAAGTACACAAATGCAAGCACTCAGACACCCAACAGCCACCCACCTCACAACAGCATCCAGCCCATGCACCTGCACCCAAACACAGCAGACAGACACCTCCTACAACCGCTTCCTCTTCCTCCACTCTCAAACCTTCACCCTCTTCCTGCCCCAATGTCCCTAAGAAACTTTTCCTCTCCACCGTTCACCTCTTCCCTACCACTTCCCCCATCCCTCTCGTCGGGTTAGGGTGGTCAGAACCCAGGCGAGCACTTCAGCCACCCAGTCCATGGCCACTGTAGTGTTGACAGCTACTGCAGCTGGCAGAGCATCCCGGGCATCTGGCAGCAACTCTGACAGGGTACCTGCACAGGTGCATCAAGGAAGGGCAAGGAGGCACCACCAGCTGCGAAAGGGAAGGGCAAGGGGCAATCCGTGGCCGCTGACAGGAAGGACAACGGGCCTGTACCAGCAGACAGGAAGGACAGGAGGCTGGTGCTGGGACTCATTTGGAGCCCCCACCACCAACCATGGTGGTTCAGCCGTCTGAGGCTGCAGAGGAAGGGCTGGAGCCTCCCCCCACCACTGCCAGCACTGCCACCAGAACCGCCACAAGCACCGCGACCAGCACTGCCACCAGCACCACTGCGAGCAGCAGCAGCCCCAGTGGACAGCCATCTGAGGCTGCAGGGGATGGGCTGGAGCATCCCCCCACCACTGCCAGCACTGGCACCAGCACCGCCACCAGCACTGGCACCAGCCCCACCGCTAGCAGCAGCAGCCCCAGTGGGCAGCCATACGAGGCTGCAGGGAATGGGCTGGAGCATCTCCCCACCACTGCCAGCCCTGACACCAGCACCGCCACTGCCACCACTGAGCAGCCGTCACCGCCTGCGGACTGTGTGTAGCCCTGCCTACATGGACTGTTGTGCGTCCTGGCCCCTGCAAAGCATGTGGGTCTGACACCCAGGTGAGAGACTGTGGCCTTGCACTCCCCAAGATCTGCATCACAGGGCACTATGCCCCCTCCAGAACCAGTGGAAGAAGCCATCTACTCACCCCATCCATCCCAGGATGAAGCACACTGGGCACAAGGCCCCCTTCAGAACCAGTGGAGAAACCATCCACCAGAGAGTCTGTGGCCTTGCACTCCCCAGGACCAAGCAGTGGGCAAACCACCCACTTGAGAGACTGTGGCCTTGCATTCCCCAGGACAACGCACAGGGCATGTAACCCTCTCCAGAAACAGTGGTGTTGTACCATCTTCCGGCTGAGGAGCCCCCCCCCCATTCCCCGTCCCCCTGAGGTGTCTGTGTATTTTTGACCTCTTGCCCCTGCAGTGTTCTCTCGGTGTTGTTGCAGGAGTGAGGTGGGGTCTTGGCCTATGTGATGTGGCCCTGTGGCCCACGGACATTGAGGACTGGACAATGTCCCTCCATTTGTAAATATGTATATACATTTGTATTTTGATGCACTTATTCATGTTATTTAATCGTATTACACTCACTTTCTTCCAATCATTTTGTCCTTGCATTATTCCTGAGGTGTATGGGGTGGATATGTAATGTTAGTGCATCTGATTGTGTGTATGGTGTTGGGGGTGGAGGTGTTGCGTGTGTGTGTCACTCTCTTTTTCCTCCCCCCTCCCTTGTGTGCTAGGCGGCAGTACTAACCGTGGTCATCTTCACCGGCGTTGCTGCTCATAATGCAGGAAAAGCATTGGGAAATATGTGCAGCTCGGACTCCATGGCGTGGTGGTTGTTTCCTGAGTCTCCAGAGGTCAGTCCTTTGACTTCTGTGTTCTGTTTCCACAGTGCTTTTGATGTCATTGCTAACACCTCAGAAAAGGTGGCTGATAGGCGTTGTAATAGTGTGGGCGGTACATTGTCTTCCGCCTGGCTGTTGGCGGTTACCGCCATGGTGCTTGGTGATACCACTGTGGCGGTCGGTGTGTTAAAGTGGCTGTCTGTCTGAGCAGTTTCCACCGTGGTCATAATTCCATTTTTGTTACCGCCGGCCTGTTGTGGTATTTACCGTTGCTTTATCACCTACCACCAGGGTTATAATGAGGGCCTAAATGCTTTGAGCGGTGGTCTATCCTCTTTGCCTTCATGCCCATTTACATCTTCATGCAGTAATGATATAAAAGGTGACATAATTCAGGATATAAGGTCAAGACTGTAGGAGAATTGGTACCAGCAATCAAGGTATCCCATCATTAGGAGTTGACTTATAATCACTAAGGCCCTCATTACTACCCTGGTGGTCTTAAGACCGCCAGGGTCGCGGTGGAGGTCGGGCCGCCGCCAATGTGGTGTTCTGACAGCCCCCATTATGACCGTGGCACTACTGCAGCGATCAGACCACCAGCACTGCCACCTTTCCACCACAGGACGGACTGGCTGTGCTCGCGGTCCTAATCCACCAGCACAGCGCTGCCCTGTGCGTTACAACTTACCTCGGGATGCAGGGGGCCTCAGGGTGGCCCCTGCTGCAGACAGCCCATCACGATGTCCACTGTCTGCATTCCTAACATGGTTTGATCAAATACATCAGCAGCTATAACTCTATTCAGTGAAAACAAGCAGGATTGTAGGGTGAGGTGGGATACGTACTAGCTGAGATGTAAAGTCTTTGAAGCAAACCTCCTCCAAGTGAGTACAGATGAATGAGACAGAATCTTTCATATAGTAAATACAACAAAGGAGAGAGAAGCATGTCACAGATATATCACTGTGATGTCTCTGGTCAGGGTCCATGAGAGGGCTTTCACTATGTTTACCATTGTTGTCTTTGGGGGGAAAAAGAATTGACACTGTCACAAGGACACACTACTGAGAAATCCTTGTTGGATCTGTGGCATGAAGGTCAGTCCTGTGGGTTGTAGAGGCACATGTTCTGTCTGTCTTTCTGAATGGTGTCATGACCCCATGGTGAAGTTATTTTTCTGTTCTTGGATGTTGGAAAATGGGTCATTGGTAAGGGCAGGTAGGTACCTACACTTAGCAATAGGCCACTAACCTCCACTAAGGTCCAGTTAGGTCTCAGTAAATTAACCCCAGCTCAACCCTTGGTAGCTTGGCAACGAGCGTCAAGGCTTAACTTAGGAGACAGAGTGTAAAGCATTCAAATATCACCAAACAGTAATTAAATAAAACACAGGAAACAGTTTAAAAATCCAAAACCAATTTATAAAAATAGATTATATTTTTATCTTTAAAATGACACCAAAACGAATACAATCAGATAAGGGGAACCGGAGATATGAATTTTTAAAGAATTATTATTTTTTTAGCGCCTAGAAACAAAAAAGCGCCAATCGGGTCATCTGGTTGCACCTCGACCGGGGCAAAGTCAAAGTTTCAGGCCGACCGCGATGGAGCCCTGCTCGGCTACACGTCGTGGGAGGCCTCGGTTAAAATGTTACCTTCACACTTAGGCCACCGACCACGGGAGCACCGCCAACAGGCTGGCGGTGCTCCCACGAGCATTCTGACCGCGGCGGTTCAGCCGCGGTCAGAAGCGGCAAGTCGGCGGTCTCCCGCCGACTTACCGCTGCTCGGGGGAATCCTTCATGGCGGCGGAGCGCGCTCCGCCACCATGAGGATTCTGACACCCCCTACCGCCATCCTGTTCATGGCGGGAAACCCGCCATGAACAGGATGGCGGTAGGGGGTGCTGCGGGGCCCCTGGGGGCCCCTGCCGTGCCCATGCCAATGGCATGGGCACGGCAGGGGCCCCCGTAAGAGGGCCCCGCAAAGTATTTCAGTGTCTGCCTTGCAGACACTGAAATACGCGACGGGTGCTACTGCACCCGTCGCACCCCTGCAACTACGCCGGCTCAATTCTGAGCCGGCGTCCTCGTTGCAGGGGCATTTCCTCTGGGCCGGCGGGCGCTCTTTTGGAGAGCGCCCGCCGGCCCAGAGGAAATGTCGAAATGGCCGCCGCGGTCTTTTGACCGCGGTGCGGTCATTCAGCGGCGGTACCTTGGCGGACGGCCTCCGCCGTCCGCCAGGGTCATAATCAGGCCCTTAGTCTTTTTTTCAAAGATTTTCTTCAGCGGGACGAACCTGCCAGTCCAATCCGACCTCCTGGAGCCCTTCTCCGGATACGCGATGCTGGAATCCTCGGTGGAGATTTTTACCTTCGGACATAGTCGTTTTTTCGAGGTGAAAATCCTTCGACCGGGGTAAACCTGGATCTTGATCCGACGTCCATGGAGCCCTCCTCGGATACGCTGGCTGGGAGATCCCGGTCAACTTTTTACCTTCGGACTTAGTCTCTTTTTTGGAGATTTTCTTTACCGGGACGAACCAGCAAAACAGGCCGGGTCGCGGTTGAGGCAAGCCAGCTAGAGTTGCCGCGGCGGGTCGGTCCCTCTATGGAGCTTTTTTACAAAAGTTGTCCAAACTTCTCCAAACTTCTGGGGCTTCTCCCAGATGTCCTTTTAAGGTTCTTTTGGGGTCCACAGCTCACCCCAAGGGTCTAGAAGTTCTGAGATGGTCCTTGGGGGGTGCGGACTACAACTCCCAGAATGCACCTGGCGCAAACTCCTTTTTGGCCACTGGACAGTGGTCAGCTGGTCGCTTTCTTCAGGACTTGGTGCAGGGGACTCTGCATAGCAATTTTTCACCTGTAGCAAACAGGGAGTCCCTCCTTGAACCAGTTGAAGCCAGGCAAAGTCCTTCTTGTGGTGAAGCCCAAGTGTGCAGCAGGTGCAGTCCTTCTGAGTGCAGGTTCCAGGTGCAGGCCAGGGGTCCAGCAGGGCAGTTCTTCTTCTGTCGTTCTTCCTTGTTGGATGTGGTAGGGAACTGAGATGTGGGTGCAGGTCTGCCAGTTTTATCCTTGCTCCTGGGTGAAAAGCAGGGGGGTCCTGGTTCTCCAATCAGGTGCAGGGTCCTTCCCTCTGTGATGACCACTTCCTGGGAAGTGTGGCAAAAATCAATCCCAGGAGGCAACATTCTCTAAAAATCCATCATGGCTGAATCTGATTTTTGGAGGTTACATCTGGCTGAGCCCACCCACTGGTGTGGCTAAAAATCATAAACACACCCCTCTCCTGCCCTCTCCTAATCTAATCAAGGGGGCACCTAGTTGTCTGGGGTTGCAGGATGTGGGGGTGTTGCTGGTTGCTCCAAATGTCCTTCTCTGCCTTTGAAGACCAGTTTGGCAGCCCTCCCCCTTCCTGCCTCACCATCTGCTGAGGGGGGATTCCTTCCCACAGACACATTCCTTTGTGTGAAGCCAGGCCACTTCACACCTCATCAAGGCAGCTTGGCCAAGCTGCTCAGGCTGGCCAATCAGAGCACAGCAGTAAAAACAAGGCAGGGCTGAAATTGGCAACTTTTCAGGTAAAGTTTAAAACTCTTTACCTGAACAAGTTATATTAAATCCCACAACTGGAAGTTGTGGGATTTATTACAACAATTAATTTGATACCAAACTCTTGGTATGCATCATTTAAGAATTTAAAAATTAAAATAAAGTCTCCCCATTCTAGCCTATGAAGGCCATTTACTACAATGAGGAAAAAACAAATTTGCCTGTTTTTACCTCACCAGGGCTTATAAAACTATTTTTATAAGGTCCCTGCTTATAGTTACATGGCACCCAGCCCTAGGGGCACATAGGGCACACCTTAGGGGTGACTTATATGTACAAATAAGGTAGTTAAAGACTTTGGAACTACTTTTAATTCCAAAGTCGAATTTGCATATAACTTTAATTTAAGAACAGCCAGCAAGGCAGGCCTGCCTTTAAAATGACACTGGGCACCTCAACAGTGCACCTATGGGTGCACTACCTATGCTGTGGTCCCTAAACCTACATGCCCTACCATATACTAGGAACTTATAGGTAGGTTAACTTAACCAATTATAATTAGCCTAATTTGCATATCCATTTTACACAGAGCACAGGCCCTGGGACTGCTTAACAGTACCCAGGGCACCATCAGAGTCAGGAAAACACCAGCAGTGGAAAATGGGGACAAAAAGTTAGGGGGCCTCTGCAATCAGCCCTGTTTTCTCACATTGGATATGTCAATGACTGCTGGTTCAGGAAAGTTCAAGAACTTGTAATAATCTTCGTGATCAAAGAATTCCTTAGTTTCCCCATCCACTGTGACAATCATTGTGTCTGGGCCTAGCAAACTGAAGCAAATGCCCCACTTCCTGAGCAGTTGGGGGGGGGGGACCGAAATCTCTATCTCCTAAAATTTGTGAATGGGAGAGGAATGCAGCTATATGGAGCCATCATACCTGAAAGAACATTCCATGTGTCTTTGCTACAGTCACCAGTTTATGGATTATGTAAGAAACAGATGATTATGGGACTTGGTGGTCTTTTTCTATCTGTTTGTTATGATTCAGTTACATGTGGTCACTGGAACTGCAGTGGTCATAAGAAGTGATCCACACAGGGCCAGACGAAAGCTAATGATGAACTGAATAATGTCCATCTTTTTAGAATTGTTAGGTACTCTGTAGAAATGCTCCTGCTTCTATCTTTCCACTCAACCTTGTGTCTGTGCAACAATCAAAGTTCCTTTGATTTCAGAAAGGACTTCAAGCAGGTGGCTCATATGGGGTCTTCACTTCTTTATGAACATATCCTGAAGCACAGGGCATGGTCATAATTAAAAAAGAGAGGTGAGGCATGGTTAATGATAGGAAAATATGCAGGTCGAGGCTGACCAGACTACCCAGTACACAATAGGGAATGCCCAATGACCTTTAGCTGAAAGTTGAGGCAATTCGTGCTACAGTAGACATTGTGGGGTCATGAACATGCATTAGCTAGGATGTGGCTGTGGAACACATGATGCAACAATTAGAAAGGAAACCAATTTGTGTACTGCTTCAGTGGCCTAGCCCGGCAATACATGCCATTAAGTCAATGAGTGGCAATGTCGCCCCCCCAGGACACAACCACATAATGAAAATTGGTACTGAGAATTGAATATATGTATTCATATCCGATTAAGGTAACGTGAGCTGTTGTAAGCCTGGTGGGACACACAGCATCTCTCACCACAGGACAAACTCTACAATATAGCAGTGCGGCTCATGTAGAGGAAATAAAATAGCTTTCCAGGAACCCATAGCTTGGTCATGCTGGCTTGCAGGATCATAGCACTCCAAAGTAAAATATATGAGAAGTACCACTTTGCTGTTCTAGAGCATTTTGTCCATCAATAGTTTCACCAGAAGACATCCCTTTTTTTCTGTCATCCACCTCACCTGAGTAGTGTGTTTATCTGACGGGACAGTGATAACACCAAGTTACACATAGCACTTGTTTCCCACCCCAATCTTGTCCAACACCTGTACAACATCAGAATCCAAAGAGACGTACTCTGATGGATCTGTTTCTTTCTGACTGGAAGGATTCAGTCAGTCAGCCTGGAACTCCACACCTCGGACACCCATGACCTCGTTTGTGGAGTCCTTCTAGGATCCTCTCTGAGCCCAATACATTACAATGCATGAATGATCCCTCTAGACAGCAACATCCACTCTTGAGATATCAATGTCCTTTCCTACATGGAAAACACACAATTCATTCTCTCATAATGGATAAGGTACCCAGCACCGTAAACAAGTTCAGTGTCATTATGACTGAAATTTCCCACTGTATGAAGACCAAGGGACAGATTTATGAAAATAGTGGCACTGGGAAGCACAGCAAGTCACCTTTCTGTGCTGTGCTGCATCACAGGTAAAGGGCAGGAATGCACTGCTTTTATCCAACATGGTGCTTTTCTGCCCTTTCCCCCTGCACTGTCACCCTTTTGGTTGACTAGCGCTAATGCAAACATTCTTACACCATGGTGCAAAGGTGTCTGTATTGCATGCAGAATTGTTTTTGTGCAGAAAGGGACACCTTCCTACACAAGAACAATCCTGTGATGCATGTTTCTCTTTCTATGTGTGCTGCAGAGTGCAGTACACATTGAAAGAGGTAAAAATGAGGAGACTTTTCTCCTTGTTACACCTCTCCTGGGGAGGCATATCTTTTTGGCGCAGTCCCAGGTTTACCAAGGTCGGAAAATGAGAGAATGCATCAAAAAGCATGGAAGTTTTGTGGGAGCTCCCATGCAATGCCCATGGAGTGCCACCACATGGCAGAGTACGACAGTGCATTGATTTGCGCTGTGTTGCTGTACTTGATACAATATTTTTGAAGCCATCCAAAGTCACTCATAGTGGCTTAGCGTGGCTACAAAATTTGACTTAGTGGTTTGCACCACGCATATACCATGTTGCATGGTGCAAGCATGGTACAAACAGCTCATAAATCTGGGCTCAACTGCCTAAAGCTGAGCACCAACAAGATCAAATTTGTGATATTTGAGAAGAGCACTTCACAATTAGACTCCATCTGGTGACCAACAGAGCTAAGACTGACCCCCAACCCCACCACCACAGCAGAACCTCAGGATTGTCATCAACACTGTTAGACCTGACAGCCTTAGGTTGTCACCCCTAACTTTTTGTCATCAAAAGCAAATTGAACATTACAACCAAGGTCAACACTGTCACCGCCTCATGGTTCAATTCCCAGAATATGCTGAGGAAGATTTTCAAATGGTTCCCAATCAGCACCTAGAAAACCATCACACAAGCCCTTGTCACAGGTAGACTGTACTATGGGAACACCCTCTACGCTGGGATTAGCACAAATGTCACCAGACGGCTTTAGACCATTCAGAACTCAGCAGCCAGAATCACACGATGCACTCACACCACACCTGATGGAGCTCCACTGGTTCCCCATACACAAATGACCATAAATGACCACAATTCAAACTCCTCACCCAAACTTTCAAGGGACTACATAACAATTGTCCAGCATACCTCAACAATTGTATTTGCTTTCACAGACCTTCCAGACACCTTTGCTCATCTCGACTCCTACTTAAACACATCCCACCCAAGCTAAAAGCAAATCTGGTGGTTGCTCCTAAGGAGTGGAACGACTTTTCACTACATATAAGAACCTCCATCTCACTTCTTGAAGTACGCAAGGAGCTGAAGACCTGGATCTTCAAGTAGTCCCATTAGGTTGTTGGCTTGGCTAGGCTTGCACCTGTTCAGCACCAGGATACCTTCCTGGGTAATAATGTGCTCTGTAAATCAGTGTAACATAACATAACATAACATAACATATCATAACTTGCTGAGAGTGACCGTCATTCTTGTAGCCAAACTTCAGGTCCAATATTATGATTTGGATTAATTTTAACATGGATGTAGTGTGGTTCAGCACCATGTGGTGGGTCTGGACTTTTCTGTGACTGAGAAATAGGAGTAATCTCTCATGGAATAGATGACTCTGCTGAATTCTCAGTGAATAGTTAAACTGTACTGTGTCTTCTTCTCTAGTTGACTTGAAATATCAGGTGTAAGGGTGTGGCTGTGTTTTCAAACAGTTGGAGTTGTCCCATTGTGTTGATTTATACAATACAGGAGAAGAAAATAGAGACTGAGTGGAAGTGAGTCCAAAGGCTGTTGATCCAAAGCAGTAAGAAAATATTTTTTTTCACCACACTCATTGAAATGACGTAGCTGATTTTTTACAGAAAATGTGTTGCCTAGTGATGCATAGCTGACAGGAATATATATGGTTCCTCGTCAGTTTAGTCATGCTTATAGAGTTTACAGAACACTACAGTAGTTTGGCTATTTTTTTTAAATATTTGGGTAAATGTAATTTGCAAATGATCACAGATCATGGGTTTAGATGTTTTCAAAATATTATTAAAAAATATTGCATAAAACCTATGCTCAAGCCTCTTTGGGAAAGATGAGCTTCATACATTCGTGCAGGAGCATCTGCGATTAGATCACACTAGCAATTTGTTATGAGACTCTCTGCAGAACTTTGATAAAATAAAGTTTGAAATTGCATTACCCCACAGCAGACACCAGACTGAAAATATATTAATGAAAGGAGGGGAATAAGTATATATCATTTAGGAGTGGGATTTTTTGTGCATTCATTCTTTAGGGAAAAGTGTTTTAGTAAACCACAAGAAAATAAAATATATTTCTGACTAACTCTGACAGGATCTAATTACTGCCCAATCCTCATTATCTCGAGGTAAGTTGTGGAAGATGCATGGGTAACAGACTTTCTGTCTCTCCTGCTAAAGCTGGTAAATTTGTTCAAACCTGTGCTTGCCTGAGGGCCAAGGAGATTCTCCTGGTTCATATGTACTGGCTTAGGTGATGAAGGTAATGTGCTGAAATGTGGAATGAGCTGAATGAGAGAGTGTGTGAGTTGTGGAGAGAGTGGCAAAACGGGTGAATGAGTCTACTGAGGTATTTTTTATCTTTGTTGTACCCTTCTGCCATTGATGTAGCACTGTTGTTCTAGTGCACTTGCAGGCTTGTGACTGGGCTAGCATAGTGTATGAGGTGCATGAAGGGAGGGTGTACTAAGTGAAATTGGTGGCTGTGGTACATAGGAGGTAGCAATACACTTTGATTTTGCTGAAGGTAACGTATGTTTCTAAGAGTTTTGTTTTAAATTGTCAAAGCTTGCATATATGTGCTACTTATCCCGGTTATGTTTCCCTGAGAGTAGGCTAAAGACTGGAGCACCAATGGTGTTTTGAATCCTTAAGTGATCCCTCTTGGGAGGAATGTTGAAGGGTCCTCAGCCATACATAGACCCTGGCAGTCATCTCTCCCCCTAACGAAGTGCATCAACCCCTCTGATGCCTGCATCCTCAAAAATACTTATAGTTTCTGTGATAGAGCATCAAAAATAAAAGATCAAAGATAAAGCATCATTTAGCCCACTCCTTTGCCCATTGTTAGAAATGGGGTCTTTAGTTTTCACTCATGCAAGGACCATCACTCTAGTCATGGTAAAAGAGATTCACACTCAGTTAACCCCTTCTCATCCCCTTGGTAGGTTGGCACGAGCAGTCAGACTTAACTTCAGAAGCAATGTGTAAAGTATTTGTACCAACACACTCAGTAATATAGAGAAACACTAAGGTGCTCATTCCGAGTTTGGCGGTAACTGAACTCCCACGTCGATGGCGGTCTTGTGATCGCCGGCAGGGTGGCAATGCAGACCGCCAAATAACGAGTAAGGCAGTGAACCCAAAGGCAAAACAGACAACTCACCGCCAGCCCGGCCACTGCCGATGAGCAGCATCCGCCAGCAGAAGACAACTTCAGGCAGGTGGCAGCCAAGGTCCCGCCCTCCATATTCTGAGTAACCACTCCGCCAGGATATCCGGTGGGGCCTTACCGCCATGAAAACCTGGAGGAAACAGAATGTATAAATGGAAACACCCACTTCCAGGCACAGAGACGCCGCTGCGGCTGCCATGGCAAATGAACTGCTAGTCTTTCCAGCGTTGTATCTTGCCATACAGCTTCAGGAGCACCAACGATGACGAAGACAACAACCGTAAATATACCTAGCACAGAGGGGAGGGAAATGGCAGTGATACACTTCCACACAGAACACACATACCCCACATACGCAGTGAAAGCCACGAACACGCATACACAACATACGTCAATGCCAAATACCCAATACACACACCAAGCCATGCAGATACGTGCCAACATACAGCACAATGCACAGCAATACCACCAACACACCCCATAACCACACAACGACAACTACCCCACAAACACCTCAATGATGGCATAGACGGGCACGTTGGGTGACATCACACATTCACACACACCATGAACTCAATGTAGCAATGACACACAATCAATAGCTGTGAACACACATCCAGACAATCATACAGGTGACACAACACGTACAATCAACAATCAAGGATAAACACACATGCAGCACTAGACACACGGATGCACACAACACCACATACAAACACACAAGCAAGCAGACACACATTACAACATCCCCATGGCCCAAACCATCCACCAAGTGCATGCAACAACACAGACACAATCCACACACAGACCTCACACACCTTTTCACACAGATGTCACACCACCATGTAGAATGAAACCAGGACAAGCACCTTATCTTGCCAACCACAGCAATGTGGGCAGATATATTCAAACAATTAATAAACTATATGCAAAATGTGCCACTGGCAAGTCTAAATGTCCAGTTCAGCAGGACACATTGTCCATCACATATGGGCCCAACTTGACTCCTGATTGAAAATAGGCCTCCACTTCATAGGGGCAGTAATGGGACAGGCAGGCACCTCATGGGTGTGGGGGTGGTAGGGGAGGCTAGGATGTGGAAGGGGCACCTTTCGGCTTGGGCTTGGGAGCGGTGACCTTGGCACTGGAAGGGGTGGCTTTTTTGCTGGGTGAAGGATCTGGGGAAACACCAGAGGGGGGACACAAAGAATGGGAGGTGGAAAGGCCTAAGAGGAGCAGGGGGACACGCTGTTTACAGGGACGACGGGGTGGGAGAGGAGTAGGTAAGAGGTCAAGGGAGGAAGGAAAACTCTCTTAGGTACACGGGGCGGTCACATGACTGAGGGTTGGGAGTAGATGTAGAGGGAGTACTCGTCTGAAGTGTCTTTGTGTTGTACGTGGATGCAGGTGTGTGCAATGCCTGGATATGTGTGGTGGCTGAATGTTGGATGGGTGAGCGGTTACGTATGCATTTCTTGGGAGGGGGCAGAGATGCAGGGAGAGGGAATGGGTGATGTGTGAGTGAATGTTGTGGTGGTGTGTGCAAGTGAGGTGGATGTGCTGCAGGTGGCAGAGATGGTAGTCGTGAGTGTGGCTGTGGTGTGTGGGGTGTGTGACTGTGAGTCTGCTGGTGTGGAGATTGAGGGGATGACAGGAATGACAGCAGGAGCAGTGTGTTATGATGCTGTGCTGGCAGGTATGAGTGGAGATGTTGTTGTGTCTGCAGATGTGTGTTTTGTGTGTGCATGCCTGTGTGAACGTTTGTGATGCCCATGTCTGTCTTTGCGCACCTTGTCTGTTATTGTTGGTGTATGCGTGTGTGTTGGTGTGCCATGGACGGGTGTAGGGAGAGGGCTTGTGGATTGGGAACAGGTAGCTGGAGGGGGGACGGAAGATGAAGTGACACAGGCTGCCGCCAACGAGGAGGCCAGAGCCTGAAACGAACTTTGGAGGCCAGAAAAGGCACCGTGAATGCCTTCTGGGAATGCATTGGTCTGCTGCATCTGGGATGGACCAGGAAGTCAATAGCCTCCTCATTGGGGCAGCAGGGCTGACTGGGGCAGGGGCAGAGGTGCTTGCGGCAAAGGAGACACCCACCCACCTGAGTGAGCGGGCAACTGGGTGGGGTGCAACAGGGAGGGCGGTGCTGGAAAGGGGGGTGGTGGACACCAATGGTGTTGGGGTGGTACCAGAAGGGTCCGCCACTGCTAGGAAGCCGCCATCGGAGGAGGTATCTGAATCAGATGTTGTGGTAGCTCCAGTCTCCCCCTTGGTGCTCCCCTCACCCTCCGTCCCACTGGCCTCCTCGGCTTCACTGCTGGCACCCTTCTGGGTCCCCGGGGGCTGCAGCATCCCTACTCGCTGCTGCCCTTCCGCCCTCGCCAGATGATGCTAATGCACACATAGACAAAGGAGGGTAGCAGAAACAGTAAGGGAGGAAAACATTAGAACCCACACATCCACTTCATATACACACAGTGCAGATAACAATCGCTGCCTGCGAAACAATAGACCAACTATCAGTCTTTCCAAAATAGAGTCATGCAAGCTATGTCCAAACCCATCCCAACCCTGCAGACCAACCTCCTGAATGAAGACAACTACATGCCCATCCATGCCAACATGACTACCCCTACAATCAAGCCCAGGACTATACCCAATCACATGTCATCCACTACAGGATGATAGTAATCTAAGCAGAGAGGGACTCAGTACACTAACTAACTGATAGGAATGTGAAGAGTACATGTGGTACAGAGGATCCATTGATGTAGGAAGTGATGCATCTGCAACCTTCACATAATATGCCTGTCATTACCCATATATAGTGCCATCATGACCACTTCAAACTACTACAGTCCATGCATAGATGGAGGATTCAGCCATTGACATGATAGCAGACTTGAGAGACCCATACCTACAGCTGAACATGTGTCACCATACCACCACTACTCATCCTACATGGCTCAACATAGCGACCATCACACACTCCTACTTCATGGGTATGGCAACCAGGACTGCACATTCCCAAAATCACATCTGACTACTTTCATTCCAAGTCCAAGGAGGGTGACAGTGCACAATCATGCAGTACTGACCTGACAGTCAACACTTACCCCCTTGTGGCTACTGTGCTGTCTTCAAGCAACCCATCCAAATCAGGGTACGCCACTGCTAGTATGTGGGCCATTAGTGTAGTCAGGGTCCAACGTGCACCCCTCCCACATTGGGAGGCTGTCCCCAGCTGGCCCTATGCGGTCTTCCGGGCCTAGCATCGCAGGTCCTCCAAAGGCTTCCTGCAGTGGGTGCTCCACTGGCAATGGACCCCCAGAGTCCGTACTTCCTTGGCGATGGCTCACCAGAACCCTTTCTTCTGTTGGGCGCTGACCTGATTGGGAAACAGTGAGAAAAGCGGGGACAAGATGTAAATGATACCAATCCAGCAGAAAGCTATGGCAACACACAACAAAAACTGCTTATGCACACTGGCAATATCCCACACATATCATGTGCATGCTACAGACCTGATCAGTCATGACATGTCAATGTGCACACACATACACCGTCAAACAACACCCAACCTGTGGGATCAAGGACGTTGTACTGACCTGTTGTCCTGGAGCTCCGTACAACCACCCATACAGGAGTAGGACCACTTCCACCAGTTTTTCCAGCTCCTCTGTTGAGAAGGCTGGGGCCCTTTTCCCTCCAGTGCATGCTCTTTTTGCTCCAAGAGACAGGACACAGCAGCACACAAAGTGGAGGTCTGTCTAGCCCGAATGCCAGGAGTCAAGTGAGCTATTCCAGACAAAATGGTAGTTACGATCACAGAGGTCATGACCGTTACTGCTGGCGGTGATCGTCTTTGGTCCCAGAATCCCATTGACATCAATGTTAACCAATGAGGAATTGCACTGCGGTTCTGACCGCCCTCCGCCATGATGACTTCCTCCGGCGGAACAAGGTCACTTCCAGCAGTATAATGCATGCCTGGGCAAGGCAGGATCCTGTCATCAACAGAGATTTTCCTTTGAAGTATGCCTACTTCAAAGGCAGAAAGGGGTATAAGGAGTGGACCCACAACTCCAGATTTTTAGATTACTTCTGGACTCAAGAGGAACCTCTGCCCCTTTGCCTGTGACTGTGCTTTTCTGCCTTGGCTTGCAGTTGCTGCTTCTTCCTGAAAGAGGACAAAGACTGGACTTTTTGGTATATACCTACTTGTGGAGTGTCTCCAAGAGCTTGGACTGAGCTTGCCCCCCTTTTGAAGATTCAGGGCCATTAAAGACATCCTCTGCCAGCACCTGGACTCTCTTGCTGAGACTCCTACACTGCCAAGTAGTGCCCACTTCAGTCCCTGGGCCCTTGAAAGGTGAAGCTGGTGGAACCAAGCCCGAAATCGATGCACAGCACCCAAATGGAGAAAAATTTGATGCACCACCTGCAACGCGGCTCTAAAAACAACGCACCACCTGCAATGTGGCTATGAAATCGCCACACCACCTGCATTATGGCTGGAGAAACAACGCAACACCTGCTTGTGGCTGCTGAAATTGACGCAACCCCCATGCAGCGTGGTTCCTCAGAAATGTGCGGCCAGAATTCACACGCATCTTCACTGGGCATCAACCTCAACGTGAACCTGCCCGGACCAGAGATGCTCATCCAGAAATCGACGCATCACTCACTTGCGGGAAAGAAAAATTACTCATCCCCTACATGACTGGAGAAGAAAACAATGCACAGCCTCACTTGCAAGTAAGGAATAGACGCATAGCTGACTTTTCCGACGCACACTCACCCATGTGGCTTTATTTTAGAAGCAAACCAGGTACCTTGTTTAACACAAACACATCCATTGTTTTCTATGGAATAAGACTCTTTTTAATTTAAAAATTCATAACTTTACTTGTTTATGTTGGATATTTGTCATTTTTGTCTTGTTTGGTTTTGATACATTTTGGCTATTTTTCTAGATCTTTGTTGAGTCCATTTTGTGGTGTTTTTACTGTATTACTCTGTGTGTTGGTACAAATACTCTACACATTGCCTTTGAGATAAGCCTGACTGCTTGTTCCAAGCTACCAAGCTGTGAGCAGGGGTTATCTTAAGTTTGTATCTCTGTTACCATGACTAGAGTGAGGGACCGTGCTTGGACAGAGTGCAAACTGACTGCCAACCATAGACCCCATTACTAACACTTGTATTGACCAGTGTCCAGCACATGTATTAAAATGGCTGCTCTCTTCACTCACTATGTCCCAGGTTTGTCAAGGGCACAATCCTATGCTCATGCAGCTGTGCCCTTACATATTTAATTTTTTGCACCCTGCCTTAAGGCTGGAAGGCCTGCCAGAGGGGTGTCTTAACCAGTGTGCCATGTCGAGTTTGCATTTTAGGATTGTACCAGGACTCTCAGCCTGCAATATCAGTGCTGGGTGCATTTGGATGTGTGGCCATAGAGGGTGGAACAATCAATACTGCGGCCCTTAGGTGCCTACCCTTAGTAACCCAGGCTGTAGGTACCAAAGTACCATTTACTAGGGACTTATAGTGGCAGCTAAAGGTGTTGCCAATTACATCTGTAATCTTTAGGGAAAGAACACTGGCACTGGCAACCTAGTTAGCAGGATTCCATTGTACTCCATTCTAAGTTACAACCAGAAGCCAGGCAACAAGTGAGGGGTACTGCAACCAAGTGCCAGCTTCCCACACTATTAAGCCATCAAGGCCCAGTGCTTTGTCTCCTGGCAGGTCCCAGATGACCTGGATAAAGCTCTCCTCAGAGAAGTGAGAGTCTATATACAGTTTGTAGCCATCCCCCAGCCACAGCAACCGCAGCATGTCAAAGTATTCAGTGCACAGTTCCAAAAAGGTGGAGGGTATTCTAACCTCTCAACACTGGCATACACTTCTACTGAAGCAATAGCCCTCTTGCATGATCATCAGGCTCTGCTCCACGTCAGACTGGTATTGCAATGTCTGACAGGATCCTTCATCGGACCACCTTGCCATAAAGAATTAATTGTATCTTAGTACAAAAAAGGCTCTGGTACCTCCTCAGTAAGAAATATTTTAATAAATGAGCAAGGACCCGGTCAATATTAAAAACAATAACAAAGTGAAGGGGAATTATTGATCCCACACTTTACTTCCTCTAGAAGTCAAGCACAATAACT
Source organism: Pleurodeles waltl (assembly GCF_031143425.1). Taxonomy (NCBI): domain Eukaryota; kingdom Metazoa; phylum Chordata; class Amphibia; order Caudata; family Salamandridae; genus Pleurodeles; species Pleurodeles waltl. Next base: position 113,371,078 of record NC_090442.1, read on the forward strand.
TTGACTCCTGAAAATGGGCTGTGTGAATCAGCCCAATGATGGAGGATTACTGCCACACTTCTCCTTTGAAGGTGAGGCCCCCACCATCAATCTGCCAAAGTCACTGGAGCCAGCCTCTGCACAGATCCAATGCAATTACCAGTGCAGCCCAGCACCAGTACCCCCAGTCATCAAGGGACGGATTCAGACCTGGGTCTGGGTTAGCTAGCTAGGAGTAGCTGCAGGTAACCTGCTGGATGATCAAACCAGGCTTGGGAGCACCTATAGGGTGCAAATGTGCCTTCAGGGTGACAGGGGCCATGGGCCCACCAAGGAGCACAGCGGTGGGGCTCCCGAACAGGCCACCACCCCCTCCCCCCCCGAAAGCAACACTCAGGGCCCCCAAGGCGCACAGGTCTTCCCTCCTGGGAGGGATCTGTGTTGCAATGACCCTGCGTCTCAGGCACATCTGAGTCTCAAACCAGGTATGAGTCGTGTCACCAGAGCACGGGGAGGGACCACGCGAATCAACGCAACATCATCAGTGGGAATCAGCAATGTCCCCGAGGTCCCATCATCCGTACAGCAACCATGCTCTCCCCTCCAGCCTCACCAAGGGCCAATTCCGATCGGCCTTCAGGAGGAATTGCCCACAGCTCACAGAACAGGTCACCATGCCCGCTCAACCAAGCCAACAGGTAGGGACGCATCCACGGCAGTGATGATAACAATCGGGGGGGGCGAGGATAGCCAGTCCGCTCAGCCCCTTGCACCACCACCGCTCCGCTTACCGCCAAGCCGCAGTGTTGGTCTGGAATTAGGTAGGGGAAGGCTACTATTCACTGTTCCCACTACGCCAGTCCGCCACTCCTCATCTTCTTGTGGCGGCCTTCGTCATCACCAAGCAAAGGAGGCTCCACCACAGCACCGCACCTTTGCACTCTCCAGCAAGGCTGTCTCCTTCCTCTAGGCTGGAAGGCGCTGTCTTGTCAAAGCTCTGTTGCCGCGTGGCCAGGTGCCCCCAAGCACACCGGCAACAGCAAGGCGGTGCACCCCCACCAAGGTACTCCACCCAAGTGCCCTCCCGGGCCGGGCCCCCTTCCAACTCCCAGACCTCATGTTCGCTGCGGCCTGCCTCTCACATGGTCCGCACCATGCCACAGCATTGTCGGCCACCAGCCAGCTGTCGAGCTTCGATCCTCTCAGGGCTGCATGGCACATCGGCAATTAACTAGGCTGCCCATACTGGTGCCAGTGGCCCTAGATTTTCTGAGATTTTAAGGATTTATTCCCCCCGACCGGCAGAGCCTCTCTCGATGGTGGCACTCTTGCAGTCAGGCCAAGCCTTGCCACCAACACAATCCTTTATCACTCAGTTAGGCTGGTCACAGCTCTACTAGATTCCAGTGATGTTTCTGTGGCATCCTTGTGACACAAGACTGAAAGGCTGAGAGTTAGGAGTGATGGATGGGAGCATCTTTACAAGATGTGGGAGTATTAGGGGAATAAGGGCGGTGGTGGGCCTTAAAATGGTGGTTAGTGTCAGTGGTGATTGTATAATGCAATTTACCCAAATTCAGCAGTATGCCTATTAATACTATGATCTGTATACTGTTATCCATATCCAAGTATAGCTATCATGGCCTAAAAGGGTAATGAGTTTCAGCCATGAATTGTGGTAGTTATGGGGTTGCCCACTATAGGAAAAACCATGTGCCTAGATTAAACACAAACACATGTTTTAATTATGCATTTTGTAGTCAGTTATTAATTTGATGTTACCAATACTTTATTGCTCATCTCTGTGTTCTTATCTGGAACTGTGACCTCACTGGACTGTGCATGGTTCTGGAACCACAGGCAGGTTTCACTTGCCTGCTGCGTCCTGAATTGGCTGGTGTTAGTGTGGCTTCTATCAGTAAACCTACTCCACCTCACAGTGATATATGGCTTCCTGGAACGTATTTGATCTTATCAAGGAGTTCTATGTTTGTGACTTGAAAAGACAGCAGAGCAGGTGTTTTGCCCGATAAGGAAATGAAAACAGCAATCTCTAAGGAGCTTAGTTGAAGCATATGTCAGAGCTTGGGCAAGAGGGTGACCTGTTTAAGCTGTGGGTAGTGGTGCTGAGCACAAGTAGTCAAATGCCAGCAACTTTCACATCCAGTCTCTCATCAAAAAGATATGATTGTCTGGGAAAACCTTTTTCTGTCTTTGTGTGGCTCTCACGTCCAATCTCACACTGCAAGGCTAGGCTTCTTTTTGTACATATGCCAGTGCTTGTGTATCAGTTTAATTGTGAGACACTTCAAGGAAATGTCATTTTTGAATTTGGGGAAATCTTAATTGAAAATTGCCTTCAACATGGAGTCTTCAGAAGAGGAAGTAAGGAGGAGAAAGGGTAAGAATAGGGTGACAGCTCAAGTACTGAAGAATAAAAGGCATTTTGTATTTCAGGAAATGCCAAACAGCAGTCACTTAAACCCCCAGGTCATAAGCTTTGAACATCGCCTGCCTGCAACTATGTGGCCCAGCTGTCACTGTTTAAACAAAACTAACAATGATTGCTTTTATGTTTTGGCTAAGGCGCGGGAAACTGAGCAATTCATGAACAAGGAAGTAGTTGTAAATATAAGAGGGGAGTGAGAGTTGCAGATCAAACAAGCTCTGCGACCAAGGACTGCTGAGCTCTTCTCAGTTCCTAAGTAAGCACTGAACAGACAAGTGTGTAAGGTAAGTATGTTGTGTTCTTGGGGGGGCGGCCGTGTGCCTGCATTGCAGGAATGTGGCCGTGTCTTTGCATGTGAGACTTTTAACAGACTCATTGCTAACAGCCCTTTCACAAAACCCATTCGTTTTTTACTCAGAGTGCTTCAAAACAGCTTGGTAAGCCTTGTTGAGCCGCATATTGGGATGAGTTTTTGTCCAGGTCTTGCTAATCTGCTCCAGTACGAAAGCTCCATCAGTGAAAAGAACTTGACTCTGAAATGTTCATGTATTTACTCAAACCTTACCAAATGTTCGGTAGTGTTTCGGGAATGGTCTCCGTTTGTAACATAAAAAAGGATGCAATGTTTTATTGCAAAAAGGATTGTTTGGTAATGGAGTAGATGTGAACTAAAGGGATGAAGAGTGATGGGTGAGGAGTGATGAGTGATGAATCAGTTTTGAAGGATGAGGGGTGAGGGATGAGGCACAAGACTCAGGGATGAGAAATGAGGGATAAGCAGTAAGCAATGAGCATTGAGGAGTGACAACTGAGAAATTATGGAGAAGGAATGAGGATTAAGAAAAGAGAAGTGAATGATGATGGGTGAGGATGACTTCAAATAAGTCCTATACCACACTCTACTACAGCATATTGTGCATCACTCTCCCAAGCGTATCACTATTGAATGAACTCAGCATTGGTTTTGCACACATCATTACCATACACTTCCACCCGGTATAGCTGTCATAAGAAAAGGCAGTATTTAGAAAAATAGTCTGGCCCTCATTACAACCCTGGCAGTAGGTGATAAAGTGGCGGTAATACCGCCAACAGGCCGGCGGTAATAAATATGAAATTATGACCACAGCGGATCCACTCAGACAGGCAGCTACTTTAACACACCGACCACCAGGGTGAAACCAACAGGTATCACGGCGGTAACCACCAACAGCCAGGCGGAAGACAATGTACCACCCACAGTAATATGACACACCTATCCGCCACGTTTTCCGGGGCAGTACCAACGACATCAAAAGTCTGGCGGAAACACTGCACAGAATGGAAACGACTCACCTCTGGAGACTCAGGGCAGAACCACGCCGCCATGGAGCCCGAGTTGCATGTCTTCCCCATGCTCTTCTACCTTCTGCCCCATTATGAACACCAACACCGGCGAAGACAACCACAGTGAGTACGGCCACCTAGCACACAGGTGAGGGGGGAGAAAAAAGAGAGTGACACACACACGCAACACGCAACACCCCCACCCCCAACACCACACACACAACCAGAAGCAGTAACATAACATATACACCCTGTACCCCTCAGGAATAATGCAAGGACAACTACTATACTGTAAAAAGGCTGTAATAAGATAAATATAGGTGAAATTTGTGCATCCAAATCAAAAAGTATATACATATTTACAATGCAAGGGGCACTGCCCAGTCCTCAATGTCCGTGGGCCACAGGGCCACATCACAAAGTCCAAGGCCCAACCTCACTCCTGCAGCAACACTGAAAGAACACTGCAGGGACATCAGGTCGAAAATAGACAGGCACCTCAGGGGGACGGGGAATGGGGGGGCACCTCAGCCGGAAGTTGGTACAATGCCACTGGTTCTGGAGGGGGCAACATGCCCTGTGCTTGTCCTGGGGAGTGCAAGCCCACAGTCTCTGAAGTGGGTGATTTGCCCACTGCTTGGTCCTGGGGAGTGCAAGGCCACAGTCTCTCAAGTGGGTGACTTGCCCACTGCTTGATCCTGGGAGTGCAAGGCCACAGTCTCTCTAGTGTGCAAGTGCAAGAAAGTGCTGGAATGCGCCCTATAATGTTAAGTACAGCCCTCTCCCTTTCACACAGTGCAGCACAGCTAGGTGTCTTGCTGCGTTGCACTACGCAAAATATTGATAAATCTTGGTGTGCTGATTTATGCAAGTGGGTTGAAGAAATGCTCAGTAAAATCTTTGCATCATATGACAGTGCATTCTGTCTAGCACGAGATTTGTCCTTGAAGTTTATCCTGCCAGTACAAAATCCTATGCATAGAAAAATTCTGAAGCATTCCACACATACAATGTTTCACAAAATAAAAGCATTTCCTCTTGTTAGCTTCTGCTTCAAGGAGGTGTTATTTTGCTACGCAAACACCTGGTCCAGTTTTGCACTGGAAAGTAAATGACCTTGCAAGAGTTTGGTGCTCATTACGACTTCGGCAGGGAAGATCGCTGACTGCCGTGCTGGCGGCTGCCATTAGACCTCTAGCACGGCGGTTCTCAGACCACCATATTACGACTGCTGGTTGCTTTCTGCGGTTTTCCAGGCAGAAAACCGCCAGCAGTCATACTGGCAGTCGGTGGTCTAGTGTCGGTTGTACTGCCCACACCAGCACGCCAACAAAACACTGCCTGACGTATTTCAATTAGAAAAACAGCACTGCGGTGTTGTGTTGGCAGGGCGCTGGTGGTGTTTGTAAGCGCCAGGACCCTTTCCCTCCTGGACGACCACCTCGTCGACCAGGTAAGGTGACTGTCCAAAAGGAGAGGGGGGGTGTTGTATGTGTGCGTGTGACTTTGACTGTGTGTATGGATTCGGAGGGGTGTTGTGTGTGTGCATGAGTGTAAGGGTGTTGTGAGTGTGAGTAAGTGAGTGTCAGGGTGTGCGTGTGGGTGCATGTGTGTCAGTATGTGGACGTTTATGCATTTGGGTGCGTGCATGTATGCAGGTGGGTGGGAGTAAGTACAGGGTTATGAGAGGGTGGGGAGTTACTACAGTGAGCGGTGGTGAGAATGTTGTAAAGGAAAGGGGTAGTGGCTCTTGGATGTATGGGGGTGGGTGAGTCATCTATCAGCAACAGTAATGAATACTACTGTCGCCAGTAGCCTTTCTGCCAGGGTATTCATGGGGATGCTACCGCCATGAAAACCCTGGTGGGAAGGGGACTCGTAATACCGCCAGCAGTCTTAGGTGGACCACCGGGTCGGAGATGCTTATCTCTGGCCCGGTGGTGCGACGGCCCTGGCGGCAGGAATGGGAAAGTGGCAGTTTGGCACATGCCAAGCCGCCACACTCGTAATATGGCAGCCCACGACGGTGTCTGAAGTCCGCCAGACTAGTAATTGGGGCCTTTGTGTCTAGTGCTTAACATATAAATGAATGAATGGTGCAATTAGATGTCAGCGCGCAGAAAACCAAAGCTGCATAGTAAGTGCTGGTCACCAAAAGTAGGTGCCTGTGGCTCCCACCAGCAACCACCTGCTCAAATTAAGCTCTGTTTGTATCACTTTGCATGATCTGTGTAAATCTTGTACCTAGAGTTCTAGGATTTGAAAACTTCCCTCTGAAGCATTCCCCTCGCTGCCCAGGTCCAGAATTAGCGATCTTCATGCTTCATGCACATCGCTTGGGAAAACGGTAAAGTTCAACAGAAGGCAAAATGCAAAATCTGGCACCCGAGCTCCTTGCAGAGCCTGTGTGATGCATTCAGCCAGTGCAAGTGGCTTTTGATAACGTCTGAAACCAGCCTCCACCTACAGACAATGCAGAGATTCACTCAGTCGTATACATGTGTATTCGTAAGAGGATATGCATAGCTGTAAAGCAAAGAAGAGCTGCACAGGGACGGGACAGGGTACACTAGTGAGTAGACTGAGCAGGAGAGTGCAGTGAGGAAGACTGTGCAGAAAAGGGCAGAGAAAGGAAAGCAGAATGGTAGGGAGGAGGGACACTGGATGACATAACAAAGCATATGGGTACAAATTGAAGCACCGGACAATATGAATGCAACTTTAGTGCATCGTTTCCCTGTGTAGAATCTCGGTCACACTAAAATATTAGTTAAATTCTTATTATGGGCACATTAAAAAGACAATTGCTGCCTATTTGACAGTGCTTAATTTGTAAATAAAAATGTGCCGGTGCCCAAAGCCCTCCTCTTAAACACGCGGCTGCTGCAATTAATTTTGCAAACGCGGAATACTGAGGCAGCGTAAACCTGAAGCCATGTCAGGCCTATTTAATCCATTTAAAGCCACTCCCCTTCAGCGCACTCTTGCAGCTTTCTGCTTTTCCCCTTTGTGACTCTTTTTCTTTTTTCACTTCGTCTTTCCCATATGTGTTTTTTGCTCGCAGAAAATGCTAGAAACAAAAATAAGTGCTGGCCCTCAAAAATAAGTGCTGGTGCTCCGAACCGAAAACAACAAGCACAATTAAGCACTGCTATTTGATCTTTAAACTAAATCCAAGCAATCAAAAACTCTTCTGCCTCCTATCGTAGGGCACAATAACTGCGTGAATGCCTTGAATGCCTGGAAAGCAGTGAACATGCAGCATCACACAATTTCAAATAGAAAACCTGTTTCTATTGAAAAAGTGGAATGTATTTCACCTGTTATAGTCACTATCATTAAACTGTAAAACTATACAATGACATCAAAATATACTAAAGCAGCATACTATAGAAACTATTTACTAGGAATTGACATGGGGCAGCGCCACAAGCCTGTCTGCTGCACTGCCCTACGCCAATTCGTAAGGGCAGAAATGCACCATATTTACAAGGCGCAGTGCATTTCTGTCCCTTCGAGCTGCGCTGGCACACAAACTGCTGCCAAGTGCCAATGCAGGCACCCTTGCAGCATGGTGCAAGGGTGTCGGCGCTGCATGCAGGATTCTTTTTGTGCGGAAAGGGACATCTTACTGCACAAAACCAATCCAGAGACGCGCATTCCTCTTTCTATCGGCCATTATCATATTGGGAAGAAATTTCCAGGGGAAACGAAAAGCACTCCCAACAGTCCCCTTAAAGTATAAACATAGGTGCTCCCGGCCCTGGAGGAATCTTCCCCACCCCCAACAACTGTACAAAACAGATAATAAAGCGTAAAAAAAAGGACCTAGGCACTCATATAAAGAAACCGCCTCTATATTTAACGAATATACATAAAAAAGAGATTAATAGGTATATAGTCGAACAATGATCCAATGAAATCAGTACGTTGTGAACATTTTGTCCTTTAATAAAACGAAAGGCAGCATAAAGATTCCATCATCCAAGAAAAGGGAAAGCAAACAACAGCCACGAAGAACAGCCAACACGTGTTTCGTCATGGGGGGTATACTCCCCTCGACTTTTTCAAGGCTACAGAAAGTATAACAAACGTCAACACTTATTAAAACAAAACACATTACAAGAAAATGAAAAAACAATACTATACATATGCAAAAATAATATAATTAAATGCCTCATAAATCTCAAACATACATGACAATTTATATCCATTATCACAATCCAAAACAATTTACATGAACCCTTTATAAGTCCTTAAAGTTTCATGCATAAGCAAATTAGTTATTAAATTGTCACATCCAGTGCGAAGAGTGAAAGTGAACAATCCCGGCGCAGACGTGCGAATGATTACAAAATAGTAACTCCAATATAATTATAGTGTTACTATAAAGCTATGTGTATAAATCAACTCCCAATAGTGTTGTGCTCGACCAAGACATATAAACACATACCTCACTGAAAATTCCAAAATAGTATTAATGCATCACCCTTAACCAATTGAGAAAGGTACTGTAAAAGGAAATAAAATCAAGACTATGATAAGAAGAGTGCCCAAAAGAAAAACATAAATGTCCACAAGCTTCACCAAAGTGCAAAGAATCCGATCACCTACCCTTTCAAAGCGATCTAATTTCGTCAACATGTATATCCAACAATAATGTTCAGCACCTGAAACATTCAAATAACAAATCTAGAAACCACTAATACTGTAATACACATCATAACACCCTATACGCGTATTATTACGAATAATGCAGCCTCCATTAACTCACCCGAAGTCAACACAAATGCTTCGTGTGTACGGAGCTCGCATCAACGGCTCCAAGACCACAGCCCCGTTGAGCGTTCTGCTCGGCCGCCATTGTTGGGCAAATATAACATCCGGCACGCTCGTATCCTTTCAAGCGCGACCGCAACCAATACAACACTAAAAGCTATTAAGCCGGCGGTATACGAGCGCCATCTTTAAGAGGGCGCCAATTTGTTTCACAAGAATAAACATACATTAACTAGCATTTTTCTCACAGCAGATTTTAAACAAGATAGCCCTAAAATGTCTAAAAGATGTGTATATTATATTGTAATAAGGAAAAAGAATATTTGATTACGATATGTATTAGAAAGACGAAAAATTCTATTAAGTCCAAAATCAAACCATCATGTTATCATATATAGGAAAATATTGACTAACCAAGAGGCTGTAGCCTATTTTATAATCAGACGCACGTCCGCGCCACGATCCCCACTCCACACCTCAGATTGTGAAGGTAACAAAAATTAATGATTTAAATTAGACATGTTGGGAATAGCATCATATTCAATTAACAATATAAATATAATGTATTGTTATCAAGACAGTTACATTATTATGGAAAACCTCCCAATGATAATACAAAATAAAGTACATCATAAGTCAGAAAAGATGATGACACCATCTAGGTAAAAGAATCCACATAGGTGCATAATTATTTAGCAGGTCCCATAAAACAAAAATATTGTTACTACAAGTTCAAATAAAGAGTAATAAAATAAACGAAGTTTAAACAATGGATACAATATTCCATACAAAATATTTCATACATGAGTTTACATCCAATAGTAAAAAGTCATGAACACATACTAAGTGTAATGTCAATCCCAAAAATATTCCATCTCATAATTGGAATTGAGTCCTGCTTCTACAGCTCTAAGTTTGAGGATCCATAAACATTCCCTCTTTCTTAATTGTAACTCTCTGTTTCCACCACGTGGATTTGCGTGAACCATGTCAAAGCCAAAAAACTCAAAATTATATACATTAGTCTGACTGGGGCATTGATTCATATGTGTGACAATGGGATAGCGTTCATCACGATATCTCAAAGCTCTATAATGTTCACTAATTCTAACTCTAAGGGATCTAATTGTGCTACCTATGTAATATAAGCCACATTTGCATATAATCATGTAGATAACGAAACAGCTATCACAGGTAATGTGGGAGGTGATATAAAATGTATCCCCCATCACACTTTCAAAGGAAGAGATCCCTGATCTACTCAGTTTGCACATCCCACAAAGACCACATTTGAAAAACCCCTTGTTACGGGTAGTGAGCCAATTATCATGTTGTAATTTCAAGGGAAAACTCGGGCACAAAATATTTTTAAGGGTTCTACCCCTACGGTAAGTAAACATCGGTGATTCAGATATTAAACCCTTGAGAGTAGTGTCTGCCTGAAGTATATGCCAGTGTTTTTTCATACTTTTGGGAAGAGCCAATGATGCCGGAGTATAGTCCACTACACATCTAATGTTATTGTCAGACACCTTGTCCCTATGTCTCAAGGTGTCGGCCCTAGATAAGCGACCCACTCTGCTACGTGCCTTTGCCAGAATACCAACAGGGTAACCCCTGAGCATAAATCTAGATGACATATCTCGAATATTCTCAGAAAAATCCATATCCATGCTGCAATTCCTTCTAGCACGCACCATTTCTCCATAAGGAATGGAGTAAATTTGACGTTTTGGATGTGCACTACTAGCGTGCAGGATGGAATTGCAGGCTGTACTCTTTCTGTACAAACGACTTTCAATCTTATCTTGACAAATAAAAAGTTCGACATCCAAGAAAGGTATACACGTTTCACTTTGATCCCAGGTGAACCTAATGTTGAAATGATTGGAATTGAGAAAGTTAACAAACTCCTTCAATTGTTGAAGGTCCCCTGTCCATATCATGAGACAGTCGTCGATGTATCAACCCCAAAAAAGTATATTGGAATTCCAAGTTTGTGCATCATGCCCCCATATCCATTTCTGTTCAAAATAACCCATGACAAGATTCGCATAAGCTGGTGAAAAACGAGATCCCATTGCGACACCCCTTTTTTGTCGGAACCAATCATTCTTAAAGAGAAAAAAGTTGTTGTCCAAAATCAACCTGATCATATCCAAGACCATGGTAGTGTGTCCAAATAAGCTAGCTGATTGTTTATATAGAAAATAACGTAGAGCTGTCATGCCCAAATTGTGATCAATGCAAGTGTATAGTGAAGTAACATCCAAAGTCACTAATTTCATACCCTGTTCCCAAGTAATGTCACTGAGTATGCCAAGAATATGTTTGGTATCCTTTATATAAGAGGGAAGATTAATGACAATAGGCTGTAGAAAAATGTATACGTACTCAGATAATTTCTCCGTTGGGCCACCCATTCCTGACACAATGGGTCTACCCAGAGGTGAACGAGAATCTTTATGAATTTTAGGTAGAGTGTAAAGACACGGATATTGGGTCTGAACACCCGCATGTACACAAACTCCTCTTCCTTAAGTAATGGGATTAGTATTAATTTGCTCATAGCATTCAGAATCACTGAGCTGTCTTTTGCCCATATAGCTCTGGGGACTTCCAAAAGACCAAAATAGACTTTTTTAAGTATGTGAGGAGACTTAAACTAAAAAAGTACTTTCTTCTTGTAATAAAGACTATCACTCTCTCTCTATTCATGATATACAAGATACTGCGGTATTGCTTTCCATCACAGATTATGAACAGGATCCCTCTTCAATTTCTAACATTTTGGAACACTTAGACGTAATACCCGATACGTTGGCAAGTGGCCTAAAATCTAAATCAAGATGGACACCTATTCTTAGTGGGGGGAACTGCGTGGACACTTTTTTCAAGTTAGTTTGGCAGGACTTTCTTTTAGCTGAAAAAAGGAATAAATCTTATTATTACAATCGGCATGCCAACCTAACGGCTTGTGAACTCGAGTGTCTTAAGAGTTTACGCACCAATAAGGATATCATAATTAGGGAAGACGATAAGGGCGGTAATATTGTTATTATGAATATTTGGGATTATGAATCAGAAATCATGAGACAGCTCAGTGATTCTGAATGCTATGAGCGAATTAATACTAATCCCATACCTAGCCTCTCTAATAAAATTAATAAGTTTTTGAAACTCTGTCTTGACCAACGATTACTTAAGGAAGAGGAGTTTGTGTACATGCGGGTGTTCAGACCCAGATATCCGTGTCTTTACACTCTACCTAAAATTCATAAAGATTCTCGTTCACCTCCGGGTAGACCCATTGTGTCAGGAATGGGTGGCCCAACGGAGAAATTATCCGAGTACGTAGACATTTTTCTACAGCCTATTGTCATTAATCTTCCCTCTTATATAAAGGATACCAAACATATTCTTGGCATACTCAGTGACATTACTTGGGAACAGGGTATGAAATTAGTGACTTTGGATGTTTCTTCACTATACACTTGCATTGATCACGATTTGGGCATGACAGCTCTACGTTATTTTCTATATAAACAATCAGCCAGCTTATTTGGACACACTACCATGGTCTTGGATATGATCAGGTTGATTTTGGACAACAACTTTTTTCTCTTTAAGAATGATTGGTTCCGACAAAAAAGGGGTGTCGCAATGGGATCTCGTTTTTCACCAGCTTATGCGAATCTTGTCATGGGTTATTTTGAACAGAAATGGATATGGGGGCATGATGCACAAACTTGGAATTCCAATATACTTTTTTGGGGTCGATGCATCGACGACTGTCTCATGATATGGACAGGGGGCCTTCAACAATTGAAGGAGTTTGTTAACTTTCTCAATTCCAATCATTTCAACATTAGGTTCACCTGGGATCACAGTGAAACGTGTATACCTTTCTTGGATGTCGAACTTTTTATTTGTCAAGATAAGATTGAAAGTCGTTTGTACAGAAAGAGTACAGCCTGCAATTCCATCCTGCACGCTAGTAGTGCACATCCAAAACGTCAAATTTACTCCATTCCTTATGGAGAAATGGTGCGTGCTAGAAGGAATTGCAGCATGGATATGGATTTTTCTGAGAATATTCGAGATATGTCATCTAGATTTATGCTCAGGGGTTACCCTGTTGGTATTCTGGCAAAGGCACGTAGCAGAGTGGGTCGCTTATCTAGGGCCGACACCTTGAGACATAGGGACAAGGTGTCTGACAATAACATTAGATGTGTAGTGGACTATACTCCGGCATCATTGGCTCTTCTTAAAAGTATGAAAAAACACTGGCATATACTTCAGGCAGACACTACTCTCAAGGGTTTAATATCTGAATCACCGATGTTTACTTACTGTAGGGGTAGAACCCTTAAAAATATTTTGTGCCCGAGTTATCCCTTGAAATTACAACATGATAATTGGCTCACTACCCGTAACAAGGGGTTTTTCAAATGTGGTCGATGTGGGATGTGCAAACTGAGTAGATCAGGGATCTCTTCCTTTGAAAGTGTGATGGGGGATAAATTTTATATCACCTCCCACATTACCTGTGATAGCTGTTTCGTTATCTACATGATTATATGCAAATGTGGCTTATATTACATAGGTAGCACAATTAGATCCCTTAGAGTTAGAATTAGTGAACATTATAGAGCTTTGAGATATCGTGATGAACGCTATCCCATTGTCACACATATGAATCAATGCCCCAGTCAGACTAATGTATATAATTTTGAGTTTTTTGGCTTTGACATGGTTCACGCAAATCCACGTGGTGGAAACACAGAGTTACAATTAAGAAAGAGGGAATGTTTATGGATCCTCAAACTTAGAGCTGTAGAAGCAGGACTCAATTCCAATTATGAGATGGAATATTTTTTGGATTGACATTACACTTAGTATGTGTTCATGACTTTTTACTATTGGATGTAAACTCATGTATGAAATATTTTGTATGGAATATTGTATCCATTGTTTAAACTTCGTTTATTTTATTACTCTTTATTTGAACTTGTAGTAACAATATTTTTGTTTTATGGGACCTGCTAAATAATTATGCACCTATGTGGATTCTTTTACCTAGATGGTGTCATCATCTTTTCTGACTTATGATGTACTTTATTTTGTATTATCATTGGGAGGTTTTCCCTAATAATGTAACTGTCTTGATAACAATACATTATATTTATATTGTTAATTGAATATGATGCTATTCCCAACATGTCTAATTTAAATCATTAATTTTTGTTACCTTCACAATCTGAGGTGTGGAGTGGGGATCGTGGCGCGGACGTGCGTCTGATTATAAAATAGGCTACAGCCTCTTGGTTAGTCAATATTTTCCTATATATGATAACATGATGGTTTGATTTTGGACTTAATAGAATTTTTCGTCTTTCTAATATATATCGTAATCAAATATTCTTTTTCCTTATTACAATATAATATACACATCTTTAAGACATTTTAGGGCTATCTTGTTTAAAATCTGCTGTGAGAAAAATGCTAGTTAATGTATGTTTATTCTTGTGAAACAAATTGGCGCCCTCTTAAAGATGGCGCTCGTATACCGCCGGCTTAATAGCTTTTAGTGTTGTATTGGTTGCGGTCGCGCTTGAAAGGATACGAGCGTGCCGGATGTTATATTTGCCCAACAATGGCGGCCGAGCAGAACGCTCAACGGGGCTGTGGTCTTGGAGCCGTTGATGCGAGCTCCGTACACACGAAGCATTTGTGTTGACTTCGGGTGAGTTAATGGAGGCTGCATTATTCGTAATAATACGCGTATAGGGTGTTACGATGTGTATTACAGTATTAGTGGTTTCTAGATTTGTTATTTGAATGTTTCAGGTGCTGAACATTATTGTTGGATATACATGTTGACGAAATTAGATCGCTTTGAAAGGGTAGGTGATCGGATTCTTTGCACTTTGGTGAAGCTTGTGGACATTTATGTTTTTCTTTTGGGCACTCTTCTTATCATAGTCTTGATTTTATTTCCTTTTACAGTACCTTTCTCAATTGGTTAAGGGTGATGCATTAATACTATTTTGGAATTTTCAGTGAGGTATGTGTTTATATGTCTTGGTCGAGCACAACACTATTGGGAGTTGATTTATACACATAGCTTTATAGTAACACTATAATTATATTGGAGTTACTATTTTGTAGTCATTCGCACGTCTGCGCCGGGATTGTTCACTTTCACTCTTCGCACTGGATGTGACAATTTAATAACTAATTTGCTTATGCATGAAACTTTAAGGACTTATAAAGGGTTCATGTAAATTGTTTTGGATTGTGATAATGGATATAAATTGTCATGTATGTTTGAGATTTATGAGGCATTTAATTATATTATTTTTGTATATGTATAGTATTGTTTTTTCATTTTCTTGTAATGTGTTTTGTTTTAATAAGTGTTGACGTTTATTATACTTTCTGTAGCCTTGAAAAAGTCGAGGGGAGTATACCCCCCATGACGAAACACGTGTTGGCTGTTCTTCGTGGCTGTTGTTCGCTTTCCCTTTTCTTGGATGATGGAATCTTTATGCTGCCTTTCGTTTTATTAAAGGACAAAATGTTCACAACATACTGATTTCATTGGATCATTGTTCGACTATATACCTATTAATCTCTTTTTTATGTATATTCGTTAAATATAGAGGCGGTTTCTTTATATGAGTGCCTAGGTCCTTTTTTTTTACTCTTTCTATCGGCCACCTGTACTGAAGTTTTCAGCAGTCGCAAACGGCGAATTGGGTTTGTTTAGGACTGCTAAATAGCCTTTTGATATGTACCAACCCTATTTTTCACTTCAGTAACCAATTACTGAATCGCAAAATTGGGAGTGCGAGTTGGTGTTAGGGAGGGGCGTGTTAAGGGCACCCCCTTCTAAAAGCGAGTTACAGGGTCATGTATGAATATTTTTGGACCAGAATGCGGTCACAAAACATTCATCCTTTACCTACTCCGTAAGGAGATGGTAACCCATTCACAGAGCAGGCAGTAGTCCAATGGACAACTGCCTACTTTAAAAAAATGAAATAACTCTTTTCATTTTTAATTTTGAAATACATCTCCCAGCAGGCCACCATCCCTGTGGGTGCAGGCCATTCACAATGTGTTGCAAATTGCGACCTGCCTCATGAATATTAATGAAGCAGGTCCCTTGCACCCATTTAAGAATCGCAACAGTGTCTGAGACACTGTTGTGCGTGCAGCACACATAGAAAGAGGAAAAAATTAGAAGAAATAAAGATATTTCTCCTCGTTGTGCCTGCCCTAGGGAGGCGTGCAGTTTTGAAGCATTCACAGATTTACAGATTCTTGTGAATCCGGGACTGTGTCAAAACCCATGGGCGCTGCTTGAGAACACCCACTGCAACGCCCATGGCTCACCTCCCTGATGGGGTGTAAGGCAACGCTGTGACTTGCGCTGCGCTGCCTTACACCATATTTGTGAGTCCATGAAAAGCCACACAAATTGGCTTTACATGGCCTTGTAAGATATGGGTCTGTACTTTGCGCCACTGGGCCATACACAAAAAGTGACGCGGCGCAAAGGGCTTCTAAATAAGTCCCACCGTGCATTTCTGACCTTCCGAATTGGAGTAGGGCAGCACTGCAGAAAATCTTGCAGCACTGCCCTACGCCAATTCCTAGTAAATATGCCCCATAATGTTTTGTGTATGAATGAAAAAATTTTTGGAAACCATTTCAGTCCTAAGAACCAGGATGCTAGAAACAAAACATTTTCAGACCCTCAGGTTTGTATTCATGGTAAGTGCTTAAAAGCGTTTGAATGGATGAGCGTGAGGTGACCTACTCCTGCGTCTGTAAGGCAGATGTGCAATAGTTGCATCCCTTTTATACCCTAAATACACAAAGTAAAATTAATATGTTCTATTGCCTTAGCCCATTATGAGGGATCCTGTCTCTTCTATAAACATCTCAGAAAAGTGATATGATCCTTGCAGCAGTAACATAACTTGTTAATTATTGCAAAACCAAATATAAGTAACTTCTACCTAAGACACTTTCTAAATTCTAGTATGTTCCAAATGAGGTATTCGTAGCCCCTTTGCCCCAATGACCACACAACGACTGAATCAAAGATTCAGATACAATGTATGATTGATCACTGTTCACACTGTTACGTCTAGTTCACATTTCTTTGCATAGCCACTCTAAGCCATAATTGACTTGCCTTTCAGTCTTACAAACCTACTCATCTCCTGCACACTGTCGCAATCTAAATCTTTTTCTTTTGCTGTAAACACTCTGGATGAAAGTCAATCCATTTCAAATGTTTGGAGCCTTCGCTACAGGTTGGTCCAACAAGTAGGACGGGCCCTTGGTGCTTGCTCACTAGTCAGACACATCTGCACTCAGGAGCCTGATTGATCAATGTTTCACACAATGCAGTAAGGCACCTTTTTGCGCTGCGATGGATGAAAGGAAAAGCTAAAGAATGTGCCATATTTATTATTATATGGCGCATTACTATCCCCTCCTTGTGCTGGCACACAGTGTGCTGCCTTGCACCAATGCAGGGACTCTTGCGCCGTGGTGCAAGGGTAACTGTTGTAAGCATGATTGATTTTGTGGAGGAAGTAGCCCCTTCCTGAACAAAAACAATAATCAGAGGCATTTTTCTCTTTCTAATTGTTCTTCAGAATGCATCACACTTAGTAAGAGGAAACAACAAGGAAAAATTAATGTTTTCTACTCTAGTGAGAAGGCGAACAATTCTGAAGAATTACCCCTGGATCCCCTTGTCCTCATCCCCTTCATCACTAGTGAGAATACCAAAGCAAGCTCTCTGGCCTTCATATGAAATCGAAGTAGAAGCAGAAAAACATACATAACATAAAAAACACCTGATTCCATTCAAACAATGCAGTGCCATAAGTGAGTTATTCAAAACAGAAAGCAAGAGAAATGAAAAAAAATAATGGAATGCAACATCCCCAACCAAAAGTTGGCACCATAACATAACACATTCTGTAACCTGTAGTGCATCACAAAAGTATTAGGGGAAGCCCAGGTAGCAGCACTATAGATCTCCGAAATGGACACCCCCTTCAACTCCACCCAGGAAGCCGCAGCCCCCCGGTAGACCGACCCTGAACTCCACCCGGAGGGGGTGCTCTCGACACGGAGTACGCCGAAGAAATCAACTGTTTGGCCCAGCAACTGATATGGTGGTAATGTCCTATTACTTACTGGTAATATTCATTACTACTAGTCCTGATGTCTTTTCCTATTCATAACACCCTTCCCTCCCTCTTGGGCTGCCAGCCTTTGTATGTATGGGGGCTTGGTAGTTCTGGTGGAATGCTGAGTAATTGCTGCCTATGAAGCCTCCAGCAGGAGGGGAGGGGCACTAGCATTCCTCGGTTCTTTTTTGTTATGTGCATGAGATAGAATATCTCACTAGTGATAAATGGGACGAGGACATCAGGACCAGAAGTAATGAAGGTTATCTGTAAGTAATAGGATATTCCCAGGTCTACCAGTGTTGATAAACTTGGAAATGCATCTGAAGACATGAGTTGATTTGTGGGAACACCCACACTCCATCCATGTAATGCCACCACCATGGAGTGTACCCCATGGCAGCAAATGGCGCTGCCTTTCATTACACCAGATTTACCAGTCCATGCAAGGTGGCCTTGCCTGGTTTGGTAGATCTGAATATTAGTATTGCGTGGCCCTGTCTCGCCTTGCATAGCACAAGGGTGATGTAAAACACTGATACATTTGGTGCTAGGTGTCTTAATATTTCTGAATAGCCAACGTAGACCCTAATACACAAGCAATACTTCCGGGTGCCTGGGCAGTGAAACCTCCAAGATGCCACAATGAATCCCTGGCTATGGTTGTATCATGGATGCCGGATAGTCATCAACCTAAATCCTTCTGAACTACACAGAATGCTTTCATGCGTGAAAGAGGCATAGAGCAAAAAAAGACTGGGCACATTAAGACAGTAATAGGGGATATGTGTGCAGTACTGCAGTCCAGCAACATGTTCAAACCCCAACCTATGTTTATGAAAAATTACATTTCAGTCAGATATGAATGATGGAAATAGCTCTCTATCTTTGTAAGCAATAATGCCTTTAGTCTAAGTAATATGAACAAGGTCCCTTTAAGAATGATTTTGGTGGATGATATAAAGGGTCCAAAACATTACAGCAGGTTTTATTTGTTCAGTTTTACTGCCTTATTCTCTATTGCTTTATCAGCAGCAGAAACAAAACAAACAATTCTCTTCACTCTGGACCGGAGCCATATCCAAAAGTGTAATCCTCAATGGGAAATCTTCCTTGTTTACCCCAATGACTCAAGCAAGGCATGCATGTGCCTGAAAAAGTTTGCTAGCTGAAAGTATACTTTAAAATAGGATTATAAAGTGCATATCATGAGAAACTCTTGCCACCCAAGAGGTGGTGGAGATTGAGTGAGCCTCATACCTGGAACTAATTTCATGTGGAGGGGCGGTAGGGATTCTTCTGGGTAGACCTATTGGGTATGACGTCGTAGTGGGTGGATCTTCAGCCTTTTGAAGGGCTGTCTAGGGTGCAGATGTGCACAGAATATGAATGCTTCTAGGACTTTTAAGGGATATGACATTGACATTCCACACACACTGAGTCCCCCTAAAGCCTTGTTTCATTTTTGGGTCTTGCCTTTTGCCAGACAATTAATCTGCTCAGTTATCATTCACATTTAGGTTCCACCTGCCACAGCATACATACAGCATGAGAGACACGCTTAGCATGCTCCCTGAAAGGCGGCATTTTTCCTGTGTACATTACTCACTTGCCTGAAAAGAAGTGCATTACAGTGGCATGGCTACTGGGACCAGGGCCGGATTTAGCACTGGTGGGCCCAGTGTGACAATATTTGTTTGCGCTCCCCCATGATCACCTCGGCCACGGATACCCTCACTACCACCCTTTAACACTGGCCCTTAATTAGTTTTATAGCACCTCTCTTAACAGTGCAGAATGTCAGAGCACTTTACATCCCACACACGTTACACAGAGACAATTGTGTCTACCAGTAAGTCTATATGAAATGTTACAAGGGACAGAGGACTGCAAGTTGGTGTTGCCACCTGTCATCCATACTAGTAGGCAGTATAGTTAAGAAGTGCTTGGTGAGGAAAGGTACAAACTCAGATTTTAAAGGTAGCACCAGGGTTGGGGGTTCTCTTTGATAATATTCATTGATTTCTACCCAAATGATACCTTTTTGCAACATTAGAAGAATGAAAGACTGGGTAAAATGATAATGGTCTAATCTATACAGTTTGCATGCAGCGCTTGATGATAGTTAATAGCTCACTGTTGTGATCTGCGTGGTACACACTGTTTGAAACAGGCAAATTAACCCTCTCCCCTACCTTATGATGAGTAAAAACTTCCACAAGACAAAACTCCATCTCTCTCTAGGAAGAATATTAATCGCCAGAGTTATCTTGACATTTTTATTGTTGCCTGGAAATTGCTGTAGGCAAGGAATGTGGCAGCAGGTACTTTTAAAACCATAATATACTTTCGAAAAGGCGCCCCCACCCAAAGTCAGTGCCTGGTGCAATGGCACAGGCCGCACCGCCCTAGAGCTGGCCCTGACTGGGACAATATCTTCTTTATCAAATTTTTTTTGCCATTCCAGTGGCTAATCCAAGGCAGGCTCAAGCTGTTCGCCTCTGCCTGCTCCTCTGACTTTTTTGTTCATTAAGAATGCACCTGAGATGGTTTCTGCTGTTCTGCATAGCGAGCTCTTACCTCCAGGAAATCAGACCTGCTTTACAAGACAATCGGATGATTTACACACTTGTTTAGGATTGGGGCGATTTAGTGATTTGTACAAAGCACAGGATGTTGTTCTGAGGCCAGGTGTCAAGCCTGGGTCTCCAGGTCCAGTCAGCTGATCTAGGTGCAGACCCTATCTTCACCGGGCGTCTCTATAATCTTACCCCTGCTGTGTTAATGGTGTCTGTCCATGTACAAGATGCCAATGATGTTTATATTAACTTGCGCTTTTCTTAACTTGAAGTCTCAGACACTTATTCACAGACATCCTGAGTCTGAGGGTCTGGGTCTTCATGATAAGAGAAAAAGGTGCTAATTATTGCTAATTCGTGTTGAGCATGTACCATATTCATAATGTATCACTTTAAAATGCCATTGTCACAACCTGACATATAGGCCCAAGTTCTGACCTTCGCGGTCCAAAGATTGCCAGGGCCGCGGTGGCGGTCTCACCACTGACGAACCGGCAGTGAAGACTGCCACATTATGAGTGTGGTGGTTAGGCTCTGTCAAACCGCCACATCCCCGCTGGTACCCCCTGGGCGGTAGGACAGCCAGGCTGGAGATCGGCATCTCCGATCCAGTGGTCCACTGAAGACCGCCGGCGGTATCACAAGTCTCCTTTCTGCCACGGTTTCAATGGCGGTAGCACTGCCACGAAAACCCTGACGGAAAGGCTACTGGTGACAAGAAATCTTTTTCCTGTTGCCGGCAGATGACTCCCCCAACATCCCCCTGCAATTACAATACCCCTCTACCTCCCTCTTCCATGACAACACCCCTCTTCCATGACAGCACCCTCCTACCGATACCCCTCCCTGCATACACGCACACGCACACACCCACATGCTACCCGCATACACTCATTCACCAACACTTAGATACACTCAACCACCAACTCTTACATACATGCATTCACTCAAACGCATACAATCATTCATTTACTCGCAACAACAGACACGTATTCACACAAACATTCCAACACGCACTCACTTCAACAATCATACATGGATTTAAGCACCCATACACACTCTTACACACATGCATTCAAGCATGCATTGAAACACCTATACACACACGCATACACACACACATTGAAACATACACACACACACACATACACACACGCATGCACACTTACATTCACACATGCAGACAACACCCACTGACACATGCACACACAACACCCCTCACCCTCCCATCCCCTTCCCCTGTTGGGCGATCAAATTACCTTGACCGATGAGGAGGTCATCTGCTAGGGAATGGGAACAGGTGCTTGCACCGCCGGGAGCGACCCGCCATCAGGACAGCGCCACACCGTATTATTGCTCATAATACGAAGGAAAGAGGCCTTTTGGAGTGGTGGTGATGGCGATGGAACTGCGCCTGCGCCTCTGACCGCCAGCACAACTACTGGAGGATTTGCGCTCAAATTGTGGCAGAAATCCTTCAGTACTCGTATAATGTGGTGGTCTGGTGCCTGTGGCTTCAGCGATCTTAGGAAAAGACCACGAAGTCAGAATGAGGGCCATAATGTCTTTGTGATGGGTTAGCCCTCCTCAGCCCATTGTCTCCCCTCACTGTGAATGATGACAGTTTGCCAGTGCACTTCAATCAGTCAATCAAATCTTATAAAGCACAACTAAACACCCGTAGGGGGCTCAAGGCCAGGTGTTCCAGCTCTTCGGCGCAAGGTAGATGAAGACAAGACAGGGAGGGAGGAGGGGGATGAGGAGGAGGGGGACACAGTGGAGGCAGTGGATGTTGGTGTGTCTGTATGTGTGTGATGCTTGCATGAGTGCCTGTGGGATGTGTGGTGCTTATGTTTGCTAGAGCTTCCCTTGTGTGTTGAGGTGTGTGCATGCTGGTCTGATGGTGTGCTTGGGATAGGCTGAAGTACAGGGGTGTGGGTCTCGGTGGAGGAAGTTGGAGGGGGGAGGCTAGAGACAGGGACAATCGCTGCCATCAGTGCTGAGGCCAGAGTCTGAAAAGCTCGCTGAAGGGCTGTCTCACCAGAGTGAATGCCCTCCAGGTATGCATTGGTCTGTTGCAACTGCCTCTCTACACCCTGGATGGCATTCAAAATGGTAGACTGCCCAACAGTGAGGGACCTGAGGAGGTCAATGGCCTCCTCACTGAGGGCAGCACGGGTGACTGGGTCAGGACCTGAGGTGGTGGCTGTGCCTGTAGATGCGGGGGCACAGATGGGGCCACCACCGCAAGAGAGCTCCCATCTGAGGAGGAGTCCGTATCGCTGGTGTCAGCTCCCGTCCCCGCCGTGGAGCTCCCCTCGCCCTCCGTCCCATTGGTGACTTCAGACTCCGAAGTGTCGCCCTCCAGGGCCATGTGGGATGCTGCTACCTCCTTCTCCGGTGCCACTGCTCCTCCACCTGATGATGCTAATGCACACAAGAACAGGGAGACCACAAAAAGAGAGGGGGAAGACAGAAGAAAGACATGTCGAGTGCATGCAATACTGCTACCGTTGGCGGACACGACAGACACAGAAGCCCCCTGCACTATGCCACGCACTTGGAGTCCACTATTCAATCCCTGGACATGGTTTACAAGGTTATGGCCGATTTCTGCACACATGGATGTCACAGGAGCCTGACTAGGTGTAGTTGGCACTGTACACAGGTGGGGTGGGGTGCCACAGGGCCTGCCTGAAGAAGTGAGCTTAACTATTAAACTCGCCCTGGCCTAGGGGAACCCACAGCCCACCTCCCCCACCCAGACACCACAATGCGCCCTGAATCAGCAGAATGAGAGTGTACTCACCCCCTTGTTGCTGCTGTGATGCCCTCAAGTGCCCATCCAACTCCAGGTATGCCACCGCCAGGATGCTGAACATCAGGGGGGTCATGGTGTGACGGGCACCCCTCCCACGTTGGGAGGCCATCCCCAGCTGGGCCTCCGCCATCTTCTTGCTCCAGCGGCAAAGGTCCTCCCATCTTGTCCGGCAGTGGGTGCTCCGTCTGTGGTAGAGGGTCCGGACTTCCTTGGCGATGGCATGCCAAATGTCCTTCTTCTGGTGGGCGCTGACCTACAGGAATTGTACAGAGAAAAAGATAAGTAATTACCAACTGCACCGTCACACTCATTGGCCCGCATCCCCACCCTTGCCATGACGCACATGCACTCACCGTCGTTTCATGCACGCATCATTCTCACCACCCCCTATCTTTCATCCACCCCACTCCACACAGGCATTGCCCATACAGCATGCTCACAGTGTACTTACCTGTTTGTCTGGAGGACCATAGAGTAGCGTGTACTGGGGGAGGACCCCATCCACGAGTTTCCCCAACTCCTCCGTGCTGAAGACCGGGGCCCTATCCCCAGACACATGAGCCATTGTCTCTTCCAGACTGAGGTCACAGCAGCACTTGCAGTGTAGGTCCTATCCTGTCGAAGATCATTGATTGAACAGATAGAAAATGACGGTCACGTCCGCGGCGGTGTGTACCGTCACAGCCGGGGTACATCATCATTGGCTCCTGGGACCCATAGGGTCCAATGTTAACCAATGCAGAATTGCGCCGCGGTCTTCGACCGCCTACCGTAACGGTGTACAACGCCAGCGCAGTTACCTCATATCCCATTGTCCCACCTTAAAGGTCAGGCAGCGGCCATTTCATGGGCCCACATGGCATTATTTTTGACTGCATCACACATACCTAGACCTTGCCTAAACACTCATACAGGCAAATTTCGAATTGCTAATA
Source organism: Pleurodeles waltl (assembly GCF_031143425.1). Classification (NCBI taxonomy): domain Eukaryota; kingdom Metazoa; phylum Chordata; class Amphibia; order Caudata; family Salamandridae; genus Pleurodeles; species Pleurodeles waltl. The sequence goes on from NC_090442.1 coordinate 113,395,170, forward strand.
TTTTCAGAGTAAGCTGTGTTTACGTACCTCAAAGTTGGTTGACTCTCTGCTCGCTGTTCTCCTCCATAGGCACCGTTCGCTAGGGCATGTGAGGAGATGGCGGCATCCTCCGGTGGACCTGTCGACATGTGATCATCACCTACAGGCTTGATCGTGCCACTATTCTAGAACTGTGTGCCCAGTTGGAGCCAGACCTGATGTCAGCTATCCGCCATCCCACAGGAATCCCCTCTCAAGTGCAGGTGCTGTCAGTACTCCATTTCCTAGCAAGTGGGTCTTTTCAAACAACAGTGGCCATAGCATCAGGGATGTCCCAGCCTATGTTTTCCAACGTGTTGTCCAGAGTGTTGTCTGCCCTGCTGAAACATATGTGGAGCTACATCATTTTCCCTCAGGTGGAGGATTTGCCTACCGTGAAAGGTGATTTCTATGCCCTGGGACATATCCCCAACATCATAGGTGCCATTGATGGGACACATGTGGCCTTGGTACCCCCACGCAGGAGTGAACAGGTGTACAGAAACCGGAAGAGTTACCATTCCATGAATGTGCAGATGGTGTGTTTGGCAGACCAGTACATCTCCCATGTTACTGCAAAATTCCCTGGCTCAGTGCATGACGCTTACATCCTGCGGAATAGCAGCATCCCTTATGTGATGGGGCAACTCCAGAGGCACAGGGTGTGGCTATTAGGTGAGCACATGGAGCCAATACACTGGGAATAGTTGTCTGGGTCAGTGGATGTCCCTATGAGTTAGTGTGTGTCTAACAGTTGTCCCTCGCCATTTGCAGGTGACTCTGGTTACCCCAACCTGTCATGGCTACTGACCCCAGTGAGGAATCCCAGGACAAGGGATGAGGAACGCTACAATGAGGCCCATGGGCGAACTAGGAGGATTATAGAGCGGACCTTCGGCCTCCTGAAGGACAGGTTCCGGAGCCTGCATATGACTGGTGGTTCCCTATTCTACTCACCAAAGAAGGTATGCCAGATCATTGTGGCCTGCTGTATGCTTCACAACTTGGCTTTGCGACGACAGGTGCCTTTTCTGCAGGAGGATGGTCCAGATGGAGGTGTTGTGGCAGCTGTGGAGCCTGTGGATAGTGAAGATGAGGAAGCAGAAGAAGAGGACATCGACAACAGGAACACTGTGATCCTGCAATACTTCCAGTGAGACACAGGTAAGAAGACAACACTGCCTGCTACATCTAATTTAAATCTACTTCCTCCCTACTGTCTGTCATTTTCACCCAGTGTATGGTCACTGAGTTGTCACTTTCCCTTACGATTTCACAGATGTGGGTCCCACTGTGTGACATCTGCTTTGTTTTCTCATGGACTTGAGCTGTGTGACATAGGTATTACATTACATTTGAAAGAGGATTTTGCCACTGTAATTTCTAATACACTATTTCGAAATCACAGACAGACTCCTGATTGTTTTGTGCTTTAAGGGTGTTTATTTAAGTGCTCAATATTCGAGGGGCTTGTAAAATGGTGAGGGGTGATGGTGGAGGAATGTCCATGGCAGAGTCCAGTCTATTAGTCTCACAGGTGCATTGTCCAAAGGGGCATAGGAAGTGGAGCTGGGGCAGTTTAAGGATGGACAGGGTGACAAGGTGGGACAAATGGATGAAAATTAGGGCGGTCTCGTTTCTTGGCGGGGGTCTTGGCATCATTCTCTGTCTTTGTCCTGGATCTCAGGGACCGTTTGCAAGGTGGTTCTCCCTCTGCAGGGGGTGGGGTGCTGGTGTGGTGGTCCTGTGGCGGTGCCTCCTGTCCACTAGCGCCGGCGGAGGTGGTGGACAGTTTGTCGTCCAGGCTAGTGTCAGGGGCCCCTTGTTGTGCCACAGTGTCCCTCCTGGTGTTCACGAGTTCCTTCAGCACCCCTACAATGGTGCCCAAGGTGGAATTGATGGATTTGAGTTCTTCCCTGAAGCCCAAATACTGTTCCTCCTGCAGTCGCTGGGTCTCCTGTACCTTGGCCAGTACTGTTGCCATCGTCTCCTGGGAATGGTGGTAGGCTCCCATGATGTTGCAAAGGGCCTCGTGGAGAGTGGGTTCCCTGGGCCTGTCCTCCCCCTGTCGCACAGCAGCCCTCCCAGTTCCCCTGTGTTCCTGGGCCTCTTTCCCCTGAACCGTGTGCCCACTGCCACTGCCCGCAGGTCCCTATTGTTGTTGGGGTGGTGGGTTAGCCTGGGTTCCCTGTAGTGGTGGACAGACTGCTGATTGACGTGTCCTGGGGACAGAAGTATGGGCCCGCTGGGTGGGTGCTGTGCTGGTGTTTCCAGCAGGGGAAGCTCTGTAGTGGCTTGTGCGAAAGTGTGAGGGGAACCGACTGTCTCGAGGTCCCAGATAGGCCGGGCTGGTTGTCTAGATCCAGTTGGACAGAGCTGCTGTCATCACTGTGGGCCTCGTCTGTGGGTGGATTGGACATGTGTGGACCCTCCTGTCCGGTGACGTTGGATAGGAGTCCTGCAGGGGTATAAAGGCATGATAATTGCATCTGTGTGTGGCATGGTGTGCAATGGGTGAGTGACCCTGTACCCCAGTGCTTGCATTCCTGTGTAGGACCTTGTGTGATGATGGTTTTGGGGGGTGTATGGGTATGTGCAGTGGCCATGCTTTGGTGATGGGTGTCCATGCTTTGGTGTTGCATGCAGGGCTTGGGTTTGGGATGTGTGGTTTGTGACAATGAGACATGTGTGAGGAGTTGGAGTGATGGGATGAGGGCGAGGGTGGGGGTATGTGATGGCATGCAGGTAGGGTGGGGGATGTAATAGTTAAGATTTGACTTACCAGAGTCCATTCCTCCAGCTACTCCTGCGAGGCCCTTAGGATGCAGTATAGCCAAGACCTGCTCCTCTCATGTTGTTAGTTGTGGGGGAGGAGGTGGGGGTCGGCCGCCAGTCCTCTGTACCGCGATGTGGTGTCTTGAGACCACAGAATGCACCTTCTCCCGTAGGTCGTTCCACCTCTTCCTGATGTCATCCCGTGTTCTTGGGTGCTGTCCCACTGTGTTGACCCTGTCCATGATTCTGCGCCTTAGCTCCATCTTCCTAGCTATGGGGGTGAGCTGCACCTGTGATCCGAATAGCTGTGGCTCTACCTGGATGATTTCCTCCACCATGACCCAGAGCTCCTCCTCAGAGAACCTGAGGTGTCTTTGCGGGGCCATGGGGTGGTGTGGGTGATGTGTGGGGTGGTGTGTGTTGTGATGTGTGAGGTGATATTTAGAGGTGTGTTCTGTGAGGTGCGTGGATGTTATGTGAGTGATAGTGTTGAGTGCCTGTGGATGCTTGTGTTGTTTCTGGTGGTGTCTCTCTCTGGCCTTCAGTCGCAATTGTGCTCGTAGGGGTTTGTGGGTGATGTGGGTGTGTGTTTTATAGTGGTGTGAGTGTGTGGGAGTGGTGTGTATGTGTATCAGATGTGTTTATTTTGAATTGTCCAATGTGGCTGTGTTTTGTAAATGTGTGTGTATTTTGAGCGCGGGGGTGTGTACCGCCAATGGAATACCGCGGTTGAAAGACCGCCGCATGGATTCGTGGGTCGTGATAGCGTGGTCGTGTTCCTGTTCGCGTGACGGTGTCGGTTTTGTTATCACCAGTTTATCACTGACCTTTGGTGTGGCGGACTTGTGTGGGTGTCTAAATTTTGGCAGATTCCGGGCTTTGGGTCATAATGACCGTGGCGGAATTCCACGGCCGCGGCGGTGTGTTGGCATTGTAAGTGGCTTTTACTGCCAATGTTGTAATGACCCTCTATGTGTTTGAAAATGCCACTTTTAGAAAGTAGGCATTTTCTTGCTTAAACCATTCTATGACTCTGTCTGTTTGTGGATTCCCTGTCTGGGTTAGTTTGACAGTTGGGCTGGTTGCACCTCTCTCTAGACAGTGACACAAAGAGAGCTGTGGTGTAGCCTGCATATCCTGATGAGCCATCTGTGCTAGGAGATAGGGAGGGCTGGTCACTTACACCTGAAAGGGCTGTGCTGCCCTCACACAATGCAGTCTCCAACCCCCCGGTGTGTGTCTGTGGCCTGGCCTGGGCAAAGCAGGATCTCACAAACAAGAGAGACTTTCCTTTGAAGTAGGCCTACCTCAAAGGCCAAAATGGGTATAAGAAGAGTACCCAAACCCCTGAAAAATTAGATCACTTCTGGAAATCAAAAGGAACCTCTGCCTGGAGAAGAGCGGAAGAGCTGAGGAAAAGTACTGCCCTGCCTGTGACTGTCCTTTGTGGAGCTATCCTGTAGTTGCTGCTACTGCCTGTACAAGGGGACAAAGACTGGACTTTGTTGTGCATTCCTGCTTGTAGAGAAATCTCCAAGGGCTTGTTCTGAGCTTGCCTCCTTTTGTTGAAGTCTCAGGGCCATCAAAGACTTCCTCTGCCAGCACCTGGACTCTCTGCTGAGACTCCTGCAGGATTTTTGACGCAACATCGATGAGCGATGAAAAACGCCGCAAAGCCTGCCCGGACCCAAGGAGCCTGTCCGGAACGATGCATCGCTCTCCTGTGGAGAGGAAAAACAATGCACGCCGACGACCGGAGGAGGAACGATGCACAGTGTCGCTTGCGAGTGAGAAATCGACGCATCACTGGCCTTTTCTGATGCACAGTCGCCTGAGCATTGTTATTTTGACGCAACCCAGGTACTTTTTCACGCTAACAGTGTTAGCACTGTTTTCTAAGGATATAAGACTCTTTTTGCTTTTTAATTCATTACTTGACTTGTGTATGGTGGATTTTTGTCACTTTGATCTTGTTTTGATTAGGTAAATATTACCTATTCTTCTAAACCTCTGTCGTGTCATTTTGTAGTGTTTTCACTGAATTGTTGTGTGTGTTGATACAAATGCTTTCCACCTAGACTCTGAAGTTAAGCCTGCCTGCTTGTGCCAAGCTAACAAGGGGGTGAGCGGGGGTTAACTGAGGGTGATTCTTCTTTACCCTGACTAGAGTGAGGGTCCCTGCTTGGACAGGGGGTAACCTGACTGCCAACCAAAGACCACATTTCTAACAGGAGGGTTCCAGGATGAGGATCTCCATCTTGGCTGAGTTGAGCTTGAGGCAACTCTCCTTCATGCAGGTGGTGATGGCTTCCATCCTTTAGTGGAAGTTCTTCTTGGCAGTTGTAGGGTTTTTGGTCAGTGATATGATCAGCTGGGTGTCGTCAGCACAGGAGACAACATTCAGTTTGTGGCCTCTGACGATGAACATGAACGAGGCCATGTAGATTTTGAAGAGTGTGGGGCTCGGGGAGGAGCCCTGAGGCACTCTACAACTGAACTCTGTAAGTTTCGACAGGTATGACGGGAGTCTGACTCTCTGTGTTCTGCTGGTCTGGAAGGAGCATATTCACTGTGGGGCCTTGCCGTGTTTGCCAGCTGCATGGAATCTGGAACAGAGGGTGTGGTGGGAAACCGTGTTGAAAGCTGCTCAGAGGCCCAGTGGGATGAGGGCTGCTGTTCACCCGTGGTCGAGGAGCGAGTTGATGTTATCTGTGGGGGCCAGGACGGCGGTCTCTGTGCTGTGGTTGCTCCTGATGCCTGACTGGGAGATGTCCAGGATGTTGTTATTTTCAGTGTCTTTGTGGAGGTGTGTGTTGATGGCCTTTTCGATGACCTTGGCTGGGTATGGCAGCAATGAGATGGGACGGTAGTACTTCAGATCCAGAGGGTCGGCTGTGGTTTTTTTCAAGAAGGGCAGATTTCGGCATGCTTCCAGTCCTTGGGGAACGTAGCCTTCTCCATGGAACAGTTGAGAGTGTGGCAGAGCTCGGGTGCGATAGAGGTGTTGGCTTTGTTGAAAATGTGGTGGGGAAAGGGATCCGTCGGGACTCCGGAGTGGATGTTACTCATGATGGAGTGGGTCTCGTTCTTGGTGAGGGTGGCCCAGCAGTGCAGCATCTGCAGAGGTTCGGAGGATCTGGGCTGGCTGGTTGCAGGTGGGCTCGGAGAGTTTTGAGTTCCGAAGCAATTGTAGTTGTCCTTGATTTTCAGATAGAGGAAGGTGGCTATTCTGTTGCAAAGTTGGGATGGAGGGATGTTTGCAGCTTCTGATTGGGGTTTGGAGAACTCGTTGACTATGACAAAGAGCTCTTTGGTATTGTGCCATTGATAAGGTCCTGCAGGGAGGTTTTCCTAGTGGATCTGATGAGGTGATGGTGAGAGTTGATGGCGGATTTGAAAGCAGCAAGGTCCTCCGGGGTATTTTAGTTTCTCCAACTTATTTCTAGACATCTGCAGGTGTGCCAGGAATCCTGGAGTGCAGCACAGAACCAGCTGGCCTTCATGGGGTTGTGTTTGTCTGAGGTCATTCAGAGAGGCACAAGGGTACTGGCACATTCGGAGATTCATTGGTGGAAGTTCCATGCTGAGATGTTTGTGTCTGTGGCAGGGGAGGTGGTGACTTGTTGAGGGTGCTGGTAAGCTGCTCCTCTGTGATCTAGTTCGATTTCCTATGTGGGGAGTGGAGGGAATGGAGGCGGATGGTAGGTATGGTGATGGAGAAGTGTATGCAGTGGTGTTCGGCCCAGTGTAGAGTGGAGGTGTTGCCGAAGGTGATGTTGTTGCTGGCGGAGAAGACAGGGGCAATTGTGTGTCCGGCAATTTGTGTAGACAAGGTGACCAGTTGCTTAAGGCCAATGGTGACGAGCGGTTCAAGCACGGAAGCGGTGTTGTGGTCATTTCAGTTGTCGATGTGATAGTTGAGGTTGTGCAGGAGAAATTAGTTCATGGAGGTGAGTGTGTGCAGGGCTAAAATATAGACGATGGAGTTGTTGAAGGCTGGTTGAGGGCCGGATGGCTTGTAGAAAGGGGATGCAGTGGAAGGTGGAGTTTGGGCTGATGTGGATCTGGAAATGGAGGTGCTCCATGATGAGGGAGTGTTCTCCTGAGTTGGTTGTCAGGCAGAGGGTGGATTTGTGCGCGATGGCCAGGCTGCTACCTGGACGAGAGGGCCGGTCCTTACAGGGCAGATTGTTGCAGCTGGGGATGACGTTGCCGATGTGCACTTCCTGCTACCAACAGTTCCCTTCAGTGTTAGAGCAGGTGGACCAATGCCTTGTTTCTTTTTTAAAAATGTTTTGCTTTTTCCTTTTAATATTTCACATATTTATTTACTTTTGAAAGGTCCTGTAGCTACTTACTCTACCAGTAATGACCTGCATGCCACAAAAGCTTGGATGTGAGCAGCAATCTTTGAATGGGGTTTCCAATTCTTTACTATCAAAAACTAACTATAAAACAATTAATGGTGTCTTCTTATAACTGTGTATAAATATGCACACAAGGCCATCTTGAAATGTTTTTATTATACTTTGACAAAAAGCATGTTAAGACATTCACCTGCACATGTATGAGCACACATTATCAGCAATCTTCAAATTCCAAGATTGCTGTCTGTGCATTTAGTTTTCTGATCATACTCTCCAAAAATAAAAAAAGAGGAAAAAAACATGCTGCATCTAAATGTTGCAGCTCTATGCTTCGAACAACAACATTTACATTTAAAAAACACATCCATTAGATTTTAATAGAATAGTATGGGTACTACCTGGGAAGAAGGAGTACATTGAACAGGTAAGGAAATCGTTTTAGCTTTTAATGGAAGTAACAGGAAAATATGATTCTTTTTTGCACAAAAAGTACTTTTGAGTTTGAATTTATGTAAGGTAAAAGTATACTTAAACACATCAAAATGGCTAAATAGAAAGATAACAAAGGGACAGAAAAAACATTGGCAAAGTAACGTATTGGCAATGAAATGCCCTTATTAGGCATACGAGTACATATGTTGAGCAAATATGGCATAATTTACAGTGGCTAAATTGGGCAGACCAATTGTCCCATTGTGAGAAATGTGGTTACTGGATGAGGGGGCTGAATCCCTACTCAAGCAGCAACCACAATCATTGTCAGTCTGAGACACAAGCAAACTCCAAACTAACCTGTGCTCAACCCTCTGGTAGCTTGGCACAGAGAAGTCAGCCTTAACTTGGAGGCAATGTGTAAAGTATTTAGGGAGCACTTTAAACAGTAATAAAGTGAAAACACAGCACAAGAAAAACCCCACACCAATTTAGGAAAATAGAGCAACATTTACTAAATAAAATGACCACCAAAATAACCAAAATCAAATCTGTAGAACTGGAGATATGGAATTTTCAAGATTTAAATGAAAAAGGTGCCAAAAAAGTGCAACATGCTACTCAGGGCTGTCTGGTTGTGCAAGACCAGGAGAAAGTCACAAATTCAGGCAAACCATGATGGAGCGCAGGTCAGATACAGGACCAGGTTTGTCCCACTAAAGAGTTACGTTCTCAGCCTAGCACAAAGTATCCTGCTCACTGTGGAAAGGGCCTTGAGGAGCAGAGAAGCGTAAGGACGGTCATCGAGCACAAAGAGCAGGCCTTACATCGAGGATGGTCATTGCTGTAGTATGAAGAGCCTCTTATCTTGACAAATGGGGACACTGGAGCTTCAAGATGACTCTCCCCGCAATGCTGTGGCGCAAAGAGTTGGTTTGACAGAACTTTGCATTGGTGGGCTGTGCAAGCCACATGTTTTTGGTGCTAAGGGTCCCATTCGCAGTCACAAAGAGTCCAAAAATGTTATTTCAGCCTCTCTGAGACCATACCAAGGGTGCAGGATATGAGGGTCACCACTTGGAAGTCAAGGGCTGGCTCCAGCTGGATCTGGATGCTGGTTCAGGAGGTTGTCAGGTTGTTATGTCCCTGTGTCTCTGAACAGGAGGTCAGCAGGCTAGCCCTGGAGTCTCTCTGAGAGTCCTGTGTTCAACTGCAGGCCCAAATCGTGGAAGCATATCAGCAGGGCAGCTAACCCGCAAGGCAGTTGTCCAAGGAGCAACCATCCAGCGGAGTTGCAGTACTTTCAGCAGCACAGCAGCCCTTCCTCCAAGCAGAGACTTCACAGGTATAGAAGAGTACTAAAGAGTTGGTGTCTGAGGTCCAATATCAATATTTGGGTCTTCCTTTGAAGTGAGAGAAGCTTTTAGAGAGTTTCCCTTTGCAGCGCAGATGTTTCCTGCCTCCCCTGCCCTGACTCCAGACTGACTACAGGGTGTATGCAGCACTCTGTGTGGAGGCAGGACACAGCCTCTTGAAGTGTAAGTAGAGCTCGGGCAAAATCTGCCCTCCCATCCTGACAGTGATGTCCCATCTAGGCACTCCTAAGCTCTCTCTTGTGTGTGGCTGTCTAGGAGGAACTTTATAAAAGTCACATTTTCTAAATTGTAATTTAAGAGTTTTTTTACTTCCAGGACATTGAAAACTTAAAAGTACATGTGATACTTTTTAGATTCACTATGCCCTGCCCTCTGGGCTGTCCAACGCCTACTCTAGGGGTGGCTTATATGCATTAAAAAGGAAGGTTTGGGTCTGGCAAAAGGTTAGTTTGCCATATTCAAATGATCAATTAAAACTGCACACACTGGCTGCAATGGCAGACCTAAACATATTTAAAGGGCTTCATAAGTGGGTGAGACAACCAGTGCTGCAGGCCCACTAGTAGCATTCGGTTTACAGGCCCTAGGTATAGGTAGTGCCACTTTACTAGGGAATTACAAGTAAATTAAATATGACAATTGGCTATAGGCCAATTCTACCATGTTTGAGTGAGTGAGCACAAACACTTAAGAACTGGTTAGCAGTCCTAAATCCAACAACAATTGAAGTCAACAAAACAGGAGGATGGAAGTCAAGTTATGGGAGAACCATGGCAAGGATGTCAGGTCTGATATCTATGCTGTATGCTGTGTTAGGTCAAAACAAAATACAAAGGACAGTTGAACATATTAGAGAAAGAAAAGGACCGACCAAAATTCCCCCTAAGTATATTTATTTAGGTATAGGTAGGCCAGAATAACCGTTGAAAAATTTTTTTTTGGTTTCTTAAAAATCTTGGCATTGTTTAACACATCTTCACAAAATTTTGCCATACCTCATGTATGCTGTGGCAGGCCAAAGCAAAATGCATATGGCAGTTGAACGTACGAATGTATAGATATATGTGTAGCTTTAGTAAGGCAGAGTTTCCGTTTTCTAAATGGGATCGGGGATTTTTCTCCTGTCATTAATTGTGGATTCACAAATCTGCTGTGCTGTGACTGGCTGACCTTCACCCAAACATTTTTGTTTCAACCACGATTACCCAACATTTTGCATTGAGCATCCTGTTAAGAAAAATAATATGGAACACCAAACATTAAAATTTGTATGAGAATGTTTTTTATGACCTAATTCAGAAATGCTGTGCCATATTTGTGAACCCTAATATCGCCCTGAGTCCTGTCAATCTTCTGGGCGTTCTGATTTTATTTTCTTCCTTAGTGAGAGCTAGTATCATGCCATCTTGGTTTTCTCAGTGATGTGTTCTTTTAGGTTGAGGTCGAGCATCCAATGTGAATTAAAGTGATCTGGGATTGGGTAACATGCGGGATTTTTATTTTTATATTAACAATATGAAAACAGTTTCTGAAAAGGTTAATCTTTCATATGAAATCTAATTACCAAAGCAGTGACTAGACAGTCTTGTCAGTTATATGGCCCTCTAAGCCCCTCCTCCAAATGTATCCACAAATCATATGAACAGCACGCAGGTTATGCACTGTAGTGTATTGCATTGCACTGTAAACAAGTAAACGGGACTATGTGGAGACTTTGCTAAGGCCGTCATCAAATTACACGGAAATGCACTATATTTTTGTTCATATTTTTATAAAAACCAATTACAGCACCAAGACAGCTAGTGTTATACTGGAGGAGGAAGGAGATTAAAGGGGGTGGACCCCCAACTGACAGACACCACCCACAAACCAATGACCCCGATGCCCTTGGTCGGCCATAGTCTCATCAGAAATAAAATCACTCTTTCAGGTACTGTTGGGTAGAGCAGCACCTCTGATAATACTCCCATATTCTTCAGCCATGGCTGCCACATGCAAATATCACTGTCTTGTAACTGTTCTGTCCCCGCAAATCCCACACTTCAAGCTACAATACCTCCTCCCCTACCACCACTTCAAGCTACGTTATCTCCTCTTCTACCACCACTTCAAGCTACCACACCTTCTGTTATACCAGTACTTCAAGCTACTGCACCTCCTCTCATACCACCACTTCAAGTTACCACGCCTACTCTTGTACCACCACTACAAGCTACCACAACTCCTCTCCTACCACCACTTCAAGCTATGTCACCTCCTCTTCGACAACCATTTCATGTTACCACACCTACTCTTGTACAACAACTTCAGGCTACCTTGCCTACTTTTCTACAACCTCTGGCAGTTGTTCTTTCAATCCATATCTTCATTCAGCACCTAGCTGCAGTCACTCTCCTCACCTCTCACGTCTTGAATTTTTTTTGTTGTCATTTTTCTTATAGTTTTTTTCAGACGTATTCCAGCCCAAAATGTGATGTTTCTGTTATGCCCCTTTTGCTGGTAAATGGTTACAATTAGCTTTCCTCACTAAAATCACAGAATTACCTTCAACTCAAAAAGGCCAATTGTCCTTTTCCTGCTTCAAGTGTCACAGGTCAGACAAATAAGCCTTTTACTCCATAAAGACTGATTATACTGACCAGGTAACAAATGACCTCAGACCTATGTTGAGGCAGTGCAGATATTTAAAAGATGTTTTCTGTTTTTTAAATTTCCATGTTTACATCAAATAAACACAGTTGTCATCTAGAGCCCAGGCTAGCAGATACTACCTATGTCTTGTGCTTTGATATCCCTGACACTGCATTAGCTCTCCTTGCTCTCAGGGTCATGAAAGCAGAGGCAAAAAGAAACAAGCATTTACAATGCAATGGGTCTCGCGTTTGCTCATGTTAGAGCTGATCGCGTTGTAAACCCCTAACCCGACTTTTCACCGATCAGGCAAAAGTGCATTTGTTTACACAACCCGAAAAAGTGAAATTAACTATGTAAAGCGCTCGACTGCTGCCAAGCGAGATCACGCTCGTAAATTAGAGAAAAAGAAGTCCACGAGCCCGATGGAAAACAGCGAGCCTCGCATGTTTTCTGTACTTGGTCGCTGCGCTCGAGGAGGGCTAGCCACTGGAAAAAGCATGACGTATGAATGCCTTCGACTAATGAAAGCAAGCAGATTTTATTAGGCAAGTCCACGAACCAATAAAGAACACTGACGTGAAGTTGACAGGGCTCTGAGCCCTTTTCTAAATACAAAAGTGTCTTGCTTCGATACGCATGCGCGAACGCATGCAACGCATGCTCGACCCTAAAAAGTGAACAAGACTCTAAAATGCTTCACTCTAGTTTTTGTTCTTCCCCAAACTATGCTATCATGTAAATCAATTTGTATACTAGGCTCCTTTCTTTATAGCTGAGGATATAACTTTGGTCTTTAAGTCCTACATTTTTGTTGCACTGCACAGCAAAACCATAAAAAGTTACACAATTCTTTCCTCTATTTTTCCTTTTCAGAAACCATGATGACATTTCGCCTGGTACTTATGTTTTTGGCTGTGGGAAGTTTGTTGCACACTTCCAAATGTAGATTATTTCCTATAAAATGATTTGATAAATTAAACATTGCATCTTTCAGGTACAACTGTAATTATGCAGATACTATCTGTAATATGGGTGTCAGACTGTGAAGCATGGGAAAGTGTCCCATCTCGTCACCATTGATTTGAGTGTCTCTTGAGTTGAAGTCTAACGCAGCTATTGCCCTGGAAGGACTGTCTCCGCTGTGTCTTAGGGATGGGATCAATGATGTCATTAAGAGGGACCCCATTCAGTCTAAAACCTATGGATATCTGTGAGGTATGGAGGCCTGGGGACCACACATCACGTTCTAGACAGGCCCTTTCATTTTGCATTATGCAATTATTCAGTGGGACCTGACGGTTAAACTGTGATCCGTAATTTCATTTTGGGGCATGTGTAGACAAAAGATTGTATTATGTATCTATTAGAAGTATACTGCGATTGTAGCTGAAGCATTCAATGATACAGAACACACTGATGTTTAAGTGTTAAGGATTGTATATACAAAATAGTCTTGTGTTTCCAAGTTCTGGATCATCATAACAAATAATTCCAGTGTGGGGTTGTTACTAGTCAAACACATTCCTCTTGTGACAAGGGTCCTGAAACGTCATCAGTGTGGCACTTCTGTAATCTCTCTTTTTACAGGCCCCTGGATTTAACTGCACCTCCATTGCACCATTTTTTTTAGGCCCTGGTAGTGCATTCAGTACTCCATATTTACAAGACAAGTGATGGATTTGGCCCAATCCATCACCTTTTGTAGGTCTGTGTCGGAAAATACCTGCCCTTGAACCGGCTTCACAAAGCAGGTTTTAAAGGATACAGGGTAGACATGCCTTTGTAAAATCTCACAACTGACGCAGTGATATTTACGACTTTAGCAAAGTGTGACGCATCTTTTAGATGCGCTGGTCTAAGTCTGTAATGCGTCAAAATTCCTGGGACTCTGTAACTCAGGCACAGAAAGTGACGCAGTGGCTACAGAATAGAAATCTGACCAGCTGAAGTCACTTAACACACAGTAATAAGTACGTAAATCACATTCACTCAACTAATAGTAGGCCTACACATGTAACAATCATGTTGTATGACCCCCCTGACCAACCTGGGACCATGGCACCAATGACATCATCATCCACTGCAGCAATCCAATCTGTCACTGTGAACTCAAGGTAAGGGACAGGGCTGGTTTGCCACATATCTATATGAGAATGGGTCCCCAAGTCCAGCCAAGAGTATTACAAACCACAAAAGGTAAGTACACACAAAAGGTAGGTGACACCATGAATTGGCACTTTACGTTACAGCATTTACTTGTATAAACTCACAAGCTGATTTTCTATCATTTCAGCTTCCACAATGAGCCACTTTTATGGCAGATGTGTTGCGGCCTCCTTTTCACAAATGCATCAGAATTTCTGACGCACCTTGAAAGCTTGCAAGATGATGCACCATACCATAAATATGGCGCATCCATCTCAATGGATTCTGTTGTAGTGCAGCCAAGTTTTTTTGACGCATCACTGCCAAAAGGCAGTAATGAGAAACTTCTTGTAAATATGCCCCTGAGTGTTTTCTGGGAACGGATGCATTCTTATAACCTCATCTCCTCCTCCCTTCTAAATTTTGATTGGTTGGGGGAGCCACTGGTGTGAGCAAGTCCTGCAAGCCCTGCCTCTTTAAACAGAGGCACTGCCTTTCTATTCAAGAAGAAGACTGTCAGTTATGCAAATGCTTGCTCATACAGTCATTAGCTAGAATGAGGGCCTGAATTCAAGCTCTCACCTTGGCTAATGGTAGACTTGGCATATGTGCTTGTCATTTTGTTGGAGGGAGCCTGAGCAATCACTGTCGTTCCACATGCAGTGTGAATGTAATGGAGAAATGCCAGCATTATTCATGAAAAGCAAAGAAGTTTGCTCTCACACTTGCACATTCAAGTATTCTCCACAGCACTCTCTCAACTGCTTAATGCCTGAGACGACCATCCAGTCCCAACTACGAACAGAGGTGGCAGGCACCAAGGCCAGATAATCAGAATTTGCCAATCATGACAAATTGTTATAGTCCCTACTGCTGCCTTGTTCCTTTCAAATGTCTAAGGTTGAAGTGAAGCTGTAAAAGAAAGTATTTTGAGATTTGAGAGCCCCTCTAAACACAGGGAACAGTTTCCTGTTGAAGCAGAGTGGGTTTGAAGCTGGTCCTCACTTTTTAAAACTACAGAGATTTTGTTACACTCCAAGTCTCCAATAGTTAAAATAAAATTGCAAAACGTTTTCAACTTCACCCACCAGACCTGTCAACTCACTCTGAGCCACTATGTGTCACCTGATTTTGTCTCCCTTCACATGGTCGCCCGTGAGTGTCATGGGTCCATTTTAGTCAGTCGCTTTAGCACTGGGTAGCTTAGCTTAGGCTTTCAGCCTGTGCCCAATTCCTCATTTATCACGCTATATTGTTTTTATTCATTTTAGTTTTCTAACACCTTTAGCGGTATTGTTTAATTTCATTATCAGACTACTCTGCGAAAGCGTCATTATGGATCACATACTTTACATGTTCTTTTCCTCGGAATCACAAGAGCAGAATGCGAGACACACAGTATAATGTTTTCTATCGCCGGCCCCTCGACTGCATTACAGTCCATTGCTTAGGTGCATACCCGCGTCAGGCTTCTGTACATGAACATAAACATTACCCTATAAAAACATCTTGTAGGACAAAGGGCATTAGAGGGGGTTCCAGCCAGAATTTCCAACATGCGCCTGGATAGCCTCGGGGGTGATAAGCTGCGCTTTACATATCCCATGATTTATTGATCCACGTTGCATGCAGAGTTTCGGAAGACCTCAGCTTTTGTGTTCAAATGGAAACTGATGGCCTGTGCTTGTGTCTCCATGGATCCTGAAATGTAGACTGGTGGCCTGTCCTTGTACCAAGGTAATGGGGGTGGGGTGTGCTTCTCATGGACACTGTATGGACACATTTGCCTTACGTTGCCATGCTCTCGCTTTGGGGGCTAGAGATCAGGCTTCTATGTAGGAATTGTATACTCATATTATGACAATATGTTGGAGTTGTTTATATTTAAATCTCTAGTTTTCACAATCCTGATTTTGTTATTCTTCATTATCCAATCATTGCAGTTCATGCACTTTATCATAGATTGCAGTCTTTTTAATAAATGTATTGAAAACCGCCTGCATCTCTTTACTTGCCTATGTGTGTGTAAGAGACTTGTTTGTGGAGAGAAAAGGGTAAGGCTAGTTTCCACCACAATTTCTCTGAGGGGTCTTCAGAGTTTCATGCAAAGCTGCCACAAATCACCTTTACCAGTTGGGTTTTGGTGAGGTGCTTAGTGAGCCTGGAGGGTGGTCTGACAGCTGCCAACTGGTGTGGGAGTGACTCAGTCGTCTACAGAGCAGAGGTGCTGCTGCCCCAAATCGAATAGTCTTGTTGCTATGTGAGAGTCCTTATGACAGGAGATGAAATCACCTGGTGGCAGGAGAGACAGCTGGAAAGCACTGCTCAGAGAGGCGTTCCAACTCGAATTTGGTGGCTGTAAGCATCCAATGTCCATAAGGGGATGACAGCCTCAGCAACCCTTGTTTTGTTTTAGTGCAAATGGGTCATGAGGGGCTTTGTAGATATCCCAGTGCTTCTCAGGTAGTTGTAGGTATCAGGACCCATCCCAGACAAAGCACCACCCCCTCCTCACACTGCAAAATAGTTTTCCAGGTTGCCAGGTCTACCACCTCTAAACCAGACTAATCCTGAGGCCAACCAGCCATTATCCTGTCCTGAACACTATGCTCCCCCCCCAAGCCCCTCTTGTGATCCTGCAGACTCATATACCATGTAGAAATATTTTGTCCATACTATAAATCGGCTGCTCCATGACAATCATTCTGAAAGGAATTGTTAGAAAATGAAAACCCCTTGCTCTCACTTCGAATCAGATCTCCAATGATTTCATGTTGGTGTAGCTTGATGCTACCTAGAAGAGTTCCTTTCACCCTTTAATCCTCTGTTTTGTAAGTCATTTACTTATCCATCTCTTTACCCATGCATAGATTCGTTCAATGTTCCTTTCCATCAATGTATCATGTGCCTGTCTGCGAGAAAGTGGATTATTAGATTGGTTAGATAGTGTCCACCATATGACATAATTAAACTAATGTTGCTACTAACAACCTAACACAATGCAATACAACACAATCATTAAAACATAAAAAGTATAGGGCTTACAGTCCAGCTTGCTGTCTCTCCATTGTGCCAATAATAACCTCTTTCGTTTAACATTATGTAGGGCTCACTTCAAAGTGTGCTGTTTTTCGAGAGAGAAGTGATTTTCTAAACGAATACAAAAGTACTTGCTGACCAAATGAGCCATTTTTTAATGCTACAAGGAAGACTTGCAAGTTAGCAAACCATTGCATTGGTTTTACCATATTTCACTAAATGTGAATTGTTTATATTATGAAGTGTGGATGACACCTTAATATGTGTTTTAAGTGGATAGGGTGCAACAAAATGTGGATGTAATTAAGAGACTTGGGTGGGTATTTTATTTTTTCCTATTATTGGATGAGTACATTCAATGAATAATGTTGTTCTATAATGTAATCTCTGCTTTGTATTTTGAAATTTACTAGGTAACTGTCAGAACATGTCTAAGCTGACACTAATTTCAGGAATAAATGCAAAAGAAACCTGTCTCTGTGCTCGAGGCGCGTGTGATCATGGATGGGTGCAGTATAAGAATGCTTGTTACAAGCGATTTAATAATATAGGGGGTGATTCTAATTCTGGCGGGCGGCGGAGGCCGCCCGCCAGAATTCCGCCCCCATAATACCGCTCCGCGGTCAGAAGACCGCGGAGGGTATTATGAGTTTTTCCCTGGGCTGGCGGGCGGTCTCCAAAAGACCGCCCGCCAGCCCAGGGAAAAACTCCCTTCCCACGAGGATGCCGGCTCGTAATCGAGCCGGCGGAGTGGGAAGGTGCGACGGGTGCAGTAGCACCCGTCGCGTATTTCAGTGTCTGCAAGGCAGACACTGAAATACCTTGCGGGGCCCTCTTACTGGGGCCCCTGCCGTGCCCATGCCATTGGCATGGGCACGGCAGGGGCCCCTAGGGCCCCGCGACCCCCCCCTACCGCCATCCTGTTCATGGCGGCTTTCCCGCCATGAACAGGATGGCGGTAGGGGGGGTCAGAATCCCCCATGGCGGCGCAGCAAGCTGCGCCGCCATGGGGGATTCTGAGGGCAGCGGTAAACCGGCGGGAGACCGCCGGTTTACCTTTTCTGACCGCGGCCAAAGCGCCGCGGTCAGAATGCCCTGCGGGGCACCGCCGGCCTGTCGGCGGTGCTCCCGCCGACCCTCGCCCCGGCGGTCGAAGACCGCCGGGGTTAGAATCAGCCCCATAGTGTCTTGGCCAGAAGCAGAGGTAAGAGTGCCTTGCATGCTCTAATAAAGGCAAACCTTCTTTACTAAGGTTTTACATGCGTTCTTGCGTGACACAAAACACGCCATGAATGTACTAACCGTTTTAAAGGTTTGAAGACGCAGTGCTAAATTACGTTTACTCAAGACGCAAGCTTTAGCAGAAATGGGCTATTATAATCTAGTAAGGATGATATTCTGTGCTGATCACATCTCCATGTCCTTTACATAATGCCATGTAAGTTATGACATTGCTATACTTATGTTTAATTAAGGATTATGGCATCTTATCAATGTTCCATCTGTGTGCCACATGTGCATGTTAGTGATGGCCACCACTCCCATTATTATGATAACATATATGTGACCAATTCATTATTTCCTATATATAGGAGTAATTTTGATTAAGGATGGATAAAAGATTCCGTTCAGCTGGCGGAAATTGTGGGATTTTGGCGACTCATTTGGGGTCATTACAACCCTGGCGGACGGTGTTAAAGTGGCAGTAAGACTGCAAACAGGCCGGCGGAATAAAAAAGGGAATTATGACTGGCGGAAACCGTCAACAAAGACAGCCACTTTAACACTCCGACCACCACGGCGGTAAAGACAAGCAGCGCGGCGGTCACCGCCAACAGACAGACGGGAGACAAAGTACCGCCCACAGTATTACAACAGGCTAATCCGCCACCTTTTCCGGGGCGGATTCACTGTGGATAAAAACACGGCGGAAACAGCCATTTCAATGGGAAAACGCTCACCTTAACACACTCCACGAGGAAGGAGGGCACCATGGAGCTGGAACTCCAAATACTCCCTGCGATAGTCTTCCTGCTCTTCTACGATCATCAGCAACGCCGGCGCCGGAGACAGCGGTGAGTACTGCACCTACGACATAGGGGAGGGGGGAGGCAAAAGTCAGGGACACACACACGCAACACGCAAAACCCCCAAACCCCCCACCCCCACCCTCACCCACTACAACACACACATCAATGCATTTCCAAACATCACAGTAACAACCCCTAACCCCCCCGGAAGAATGCAAAGACAAAAGGAAATGAGTTCAACCATTGTAATGTTACAAAATACAATAAGCTAATATATACAGATATATACACATTCCAAAATGTATACATCACAATTAGTAGTGCAGGTATGCACCATTCAATGTCCGTGGACCACTGCGCCCTAAATGCGTAGGCGAGGCCCACATCAGATACCTGACCAGAAACGGAGAGAACACTGCTGGGGCATCAGATCGAAATACAACAGGTACCTCAGGGGGAAGGGAAAGGGGGTCAACTCAGCCAGATGACAGCACCACGCCAGATCCACAACGGGGCACCATGCCCATTGATGTATCCTGGGGAGTGCAAAGCCACAGTCTCTCAAGTCTTTTCAGTGGGTGGTTTGCCCACTGTACCATCCTGGGGAGTGCAAAGCCACAGTCTCGCAAGTCTTTTCAGTGGGTGGTTTGCCCACTGTACCATCCTGGGGAGTGCAAAGCCACAGTCTCACAAGTCTTTTCAGTGGGTGGTTTGACCACTGTACCATCCTGGGGAGTGCAAAGCCACAGTCTCTCAAGTCTTTTCAGTGGGTGGTTTGCCCACTGTACCATCCTGGGGAGTGCAAGGCCACAGTCTCACAAGTGGATAACAGTCTCCACTGGTTCTGGAGGGGGACTGGTGCCCAGAGTGCTTCATCCTGTTAAGGAGTGAGGTAGTGGATGCTGTTCTCCACTGGTTCTGGAGGGGGACTGGTGCCCAGAGTGCTTCATCCTGTTAAGGACTGAGGTAGTGGATGCTGTTCTCCACTGGTTCTGGATGGGGACTGGTGCCCAGAGTGCATCACTCTCCCCTTGACGGTCCCAGTTCTGTCACTGCCACTGCCGCACATGGGCTACCGGGGCTTGAGTTTGCGGTGCTTGCCCTGTTCAGCGGTGCTTGCCATGGCGGTCTTTGCCCTGTTAAGCGGTGCTTGACTTTGCAGTATCTGACCTGTTCAGCGGTGCTTGCCATGGCGGTCTTTGCCCTGTTCAGTGGTCTTTGCCCTGTTCAGCGGTCTTTGCCCTGTTCAGCGGTGCTTGACTTTGCTGTCTCTGACCTGTTCAGCGGTGCTTGCCATGGCGGTCTTTGCCCTGTTCAGCTGTGCTTGACTTTGCAGTTTCTGACCTGTTCAGCTGTGCTTGCCATGGCGGTCTTTGCCCTGTTCAGCGGTCTTTGCCCTGTTCAGCAGTGCTTGACTTTGCTGTCTCTGACCTGTTCAGCGGTGCTTGCCATGGCGGTCTTTGCCCTGTTCAGCGTTGCTTGACTTTGCTGTCTCTGACCTGTTAAGTGGTGCTTGCCATGACGGTCTTTGCCCTGTTCAGCAGTGCTTCACTTTGCTGTCTCTGACCTGTGCAGCGGTGTTTGCTATGGCGGTCCCTCATTGCCCAGCGGGGCTGTGGCTGCCGGGGCCCTCCTGGACACTGCCTGTGGCGGTGGTCTCCTGAACAGTGACGATCGGACTTCCCTCCTGGGCACTGACTCTGGCGGTGGTCTCCTGACCACTGACGATTGGACTGCCCTCCTGGGCACTGACTCTGGCGGTGGCCTCCTGACCACTGACGATCGGGCTGGCGATGGCGTCCTGGCCAGCGGGGATGATGGCGGCCTTCTCCGCTGTGCTGCTCGTCGCAGACTTTGGCGCTTTCTTCTGCCCCTTCCCCACCTTGGGAGGAGTCACAGCGGACTCGACACTCCCCCCGGGACCCTTGTGAGCGGCTTTGCCGGCAGGAGCCTTCCCCCTCTCCCGTCGGGTAGTGGGGGTGGTGAGTGCAGGTGAGCGGGGTGTGGTGGTGGGTGTGCTGGTGCGAGTCCCAGTGGCTGTAGTGGTAGTGCATGCAGGTGAGAGTGTAGACGACACTGGGAGGGAGGAGGGAGACGACAACGAGGGGGACACAGTGGAGGCAGTGGATGTTGCTGTGTCTGTATGTGGGTGATGCTTGTGTGAGTGCCTGTGGGATGTGTGGTGCCTATGTTTGCCTGAGCTGCCCTTGTGTGTTGAGGTGTGTGCAGGCTGGTCTGATGGTGTGCTTGGGATAGGCAGAGGTACAGGGGATTGGGTCTGGGTGGAGGAAGTTGGAGGGGGGAGGCTAGACACATGGACAATGGCTGCCATCAGTGCTGAGGCCAGAGACTGCAGGGTTCGATGATGGGCAGCCTGACCAGAATGAATGCCCTCCAGGAATGCATTAGTGTGTTGCAACTCCCTTTCTACACCCTGGATGGCATTCACAATGGTAGACTGCCCAACAGTGAGTGACCTGAGGAGGTCAATGGCCTCCTCACTGAGGGCAGCAGAGGTGAGAAGGGCAGGGGTATAGGGGCATAGGGTCCAATGTTAACCAATGCAGCATTGCGCCGCGATCTTCGACCGCCTACCGCAACGGTGTAAAACGCCAGCGCAGTTACCTCACATCCCATTGTCCCAGTTTAAAGGTCAGGCAGCCGCCATTTCAGGGGCCCACATGGCTTCATTTTCAACTGCGTCACACATACCTAGGCCTGGACTCAACACACATACAGACAACGTTTTGGATTTTGTTTCGTGTTCTCTGTAGCTGAGGGTACATACCTCTGAGTTGCTTGACTCTGTGGTCGCTGTTGTCCTTCTTAGGCACCGTCAGCTGGGAGGAGATGGCAGAATCCTCCGCTGTACCGACCGCTGGTGGACCTGTTGACAATGGAGGAGCGACATTTAATCATCACCTACAGGTTTGACCGTGCCACAATCCAGGAACTGTGTACCCAGTTGGAGCCAGACCTTATGTCACCAATCCGCCATCCCACAGGAATCCCCCCTCAAGTGCAGGTGCTATCAGTGCTCCATTTCCTAGCCTATGTTTTCCAACGTGTTGTCCAGAGTGTTGTCTGCCCTGCTGAAACACATGAGGAGCTACATCGTTTTCCCTCAGGTGGAGGATTTGGCTACTGTTAAAGGTGACTTCTATGCCCTTGGACATATCCCCAACATCATAGGTGCCATTTATGGGACCCATGTAGCTCTGGTCCCCCCCACAGGAGTGAACAGGTGTACAGGAACCGGAAGAGTTATCATTCGATGAATGTACAGATGGTATGTTTGGCAGACCAGTACATCTCCCAGGTAAATGCTATGTTCCCTGGCTCAGTGCCTGACGCGTACATGCTGCAGAATAGCAGCATCCCTTATGTGATGGGTCAACTCCAGAGGCACCGGGTGTGGCTATTAGGGGACTCTGGTTACCCCAACCTGTCATGGCTATTGACCCCAGTGAGGAATCCCAGGGCCAGGGCAGAGGAACGCTACAATGAGGCCCATGGGCGAACTAGGAGGGTGATTGAACGCACCTTCGGCCTCCTGAAAGCCAGGTTCAGGTGCCTCCATATGACAGGTGGTTCCCTATTCTACTCACCAAGGAAGGTGTGCCAGATCATCATCGCCTGCTCTATGCTTCACAATCTTGCTTTGCGATGCCGGGTGCCTTTTCTGCAGGAGGATGGTCCAGATGACGGTGTTGTGGCAGCTGTGGAGCCTGTGGACAGTGATGAGGAGGAAGCAGAGGAAGAAGATATTTCCAGTGACACACAGGTGAGAACACTTTCTTGACTACTACATTTACTTTCACACTTCTACCTTTATCCTGTCTGTCAATTTCAAGCAGTATTTGGTAACTGAGTTGTACATTTCCATTGCGGTTTCACAGGTGTGGTTACCAACGTGTGTCATCTGCTTGCATCCTTCATGGACTTGTGATGTGTGACATAGGTATGTTGACATTACATTTTCGAACGGATTTTGTCATTGTCATAGCTAATACACATTTTCAAAATCACAGACTGACTCCAGATATTTTTGTGCTTCAAGGGTGTTTATTGAGGTGCTACTTATTGGAGGGGGTGGTCAAATGGTAATGGGTGATGGTGGAGGAATGTCCATGGCAGAGTCGAGTCTAATAGTCTCACAGGTGCATTGCCCATATGGGCATAGGAAGTGGAGCTAGGGCAGTTCCAATATGGACAGGGTTACAACGTGGGACAGTGGGATGACAATCAGGGTGGTCTAATTTCTTGGCGTGGTTCTTGCCATCGTGCTCTGACTTGTTCCTGGATCTCAGGGACCGCTTGCGGGGTGGTTCTCCATCTGCAGGGGGTGGGGTGCTGGTGTGGTGGTCCTGTGGTGGGGCGTCCTGTCCACTAGCGCCAGCGGAGGTGGTGGGCAGTTCATCGTCCAGGCTAGTGTCAGGGGCCCCTTGGAGTGCCACGGTGTCCCTCATGGTGTTCTGTATGTCCTTCAGCACCCCTACGATGGTACCCAGGGCGGAGCTGATGGTTCTGAGTTCCTCCCTGAACCCCAAATACTGTTCCTCCTGCAGGCGCTGGGTCTCCTGAAACTTGGCCAGGACCGTAGCCATCGTCTCCTGGGAGTGGTGGTATGCTCCCATTATGGAGGAGAGGGCCTCATGGAGAGTGGGTTCCCTTGTCCTGTCTGCCCCCTGTCACACAGCAGCCCTCCCAGTTCCCCTGTGTTCCTTTGCCTCCGTCCCCTGGACCGTGTGCCCACTACCACTGCCCCCAGGTCCCTGTTGTTGTTGGGGTGGTGTGTTATCCTGGGTTCCCTGTAGTGGTGGACACACAGCTGATTGACGTGTCCTGGGGACGGAGGTATGGGCCCGCTGGGTGGGTGCTGTACTTGTGTTTCCAGAGGGTGGAAGGTCAGTGTTGGGCTGTGCCTGTGCGAGGGGAACTGACTGTCCCGAGGCCCACGATGGTCCACGCTGGTCATCTGGATCCAGTTGGCCAGAGCTGCTGTCATCACTGTGGGCCTCTTCTGTGGGTGGGGTAGAGATGTCTGGACACTCCTATCTGGTGACGTTAGGTAGTAGTCCTGCAGGGGTGTAAAAGCATGATTATTGCATCTGTGTGTGTCATGGTGTGCAATAGGTGGGTGACCCTGTACCCCGGTGCTAGCATTCCTGTGTGGGGGCTTGTGTGATGATGTTTGGGGGGGTGTTATGGGTATGTGCAGTGGGCATGCTTTAGTGAGGGGTGACCATGCTTTGTTGTGTCATGCAGGGCTTGGTGTTGGGATGGGTGGTTTGTGTTATTAGTACATTAGTGAGGAGTTGGAGTGATAGGGGAGGGGGTGAGGGTTGGGGTGTGTGATAGCATGCAGGTAGGGTGGGGGATATGATAGTTAAGAATTGACTTACCAGTGTCCATTCCTCCACCGAGGCCCTCTGGATGCATTATGGTCAAGACCTGCTCCTCCCATGTTGTTAGTTGTTGGGGAGGAGGTGGGGTTCTGCCGCCAGTCCCCTGAACCGCGATGTTGTGCCTGGAGACCACGGAACGCACCTTGCCCCGTGAGTCGTTCCACCTCTTCCTGATGTCCTCCCAATTTCTTGGGTGCTTTCCCACTGCGTTGACCCTGTCGACTATTCTTCGCCATAGCTCCATCTTCCTTGCAATGGAGGTGTGCTGCACCTGGGATCCACATAGCTGTGGCTCTACCCGTACGATTTCCTCCACCATGACCCTGAGCTCCTCCTCCGAAAACCTGGGGTGTCTTTGTGCCATGGGGTGGTGTAGGTGATGAGTGTGGTGATGTGTAGTGGTGTGGGGTGTTTTGTTTGTGGATGTTGTGGGGGTGATGGTGTTGTGTGCCTCTGTGTGGTGGGGTTGTCTATGTGTTCTCTCTCTCTCACCTTCGTCTATAATTTTTGGTCTTAGGGGTTTGTGGATGATGTGGGTGTGTGTTTTATATTGTGATGGGTGTGTGGGAGTGGTGTTTGTATGTGTATCAGGTGTGTGTATTTCGAATTGTACAATGTGGCGGTGTTTTGGAGATGTGTGTGTATTTTGAGCGCGGCAGTGTGTACCACCAATGGAATACCGCAGTTGAAAGACCGCCGCATGGATTCGTGGGTCGTAATAGCATGGGCGTGTTTCTTTTGGCGTGACGGTGGAGGTTTTGTTTTCGCCAGTGACCTTTGGTGTGGCGGACTTGTGTGGGTGTCTGAATTTCGGCGGATTCCGAGATGTGTGTCATAATAGCTGTGGCGGAATTCCGCGGCCGCGGCGGCGTGTTGGCGGTCTTCTGCAGGGTGGTAAGCGGCTTTTACCGCCAATGTTGTAATGACCCCCATTGTTTCTTTTGTAAAACAAAGTTACTTCCGAATTCCACCAATTGGTGAGTGGTGTAATTCTTTTCTTATGTGTGGGTCCAGGATGAAAAGCTGAGGAGCGCGAGTGAGATTCTGCATCCCCTAGCGGGATTTCCGATCACTAGTAGGATATCTGGCAAGATTTTTCTAACGTAGCAAAATATAAGTGAGCAGCAGCAAAATCAAGTCAAGGAGTTGTACTCTCTGGCTCACTGTGTGGTGCCGTTCACGTACAGATTTTTCAGTGCAGAACCAACTTTCAACACAAAATCACAGCATGAGCAGAGCAACATGCCCATTTACACCTGTTAGCAGAACTATACAGAAATTTGCAGAGTTGAATTCTGCAAGTTATGCCCACTACTAATTTGCAAACATGTTTTCAGGCTACTCTTCATACCACTTGTCATTATGACAATAGCATTTTTGGTAAACCCCTCACCTTTTGGCGGACATGAAGTGCATCTGTTTGGCTGAGCTAAGGTCAGCCTGACAGATACTCTTCATGTTCAGGTCAGATCTCACAACTCTGTGGGTGTGACCTTTTCAGCCTGGCAAAGTGCTGGAAGTACCTTCCCTCGTGACAAGGGAGAGTGTTACTGTTAGCCTTGCACCTGGGCATTTTAGTATTAAGCCTTAAAGTGCCCAAAGCCGAGCATCTATTATTAACAACCTGTCACAAAGTGAGGTGGGGTCAACAAGTCTCACTGATGGGAGCTGGGTACTTTAGTTTTCAGCCCAGCAGAGCCCAAGGCTGAGCATCTGTCATTAACACCTTGTCACAAAGTGAGGTGGGGTCAACAAGTTTTCCTGACCATATCTCACTCTGTGACGAATTAAGGACTACTGACTCGTTGGCCCGAGTTAAGGAAAGTCAACAAGTGGTGACGGCAGTACCAATCCTGCATCAATCTTGAGGCTGAGATCTCTTCTGCGTCCAGTAAGCTATTTTCATTTTAATGTTTAATGTGTGCATGCATGTGTGTGTGTATGAATGTATGTACATTTGTGAGTGTCTGCTGTGAATGGGTGTGTGTTTGTGTGTATGTGTGCTTGTGAATGGAGGGTGTTTACACACCTGTGAAAGCATGCGGTGTGAGTCAGTGCACATGTAGATGGGTGCATGTATGATCCCCTTCCAGTGGGCAGCACTTTATAAGAATACATGCAAACTGTCACCCATCCATGCACACATATCTTCATTCATTCTTTCACTGACTCATGCTTGAATTCACCAATTCACTCACCTGCAATAAAGCATACACAAAGACTCCCTAAAGCACATGGAACACAAATTAAAATTATCAAAGTAGAAAAAAGATAACAAAGAAGTCGGTGGACATCTTTTCAGTGACCAAGAACTTAGAGAAAATCATCACTAGATGCCCAGACCAACAATGCATCAGCACCACTCAGTCTGGTTTCAGATCCACCACAGTATGGACACTACCCTCATTGCCACCATGGATGAAATTCACATGACTCCGTACATAGGCGAAATAGTGGCACTCATTCTCTCTGGACCTCTCCACAGCATTGGCTACAGTCTCCCACCCCATCCTTACTCAATGCATAAATAGCATCGGAATACAAGGACATGCACTCTGATAGATCTGCTCCTTCCTGACTGACAGTCAGCCTGGCACAATAAACCTTGGATGCCTGTGACCATATTTGCAGAGTTCAGAAAAGATTCTCACTGAACCTCTTTAATTATACATGATCTATACATGATCCCTCTAGATGACATCATCTTCTCTCACAACATCAATCTCCTGTGCCAATGACACTCAACTCATTATGTCTCTCATGGACAAGATGCAGAGTACCCAGTCTGAAATTGCCTACTAGATAAAGATCAACTGTCTGAAGCTGAAAACTGACGACCAAAATCATAACCTTTGGGAAGATCAATCCACAGTGGAACTCCTCCTGCTGGTCAAACCACCACCATTTGCATGACAAGCTTTAAAATCATCATTGACAGCAACCCCGATATGACCGCCTAAGCCAACTTGGTCACCACCTCATGGGTCCATGTCCTAAAGTTGCTAAGCATGATTTTTAAATTGCTTCCCATCAGCACCTGGAAAACTTTTACACACACCCTGGTCACTAGCAAGCTGATCTCCAGGAAACCTCTCTATGTGGGGATGAATAAAAAACTCACTTGAAGGCTGCAGACTATTCAGAACTCAGAAGCCATAATCACTCTCATCCTCATACGCCACACTAACATTACACCACACCTGAATCAGCTCCACTTGTTTCCTGATACTCAACTGAGCACAATTCAAACTTCTCATTGTCTCTTTCAAAGCACTACATACCTCAACAATTGCTTCTGCTTTGACAAACCTTCCTGACACCTTCAATCAACCAAACTCTTACTTGCACACATCCCACACATATCAAAAAACAGATTTCAAGGATGAACCTTCTCCTATATTGTTTTTAAAGAAAGGAACAACCTGCTGCTACACATAAGAGGCTCCTCCTCATGTCTTGAATGTAAGAAACTGAAGGCCTGGGTTTTCAGGTAGCCCCACTAGGCTTTAGACTGGGCTACATTCACACCTGCTCAATGTCAGAATTCCGTCCTAGGTGATAGTGTACTCCATAAATCTATATAACATAACATAACATAACATAACAACATAACATAGCATAACATAACATAACACAACATAACATAACAGCATTCTAAGTAATGCCTCATTGCTTCAAAGTTTTAACAGAGCTACCACATTTAGAATCATTTGCTGGTCCTCTTGGAGCATCAGAAAGATATACACTATGCAAAATACAATTCCAAGCTAGCCACTGTAAGTAATCGGGTTACTGTTTCGAGGGGGTGAAACCCTACTCATGCAACAACCACATTCCTTGTTGGGGTGAAGCCACAAACAAACCCCAGATTTGGTACTCCTGGTAGATTCACACAAAAGCAATCAGGCTTAACTTAGAGGCAATGTATAAAGTATTTATGCAGCACTTCAAACAGTGAAATGCAATACAAGACAAGTGCTACACCAACTTAGAAAAATGTAATAAATAATTTAAGAACAAAAGTAGAACCAGAGATATGCACTTTGAAAGATTCACATGAAAATAGCATCAAAAAGCATAAAGCGCCAACTGTGGTCATCTGTTCACACTGGACTGGAACAAAGTTACAAGTTCAGGTCGACCGTGATGGTGTGCAGGCCGCATACTTGACCAAGTTAGACCTGCTTAACAAAGTGTGTTAACTCCTGATAGTGGACCGTTGTGAGATCCCACTTAGAGGATTCATTGTACAGCAGCGGTTTGGAGGAGCTGCGGGTTCGATTAAGAGTCCTGTGTTGAGGAGGCATCATGCAGCAACAGGTTTTTGGAAGCTCCAGGACTCCAATGCAAAGTCCTATGTCAAGGATGAGCTACATTGCAGTGGTTTTGAAGAGCTTTGTCAGCAATATGGGTCGCAATACAATAGGTCATGCTGCGTTAGTAATGCCATGGCCAGAGTTGGGCTGGCAGAGCACCTTCTGGCCAGTCTCCAAGGGTCCAGGACTGGGGTGGCACAACTTGGGGGGGAAGATTTACAGCAGGCAGACTCCAACTGCAGGGTTCAAGGTGGTTGAAGTCTTTTCTGTCGTGAGGCTCAAACGAACAGGCCAGCCAACTAAACTTGTTGCCAGATTTGAAGTACAGGACGTTTCTAGAGGTTTTCACCCCAAGAAGTGTTTCAAATGTCCTTCCTCCTTGCCCTGGCCCCAGTTCATTTGTTGACACAAAATACAAGTGCCAAACTCTTTGGTAGTGTGCTGGGCAGAACCTTTGTGATTTATAAGTGTGGTAGGCAACTGCTTCTCCCCCACATCGTGACAGAGATGGCCCATCCTGCCAACACCTATTGTCTCACTTTCAGTAAGCAATACACCAGCACCCGCTGCAAGCTACACCAAGTCATGTGGATACAGGGTGCAGGCACTAAGGCCCTCATTATGACTTTGGCGGTCTTTTCAGAAGACCACCGAAGCCACTGGCGCCAGAAGACCACCACTGCTGGCAGTCTTCCGACCACCATATTATGAGTACTGAAGGATTTCTGCCACAATTTGGGCGGAAATCCTCCAGTAGTTGTGCTGGTGGTCAGAGGCGCAGGGGTAGTTCCTCCACTGGCCCGCCCGCCAAAAGGGCTCCACCAGCCGTATTATGACCTGGCGGTGTCCTGATAGCGGGGCACTGCCGGAGGTGTAAGCGACTGTTCCCGTTCCCTGCCAGATGACCTCCACGCCGGACCAGGTAAGTTGATCGTCCAACGGGGTGGATTTTGGGGGGTGTTGTGTGTGTGTGAGTGTGTGTTGTCTGTGTGTGGAATGTAAGTGTGTATGCATGTGTGTATGGGTGTTTGAATGCGTGTATGATTGTTGAAGTGAGTGCGTGCTGGAATGTTTGTGTGAATGAGTGTATGGATGTATGTGAGTGAATGCATGTATGGATGCGTGTGAGTGAATGCGTGTTTGGATGCATGTGAGTCAATGTGTGTATGGATGCGTGTGAGAAAATAGGGCTGATTGCAGAGGCCCCATAACTTTTTGCCCCCATTTTCCACTTTATGCTGGTGTTTTCCTGACTCTGATGGTGCCCTGGGTACTGCTAACCAGTCCCAGGGCCTGTGCTCTGTGTAAAATGGATATGCAAATTAGGCTAATTATAATTGGCTAAGTTAACCTACCTATAAGTCCCTAGTATATGGTAGGGCATGTAGGTTTAGGGACCACAGCATAGGTGGTGCACACCTAGGTGCATTGCTGAGGTGCCCAGTGTCATTTTAAAAGCAATCCTGCCTTGCTGGCTGCTTTTAAATTAAAGTTATATGCAAATTCGACTTTGGAATTAAAGGTACTTCCAAAGTCTTAAATTACCTTATTTTTACATATAAGTCACCCCTAAGGTGTGCCCTATGTGCCCCTAGGGCTGGGTGCCATGTAACTATAAGCAGGGACTTTATAAACATAGATTTATAAGCCCTGGTGAGGTAAAAACAGCCAAATTCGTTTTTCCCTCATTGAAGTAAATGGCCTTCATAGGCTAGAATGGGCAGACTTTATTTTAAATTTTAAAGTCTCCTTAAATGTTACATACCAAGAATTTGGTATCAAATTGATTGTTATAATAAATCCCACAACTTCCAGTTGTTGGATTTAATATAACTAGTGCAGGTAAAAAGTTTAGACTTTACCTAAAAAGTTGCCAATTTCAGCTCTGCATTGTTTTTGCTGCTGTGCTCTGATTGGCCAGCCTGCAGCAGCTTCTGCCAGGCCACTTTAATGAGGTGTGAAGTGGCCTGGCTTCACACAAAGGAATGTGCTTGGGGGAGAGAATCTCCCCTCAGCAGATGGTGAGGCAGGAAGGGGGAGGGCTGCCAAACTGGTCTTCAAAGGCAGAGAAGGACATTTGCAGCACCCAGCAACACCCCCACATCCTGCAAACCCAGACAGCTAGGTGCCCCCTTGATTAGATTAGGAGAGGGCAGGAGAGGGGTGTGTTTATGATTTTTAGCCACACCAGTGGGTGGGCTCAGCCAGATCTCTCCTCCAAAAATCAGATTCATCCATTTTGGATTTTTAGAGACTATTGCCTTCTGGGATGGATTTTTGCCACACTTCCCAGGAAGTGGTCATCACAGGGGGACGACCCTGTCCCTGATTGGAGGACCAGGGCCCCCCTGCTTTTCACCCAGGAGCAAGGATAAAACTGGCAGACCTGCACCCACGCCTCAGATCCCCACCAAATTTCAAGAAGAAAGAACTACAAGGAGAAGAAGGACTGCCCTGCTGGACCCCTGGCCTGCACCTGGACCCTGCACTCAGAAAGACTGCACCAGCTGCACACTTGGGCTTCACCACAAGAAGGACTTTGCCTGGCTTCCACTGGTTCAAGGAGGGACTCCCTGTTTGCTACAGGTGAAAAATTGCTAACCAGAGTCCCCTGCACCAACTCCTGAAAAAGTGACCAGCTGACCACTGCCCAGTGGCCAAAAAGGAGTTTGCGCCAGGTGTACTCTGGGAGTTGAAGTCCGCACTTCCCAAGGACCATCACAGAACTTCTGGACCCTTGGGGTGAGCTGTGGACCCCAAAAGAACCTTAAAAGAACATCTGGGTGAAGCCCCAGAAGTTTGGAAAAGATTGGAGAAATTTTTGAAAAAAGCTCCATAAAGTGACCGACCCGACGCGGAAATTCTAGCCGGCTTGCCTCAACCGCGACCCGGCCTGACTTCGTGGTTCGTCCCGGTAAAGAAAAACATCCGAAAAAAAGACTAAGTCCGAACGTAAAAAGTTGACCGGGACCTTCCAGCCATCGTATCCGAGAAGGGCTCCACGGACGTCGGATCAAGATCCAGGTTTACCCCGGTCGAAGGATTTTCATCTCGAAAAAACGACTAAGTCCGAAGGTAAAAATCACCACCGAGGAAACCGACTTCGCGTATCCGGACAAGGGCTCCAGGAGGTCGGATCCAACTGGCAGGTTCGTCCCGGTGAAGAAAAACTTCAAAATAAAGACTAAGTCAGAAGGTAACTTTTTAACCGAGGCTTCCCGCGACCTGTAGCCGAGCAGGGCTCCATCGCGGTCGGCCTGAAAGTTTGACTTTGTCCCGGTCCTGGTGCAACCAGATGACCCGATTGGCGCTTTTTGTTTCTATGCCCTAAAAAATAATAATACTTTAAAAATTCATATCTCCGGTTCCCCTGAACCGATTTTAATCGTTTTTGTGTCATTTTAAAGATAAAAATATAAGCTATTTTTATAAATTGGTTTTGGATTTTTAAACTGTTTCCTGTGTTTTATTTAATTACTGTTGTGTGATATTTGAATGCTTTACACTTTGTCTCCTAAGTTAAGCCTTGACGCTCGATGCCAAGCTACCAAGGGTAGAGCTGGGATTAATTTACTGAGACCTAACTGTACTTTTGTGGAGGTTTGTGGCTTGTTGCTAGGTGTAGGTACCTACCTGCCCTACCAATAACCCATTTTCCAACAATGCGTGTGACTGTATGCATGTGTGGAAGCATGTGAGTGAACGTGTGTATGTAAGTGTTGATGAATGAGTGTATGCAGTGTGCGTATGAGTGTGTGTACATGTATGTGGAGAATGATGGGGTTGAGAGGGGAGTGGTGTACTTGAAGGGTGTGCTGTACTAGAAGGGGGGAGGAAGGTTCTGTACTGGAAGTGGAGGTGTGGGGAATGAGGTGCTGTTCTGGAACGGGGTTGCTGGTTAAGGAAGGGGGTGTGGATGGCATTGGTATTGCGGGGGTTGGGAGAGTTGTCTACCGGTGACAGAAATGTCACTGAGCATTTCTGCCAGGGTTTTCATGGCAGTACTACCGCCATGAAACCCTGGCGGAAAACCGACTTGTGATACCACCGGCAGTCTTCAGTGGACTGCAGGGTCAGAGATGCTGATCTCCGGCCTAGCTGTCCAACCACCCTGGCGGTACAAGCGGTGATGTGGTGGGTTGGCAGAGAATGCCACCGCGGCCCTGGCGGTGTTAGGACTGCCAGGGTCAAAATGAGGGCCTAAATGTTTAGGAAAAGAAAGCGTCAACTTTCTAAAATTGGCATTTTCTGAATTCTGACTTAAAATCCAACTTTACCTTTAAAGATGGTTTTGAATTACACTTTTTTAGCACCCTACGGCCTTCATACTGATCCTAATTGAAACCTATCAATTATTAAACGTAATACGGTAACCCAAAGTTATCCTAAAGGGGGGGCAGGCCTGGCAGTAATTAAAAACAAATAGTTTTTTGCTACCAGGACATGTGAAATTGAAAGACATAAAACTACAGGTCTACTTTGACAGGTTGAATTGGCAGTTAATAGCTGCACACATAGGCCACAGTGGCAGACCTGAGACATGTTGTAGCGTTACTTAAGTGGGTGGCACAATAAATGCTACCGGTTCCCCTAGAAGCATTTAATTACAGGTCCTTTTACTAAGGACTTAGAAGTAAGTTTAATGTGCCAATTTTTTATAAACCAATTAGAGAGCACTAGCACTTTACCACGTGTTAGCAGTGGTAAGGTGCACAGAGTCCTAAAGTCTGACAAGTCTAACAGCCGCTCACTAAACATTTAACCATGCTTACATCTTCGAATGTTAAAGTATATTGTGAACCTCTGCTGTACTAATCCTAGTGGCTAACTCAATACTTCTACATATGTTGTCTATCCTGGAATGGTAAACTAATGGTATACTATGAACAATATAATTTCAAGAAGGCTGCACAGCCTAGAAATTGTGGCCACATAGAATGCAACCCACTGCAGTTGTAATGAGGGGCACTAGGCAATGGGCCCACCCTGCAGGTCTATCTGAGTAGCTACAAAAAAGAATGAAGAGAAGGAGAGAAATAAAGGGGACATATAAAAGAAACAAGCTATGACAAAGCCAATAGTTTTCACCTTTGTTACCTAGTAACTTTGAAAATGCCTTTTGCAGTGGAGTATACTGTCTGTAGGCAGGAAAGTGCATTTTCCAGATGATGTACAGTATCTACAAAAAAAGGTACAATGATGCAATCACTGCCATTAATAGCATCACTGAGATGGCATGCTTATCTGTGACACCATATGTGTGCACCAGTGGAATGATGAGAAGACTATGGGGGTGATTCTAACTCTGGCGGTCGGTGTTAAAGCGGCGGCTAACCCGCCAACAGTCTGGCGGTCCAAAAAAAGAAATTCTGACCCTGGCGGGAACCGCCAACAGAGACCGCCACCTTAACACTCCGACCGCCACGGCGGGACAGACAAACAGGTTGGCGGTCACCGCCAACAGGCAGGCGGCAGACAATGTACCGCCCACACTATCACAACTCACCAATCCGCCACCATTTCCGGGGCGGGAGCCCCGGCGATAAAAACACGGCGGAAACAGACTACGAACGGGAAAACGCTCACCGAAACACACTCCACGAGGAAGGAGGATAGCATGGAACCCGAATTAAACATCCTACCTGCTCTCGTCTACCTGCTCATCTACCACGAGTACGAACGCCGGCGCAGATGACAACGGTGAGTACTGCTCCTACGACACACGGGAGGGGGGAGGACGAAAGGTTACGGCACACACATATGCGACCCCCCCCAAACCATGTACACACCAATGCAGAGCAACAAGTCACAGTGACACCACCCAAACCCCCCGGAAAAATGCAAAGACATAATTAAATTGTGAATTAAAATTTATGTACAAAATAGACTCAGAAAAGTATTGGTTAACTAGCCAAAAAAATAAAAAAAATAAAAACTATATACATTGCAAGGGATAACCGAGGCAATTAGTCCTGCACAACAAAAGAAAAACGAAGTGTCCGTGGGCCAAAGTGTAACAACACAAGGGCAAAGCCCACACAGGAGACCTGAGTCCTTTGGAGAGAACACTGCAGGGGCATCTGATGACAAAACTACAGGCACCTCAGGGGGAAGGGAAGGGGGGGGGCACCACAGCCACATGAGTCCACGACGCCAGATCCACGAAGGGGCCACCATGCCCACTGTGCCATCCTGGGGAGTGCAAAGCCACAGTCTCTCAAGTCTCTACAGTGGGTGGATTGCCCACTGTGCCATCCTGGGGAGTGCAAAGCCACAGTCTCTCAAGTCTCTACAGTGGGTGGATTGCCCACTGTGCCATCCTGGGGAGTGCAAAGCCACAGTCTCTCAAGTCTCTACAGTGGGTGGATTGCCCACTGTGCCATCCTGGGGAGTGCAAAGCCACAGTCTCTCAATGTCTCTACAGTGGGTGGCTTGCCCACTGTTACATCCTGGGGAGTGCAAACCCACAGTCCATCAGGTGGATCACTGTCTCCACTGGTCAAGGAGGAGGCATGGTGGTCACAGTGAACCGTTAACAGTGCTTGACAGGATGGGCCCAGCGGAGCGGTGCTTGAGACGGCGGTGCCCAGCGGAGCGGTGCTTGAGACGGCGGTGCCCAGCGGAGCGGTGCTTGACAGGAAGGGCACAGCGGAGCAGTGCTTGACAGGAAGGGCCCAGCGGAGCGGTGCTTGAGACGGCGGGGCCCAGCGGAGCGGTGCTTGACAGGAAGGGCCCAGCGGAGCGGTGCTTGAGACGGCGGGGCCCAGCAGAGCGGTGCTTGACAGGAAGGGCCCAGCGGAGCGGTGCTTGAGACGGCGGAGCCCAGCGGAGCGGTGCTTGAGACGGCGGTGCCCAGCGGAGCGTGCTTGAGACGGCGGGGCCCAGCGGAGCGGTGCTTGACAGGAAGGGCCCAGCGGAGCAGTGCTTGAGACGGCGGTGCCCAGCGGAGCGGTGCTTGAGACGGCGGGGCCCAGCGGAGCAGTGCTTGACAGGAAGGGCCCAGCGGAGCGGTGCTTGAGACGGCGGGGCCCAGCGGAGCGGTGCTTGAGACGGCGGTGCCCAGCGGAGCGGTGCTTGAGACGGCGGGGCCCAGCGGAGCGGTGCTTGACAGGAAGGGCCCAGCGGAGCGGTGCTTGAGACGGCAGGGCCCAGCGGAGCGGTGCTTGAGACGGCGGTGCCCAGCGGAGCAGTGCTTGACAGGAAGGGCCCAGCGGAGCGGTGCTTGAGACGGCGGTGCCCAGCGGAGCGGTGCTTGACAGGATGGGCCCAGCGGAGCGGTGCCTGTCTTCACGGCGGGGCCCTGTTCAGCGGTGCCTGTCTTCACGGCGGGGCCCTGTTCAGCGGTGCTCTTCTGCACGGCGAGGCCCTGTTCAGCGGTGCCTGTCTTCACGGCGGGGCCCTGTTCAGCGGTGCTCTTCTGCACGGCGGGGCCCTGTTCAGCGGTGCTCTTCTGCACGGCGGGGCCCTGTTCAGCGGTGCCTGTCTTCATGGCGGGGCCCTGTTCAGCGGTGCTCTTCTGCACGGCGGGGCCCTGTTCAGCGGTGCTCTTCTGCATGGCGGGGCCCTGTTCAGCGGTGCTCTTCTGCACGGCGGGCCCTGTTCAGCGGTGCTCTTCTGCACGGCGGGGCCCTGTTCAGCGGTGCCTGTCTTCACGGCGGGGCCCTCTTCAGCGGTGCTCGTTCAGTAAGTCAAGGGAGCCAGACCTGGCCTGGACTCCCTGCTCAGTCGCCCTCCGACCGTGCTGTCGCTGGACCCTTCGGTGACGGAGTCCTGGGCCCTTTGGTGTCCTCCCGAACCCCCGGGATGGGGCTTGTGGGGCCCTCCTGCTCCGCGCTCCTGCTGGCTGTCTTCTCCGCCCTGCTGCCCTTTCGCTCCTTAGATGGGGCTCTCGGGCCCTTGCCTCCCCTAGATGATGTGGCTGGTGAAGTGGGCGAAGTTTCCTCCTTGGGGGCAGCCGTGTCAGTCCTCTCACGGCGGCCCTTTACTTTTCTGGTCCTCTTGCCTGGGGGGGGGGACTGGCTGTCCCCTGGCTTCTGATCGAAGTGTCACTGCTGGCAAAGGGTGGACTCCAGAACCCATGCACCACAGTGACACTCGAAGCTGGGCTGGTGGTGGCTAAGGTGCTCTTGGGACTCTTTGCAGATGGAGGGGGTGGGTCAGGGGAGGGAAAGAGGTTAAGATTAGCGACGAAAAGTTTTTTAGGTCCAAGGTAAAGGGTAGGAGCAGTGGTGATGGGAGTGGAGGAAGAGGATGTGGTTGTAGGAGAGTCAGGTGTGCTGTCTTTGGGTGCAGGTGCCTGTTCTGGAGGCTGTCGTGAGGTGGATGGCTGTTGGGTGGGTGTCTGCCTGCGTTTGTGTGTCTTGGAAGAGGGGGTGACAGACACAGTGGGAGAAGACACAGGGGACGTGTAAATGGCAGTGGGGGTGGTGACTGCACGTGTGCGGACTGTACTGGAGGGTGTGCTGGTGATGAAAGCACTGGCTGATGGTGGTGTGCATGCAGGTGTGAGTATAGACGTCACAGGGAGGGAGGAGGGAGACGAGGAGGAGGGGGACACAGACGTGGTAGTGACTGTTGGTATGTCTGCATCTGGGTGTTGCTTGGGTGAGTGTTTGTGGGTTCTGTGGTGCTTGTGTCTGGATGAGCTGCCCTTGGGTGTTGAGGTGTGTGCAGGCTGGTCTGATGGTGTGGATGGGCTAGGCTGAGGATCAGGAGACAGAGACAGGCTGGAGGCAGTAAGAAGAGGGAGGCTGGAAACAGGGACAATGGCTGCCGTCAGTGCTGAGGCCAGAGCATTCAACGATCGTTGATGGGCAGCCTGACCCGAATGAATGCCCTCCAGGTAGGCATTGCTCCGATGCACCTCCCTCTCTACCCCCCTGGATGGCATTCAAAAGGGTAGTCTGCCCAACAATGATGGTCTGAAGGAGTTCAATGATCTCCGCACTGAGGGCAGCAGGGGTGACAGGGGCAGGGGCTGAGGTGCCTGGGGCGAAGGAGATGCCCGCCTTCCTGGGCGAGCGGGCACGGAGCGAAGGCTGAGGGGCTGCTGGGAGGGCGGTGCTGGTGCGCTGGGTGGCTGTACCTGTAGAGGCGGGGGGCACGGATGTTGCCGCCACCGCTAGGGAGCTCCCATCCGAGGACGTGTCGGTGTCGCTGGTGTCACCACCGGTCCCCGTTGTGGTGCTCCCCTCGCCCTCCGGATCACTGGTGCCCTCGGTGTCTGTTCCTGAGCCCACCCGGGCCTTGTGACCTGCAGCTCCCT
Source organism: Pleurodeles waltl (assembly GCF_031143425.1). Taxonomy (NCBI): domain Eukaryota; kingdom Metazoa; phylum Chordata; class Amphibia; order Caudata; family Salamandridae; genus Pleurodeles; species Pleurodeles waltl. The sequence goes on from NC_090442.1 coordinate 113,432,975, forward strand.
CGTGCTCCGATGCCAATTCTCCTCCGCCTGATGAAGCTAATGCACACATGCACAAGAAGATGAAGAAAAAGGGTGGGGGGAGAAAAACAAAGAACAGGTTGAGTGCATGCAATGTCAACACCGTTGGCGGAGAGGACAGACACAGGAGCCTCATGCACTAAGCCGCGCAATCGGGGTACACTACTCAGTAATTCTGACTAGGACAACAGGTCTAGAGACAACAAACGCGCGCATGTGTGATGCTGGACCATCAATAGCTGTACTTGTCACCCTACAGAGGTGGGGGGCGGGGGCACAGGGCCATGCCTAAAGGAGAGGACTACACTACAGAAAGCGCCCTGGCCTAATGTCACCCACAGCCCTCCACCCCCACCCAGACGCCTCCACTGCGCGTAAAGATAGCAGAATGTGCTGATACTCACCCCCTTGTGTCTGCTGTGATGTCCTCAAGCGCCCATCCAAATCAGGGTAGGCCACCGCCAGGATCCGGGACATCAGGGGGGTCAGGGTACGGCTGGCACCCCTCCTAGGTTGGGAGGCCATCCCCAGCAGTGACTCAGCGGTCTTCCTGGTTCCGCGGCGGATGTCCTCCCACCTCTTGCGGCAGTGGGTGCCCCGTCTGATGTGGACCCCCAGGGCCCGGACTTCCTTGGCGATGGCACGCCAAATGTCCACTTTCTGATGGGCGCTGACCTATTTGACATGTACAGGGTGGGAAGGAAAATTTCATGAATTTTCTGCATGTTAGATGTGATTGGCCCCCCCTCCCCAACCTTGCCATATGGCACATGCTCTCATCTGTCGTGCCTTGCACTCCTCATTGGCTCCCCACCCCACCAACTTACATCCACCCCACTCCACACAGGCATATCCCATTCAACGTGCACCCAGTATACTTACCTGTTGGTCTGGAGGACCGTAGAGTAACGCATACTGGGGAGGACCCCATCCACAAGTTTCTCCAACTCTTCAGACGTGACGGCAGGGGCCCTTTCCCCAGTCGCAGCAGCCATTGTCACTTCCAGACCGAGGTCACAGCAGCACTTGCAGTATAGGTCCTCTCCTGTGGATGATCAGGTCTCGAGTGATGAAGCAGATAGAAAATGGTGGTCACGCCCGCGGCGGTGCGTACCGCCGCGGTGCGTACCGCGACCGCCGGCGCACATCGTCATTGGCTCCTGAAACCCATAGGCTTCTATGTTAACCAATGCGGCTTCGTACAGCGGTCTTCGACCGCCTACCGCCACGGTGTGCCACGCCAGCGCATTGACCTCACATCCCATTGTCCCACTTCACAGGTCAGGCAGCCGCCATTTCAAGGGCCCACATGGCTTAATTTCAACTGCGTCACACAGGCCTAGGCCTTGCATTGCCACTCATACAAGCCTTTCACTGCATTTCGATTCAATTACTGTGCAAGCTGTGGTTACGTACCCGTGGGTTGCTTGACTCTGTGCTCCATGTTGTCCTTCCTAGGCACCGTCCGCTGGGACTTGCAAGGAGAAGGATGAATCCTCCCGTGTACCGACCGCTGGTGGACCTGTCGACAATGGAAGAACGCCATATAATACTACGCTACAGACTTGACCGTGCCACTATACATGAACTGTGTGCCCAGCTGGAGCCAGCCCTGATGTCCCCCATCCGCCAACCCACAGGGATCCCCCCTCTAGTGCAGGTTCTGTCAGTCCTCCATTTTTTGGCAAGTGGCTCATTCCAGACAACAGTGGCCATGTCATCTGGAATGTCTCAGCCTATGTTTTCAAAGATTTTGTCCAGAGTGTTGTCTGCCCTGATGAAATACATGCGGAGCTACATTGTTTTCCCTGAGGAGGGTGATTTGGCCACTGTGAAGGGTGATTTCTATGCCCTTGGACATATCCCCAACATCTTTGGTGCCATTGATGGGACCCATGTGGCTTTAGTACCCCCAAAAGACAATGAGCAGGTGTACAGAAACAGGAAAAATTACCATTCTATGAATGTGCAAGTGGTCTGTTTGGCTGACCAGTACATCTCCCATGTAAATGCAAAGTTCCCAGGGTCAGTGCATGACGCGTATGTGATGCGTAATAGCAGCATCCCCTATGTGATGGAACTGCTACAGAGACACCGTGTGTGGCTAATAGGTGACTCAGGTTACCCCAACCTGCCTTGGCTATTGACCCCAGTGAGGAATCCCCGGACCAGGGCTGAGGAAAGGTACAATGAGGCCCATGGGCGAACGAGGAGGATAATTGAAAGGACTTTCGGGGTCCTGAAGGCCAGGTTTAGGTGCCTGCATATGACAGGGGGATCCCTGATGTACTCACCAAAGAAGGTGTGCCAGATCATCGTGGCCTGCTGCATGCTTCACAACCTGGCTTTGCGACGGCAGGTGCCTTTCCTGCAGGAGGATGGTCCAGATGGTGGTGTTGTAGCAGCTGTGGAGCCTGTGGAGAGTGAAGAGGAGGAAGACGACGGGGACGACACAGACAACAGGGACACAGTCATCCAACAGTATTTTCAGTAGCAGACAGGTAAGAATCACCCACGCAATTTAACATTTCCTTAAAGCCTCCTGCATCTCTACTTTCTGCATTTACCCCCAGTTCTTTTTTAACTTATTTTTGCTTTTCCCTTCCCTTTTCAGTGCTGTTTGACCCACTGCGTGACTTCTGATTGTTTAGCCCATGGACAAAAGCGTATTGACATTGGTATGTTGTCATCACAAATTGTCTGACCATCATTGTACAGTATTGTGTAAAACATTTGTAAATAATACAGGCTGACTCCTGAATATTTTAAGTGCAATGAGTGTTTATTTGTAGTGCTAGATTTTGGTGCATGATATTAATACGGTGATGGGAGGGGGTGGAGTAATGTCCATGGCAGAGTCCAGTTCTCAGTTTCACAGGTGCCTTGTCCATAGGCCTGTGGAAGGATGGAGCAGGGGCAGTTCAAGGTTGGACAGGGTGACAATGTGGGACAGTGGGATGACATCAGGGGGTATCCTTTGCTGGCGGGGGTCTTGGCATCCTACTCTGTCTTCCTGTGAGATCTCAGGTTCCGCTTGCGGGGTGGTGGATCTTCAGCAGGAGGTGGGGTTCTGGTGGCCTGACGTTGTGGTGGGGCCTCCTGTCCACTAGCGCCGGCGGAGGTGGTGGGCTGTTCCTGGTCCTGGCTAATGACAGGGGCCCTTTGGGGTGCCACATGGTCCCGCAATGTGGTTTCTATCCGGTTTAAGACCTGGACTATGCTCCCCATAGCGGTACCGATGGTCGTGAGTTCATTGCTGAACCCCATGTACCGTTCCTCCTGCTGTGCCTGGATCTCGCTGAACCTGGCCAGTACCGTCGCCATCGTCTCTTGGGAGTGGTGGTATGCTCCCATGATGGTGGTGAGGGCCTCTTGGAGGGTGGGTTCCCTGGGCCTCTCCTCCCCCCCCTGTCGCACAGCAGCCCTCCCAGTTCCCCTGTGTTCCTGGGCCTCTGTCCCCTGGACGGTGTGCCCACTACCACTGCCCCCAGGTCCCTGTTGTTGTTGGGGTGGTGGGTCAGCCTGGGTGCCCTGTAGTGGCGGACACACTGCTGGTTGACGCGTCCTGGAGACAGAGGCATGGGCCCGCTGGGTTGGAGCTGTGCTGGTATTCCCAGAGGGAGTTGGGTCTGGTGTGGCCTGTGTCTGTGTGTGGGGAACCGACTGTCCAGAGGTCCCTGATGGTCCGGGCTGGTCGTCAGGGTCGAGGTCGACAGAGCTGGTGTCCTCACTGGGGGGCTGTTCTGGGGGTGGGATGGACAGATCTGGACCCTCCGTGGCGGGTGTTGGCGTTCGGGCCCTGCAGGGGTAACAGAGTATTGTTATAGTTTTTGTGTGTGCCATGGCGTGCATTTTGTGTGTGCCCTTGTCCCCCAGTGCTGGCATTCCCTTGTGGGAGGGGTTGTGAGGGTGTTTGGGGGGGGGGATGGGTCTGTGCAGTGGTCATGCATTGGTGATGGCTGTCTATGGTTTGTGTTGGCATTCAGGGGTTGGTGTTGTTTAGGGTGGGTTGTGCTGGTGGGACAATGGCAGGGAGGATGTGTGCTGGGGGTTTGAGATTGGGGGTGAGGGTGGGGTTGTGGGTTGGCATGCTGGTGATTGGGGGGGGGTTAAGTAGTTGAGATTCGACTTACCAGAGTCCATTCCTCTGTGTACTCCAGCGAGGCCGTGAGGATGCAGGATGTTTACTACCTCTTGCTCCCATTCAGTAAATTGGGGGGGAGTGTGTGGGGGTCCGCTGCCAGTCTTCTGCACAGCGATGTTGTGTCGCGACACCATGGAGCGCACCTTCCCCCGTAGGTCGTTCCATCGCTTTCTGATGTCGTCCCGATTTCTGGGATGCTGTCCCACAGCGTTGACCCTGTCTACAATCCTTTGCCATAGCTCAGCCTTCCTTGCTATAGTGGTGTGCTGCACCTGTGTGCCGAAGAGCTGGGGCTCTACCCTGATTATTTCCTCCACCATGACCCTGAGTTCAGCGTCTGAAAACCTGGGGTGTCTTTGGGGTGCCATGGGGTGGTGTGGATGAGGTGTGGGGTGGTGTTTGTGGTGATGTGCGTGGTGATGTGTGGTGATGTGTGCGTAGATGTGGTGTGGGTGATGATGTTGGGTTCCTGTGTGTGTTGTGCTTAGCGTTCCCTGTGCTCTCTCTCAGTCTCTCTGGCCTTTTCTCAGTAATTGTGGTCGTAAGGGTTTGTGGGTGACGTGGGTGTATGTTTTATATTGTAATGGGTGTGTGGGAGTGTTGTTTGTATGTGTATCAGGTGTGTGTAATTCAAATTGTCCAATGTGGTAGTGTTTTGTATATGTGTGTGTATTTTGACCACGGCGGTGTGTACCGCCAATGGAATACCGCGGTTGAAAGACCGCCGCGTGGATTTGTGGGTCAGAATGGCATGGGCGTGTTTGTGTTGGCGTGGCGGTGGAGGTTTGGTCATCTCCAGTTTATCGCTGCCCGCTGCTGTGGCGGCCTTCCGTGGATGTCGGGTTTTTGGCGGGTTGAAAGTTGGAGGTCAGAATGACCGTGGCGGTTTACCGCAGCCGCGGCGGTAGAATGGCGGTCTTCTGACCGGCGGTAAGGGCCTTTTACCGCCGAGGTCAGAATCACCCCCTATGTGCTTTGATTTTTTATTTACAGATCCAAGATGGAGGATGCCACTAGGTTAATAAAACAATTAGGAATTTCGGGGCATAGTTATAAGCCCCTTGTGCCACATTAGCGTCATTTTGTTTACGGTAATGTGGCCCAACGAGGCCAAAATCCTTGTGCCATATTTAAAAAGTGTCGCAATGCATGCATTGAGTCACTTTGTAGCCCTTTGTGCTACATTATGCCTGCGCCAAGCATGATGTAGCACAAAGTGGGGCGTTCCCCCTTTAGGGAGGCTGAAAAAATGGCACAAGGAAATTTCCTTGCGTCATTTTTTACGGCACTTTTGAAAGGGGGCTCCATTATTTATAATGGGCCACTGTACTCGGCAGGAGTAGCGCCAATATTTTGGCGCTACTCCTACAGAGTACATCAATAGCGTTAATCAAAATTACGCTATTGCCCCGTACACTGCACCATGGTGCGCTATATATTAGATACGGTTCACACATGGTGGCGGTAGGGGGATGCTAAGGGGCGCAAGGAAAGTGGTGCTGCACTAGGTGCAGCACCTTTTTCCTTAAAAATTCCCCTTCATTTTTAATTAGGTCTCCCCGTTAATATGTTAGTTGATTGACTGGTGGAAGTAGGAGTGTCAAGCGTGATAATCGTTAAAGGGTGACAGATAGGGGGCATTTACTCATCACGTAGCAAAGAGGTCTTAGTGGCAACATGGACAGTCACCTGTGTTTGACTTCATGGTTATAGGTTCAGATCTTGCCGGGTCAACATAACCTTTCTTTTATTTGAGGTTAATAACATTAGTACACTTGAGCTTGGTAACAATAAGAATCTGGTTTTCAGCACCAAGATACCCGTCTGGGTGAACGTGTGTAGAATATAAACATATGGGAAATTCTGTTATGAATCCATGTTGTAAATCCACATTTCTGGTTGGTGACTTCAAATATTTAACCTTTTGATGGACCCTATATTTTTACTTGCTGTAGAGCTCTGTTCAAAGTCTATTTGAAAACTTGCCTATAAGTCCATGATATATGGTGTGAATTGGAGCCATGGTCTGGAAGCTAAATCCATCTAGTTGCCTGCTGCACCTATTGGGTCATCCACTACAGTGGCATTGCGAACATGGCTTCAGGGCTACCACTATAGCCTGACTGTAGCAGTGTAAAAACTGCATTTCAACCTGTCAAGGTGACAGCTGTCAATCTGACAGATAAAAAACCCTGTTTTAAATAATAATAGATCACCCCTATATAGGCTTTCATGTCAATAAGGTAGGTTTCAAGATATTTGAAAGTAGGACCAGTAGACATTTAGGGTTCACATGTTCTTGCAGTGACTAGCGCCCAAAATCTATTTTTCACTTTTTTCACTCTGGCAGGACTAGCTGTCCTATGTAGAAAACCCAAATTCAGAAAAATTATTTTTTAACACTGTGGGGGTGATTCTAACCCCGGCGGTCGGCGGAGAGGCGGCGGTCGGACCGCGAACAGACCGGCGGTCCAAAAAATGGCATTCTGACCGCGGCGGTCACCGCCGCGATCGACCGCCACTTTCCCACTCCGACCGCCACCGCGGTCATGACCGCCGGGCTGGAGTTTGCGCACTCCGGCCCTGCGGTCGACCCAAGACCGCCAACCGCATCATGACCCTGCTTACCGCCGCGGTTTTTGGCGGTCGGGAACCGCCATGCGAACCATGGCGGTAGGCACTATCGTGGCCAGGGAATTCCATCCCTGGCACTGATAGGGGTCTCCCCCACCCCCCACTACCCCCCACGAGTCCCCCCCCCACACCCTCCACCCCCTGCCACCCCCCAGAGATGTTACAAACCCCCTGCCCCCCCACCCCGACATGCACATAGACGCTCCCCGACATGCACGCACCCCCAACATGCACATATGCACACCCCCTACACACACACATACACAACGGGGGCACATACCCGCACACATACATGCCAACATGCGCACCCGCCGAACTACACACATTGCCCATAGGCACAGCAGCACCCCCCGCCCTCATGCACGCACTCACACACCCCCTCTACACACCCCCATGCACGCACACATCACACAACACCCTCCCCACCCCCTCCCCTCACGGACGATCAACTTACCTTGCGTTGGTCCTCCGGGAGGCGACGGGAGCCATAGGGACGTGACCGCCAACAGAAGACCGCCAACAGAAGACCGCCACACAGAAATGTGGGTCGTAATTCTGTGGGCGGTGTTCTGCTGGCGTGGCGGTGGAGGTTGACCAGTCTCCACTTTCCCGCCGACCGCCAGTGTGGCTGCTGGCGGTTTTCCGGCGGAACGCTCCCAGCGGTCGGAATACGCGCCGCGGCATACCGCCGCGGTCGGCGGTCTTTACCGCGGCGGTAACTCGGCGGTCTTGCGAATAGACCGCCAAGGTCAGAATGACCCCCCGTATCTCAAGAATTAGGGCAGCCACAACAATAATTATTATACATTATAAATGACCTGTGCCATGCCCATTTCTGACCAATAAGCCCACTTATTAACATCACTGCATGACCCCATTCTTCTGGAAAAGTGGTTCCCAGATAGTGAACAAATAAAACTTGACTCCCTACAAAACAAAAGGATCAACTTACATGAAGCAAATTATCAGTTTGAACACACATTTCTATGGAACAGAACCCAAAAAAAATAAAGCCATTAAAGAAACATTTACAGCCCTCCTTTGCCTGCCTGGATAAACTAAAGTGTTGAACTTCATCCACACAGAATTTGCAGCACTTCCATGTTGTGGCAGCACAGTAGATACCAATCATAGTCACAATATCTACAACTGAGCCTCTGACTCCCATACTACACTGCATCTCCAGTGCCTTGTCACACTGCCTGTACCCTACCCACCCCTCTCAAAATGTTATTGGGGCACCCAGACTTGCACTCTGGGTTGACCGCTACCAGCTACCTTCAGGGACCTAGCCAGCTCCCATCTTTATATTAAATATCTACAATTTACAAAGTCTACAACAGATTCATAATTGACGTCGCACAATATGAGGAGGGATCCTTTTCCATGGCATTGAACAGCATACCTGTGTACTCTTTCATGTCACGTCCTAATGCCAGCTATTGGAATTTGCGCTTTTGCAGGGTCATCCCAAATCTTTTTGCCTCCTGCTCCTATTTTTTCTGACCTGTTGCTGTTGGCTTTTGCACTCTGAGCACTTTACCACTGCTAAACAGTTTCTAAAGTGCCTATGCTCTCTATGTAAATTGTATGTTGATTGGTTTATCCATGATTGGCATATTTCAATTACTAGTAAGGCCCTAGTAAAGTGCACTAGCGGTGCCAGGGCCTGTAAATCAAATGCTGCTAGTGGGTCTGCAGCACTGGTTGTGCCACCCACAGAAGTAGCTCTCTAATCATGTCTCAGACCTTCCACTGCAGTTTTAACTATAAATTCGACTTGACAAGTGTACCCACTTGCCAGGCCTTATCCTTCCCTTTTCTTACATGTAAGACACCACTAAGGTAGGCCCTAGGTAACCCCAAGGGCAGGGTGAAGTGTACGGTTAAGGTAGGACATATAGTAATGTGTTTTATATGTCATGACAGTGAAATACTGCTAAATTTGTTTTTCACTGTTGCAAGGCCTGTCCCTCACATAGGTTAACATGGGGGCCACCTTTAAATCTGATTAAAGTGCATATTCCCTCTGGGAGAAGATAGACATGTGGAGTTTGGGGGTCTCTAAGCTCACAATTTAAAAATACATATTTTAGTAAAGTTGATTTTAAGATTGTGTGTTTGCAAATGCCACTTTTAGAAAGTGAGCATTTTCTTGCTTATACCATTTCCGTGACTCTGCCTGTTTGTCGGTTCTCTGTCTGGGTCAGTTTGACAGTTGGGCTGGTTGCACCTCTCACTAGACAGTGACACAAAGGCAGCTGCGGTGTAGTCTGCATTTCCTGATGAGCCATCTGTGCTAGGAGGAAGGGGAGGAATGGTCACTCACACCTGAAAGGGCTGTGCCTGCCCTCACACAATGCAGTCTTGAATCCCCTGGTGAGTGTCTGGGGCCTGGCCTGGGCAAGGTATGATTTCACATTCAAGAGAGACTTTGCTTTGAAGTAGGCCTACTTCAAATGCGAAATTGGGTATAAGAAGGGCACCCAAAACCACAGACTTTCGAGCACTTTTGGAAGCCAAGATGAACCTCTGCCTGGAGAAGAGCTGAAGAGCTGAGGAAGAAGAGCTGCCCTGCCTGTGACTGTGCTTTGTGGAGCTATCCTGCAGTTGCTGCTTCTGCCAGAGTAAGAGGGCAAAGACTAGACTTTGTGTGCCTACCATCTTGTGAAGATCTCCAAGGGCTTGATTTAGAGCTTGCCTCCTGTTGTTTGAAGTCTCAGGGACAGCAAAGACTTCTCTCTGCCAGCACCTGAAGTCTCTGGAGAGACTCATACTCTGCCAAGTGGTGCCCATCCTGTTCCTGGGATCCTGAAAGGAGAAGCGGGCAGCCTTAGAGGAGGAAGTCCACGCACAGAACGCTGTACGGGGAAAAGATCGGTGTGACTCCGATCTGCAGCTGGAAAATCTATGCTTGCCTGCAACTTGACCCAAAGATGGACGTCCGGGGCTAGAGAAACGACGCGCAGCATCGCTGACGGAGGCTGGTGAGATCGCAACCCGCACCGCGTGGTTTTTGGATCGTCGTGTGGCTGGATTTCCGACACAAACACTGCTGGGCGTGTAAAAATTACGCAAGGCCTGCCCGGACCCGAGAGTGCTGACCGGATCGATGCATCTCTCTCCTGCGGAGAGAAGAAATGACGCACCCCAACCTGAAGAAAGGAGAAACGACGCAGGTCCCGCTCGTGAGTGGAATCGATGCATCACAAGCCCTTTCTGACGCACACTCGCCCGAGAGGGGTTATTTTTGACTCGCCCAAGGTACATTTTCATGCTAACAGTGTTAGTGAGTGTTTAAAACTACATGAAGACTCTTTTTGCTTTTTAATTGATAACTTGACTTGTGATTTTTGTCGTTTTGGTCTTGTTTTGTTTAGATAAATATTCTCTATTTATCTAAACCTGTGTTGTGTCATTTTGTAGTGTTTTCATTTAGTTACTGTGTGTGTTGGTACAAATACTTTACACCTAGGACTCTGAATTTAAGCCTACTGCTCGTGCCAAGCTACCAAGTGGGTAAGCAGGGGTTAGCTGAGGGTGATTCTCTTTTACCCTGACTAGAGTGAGGGTCCTTTCTTGGACAGGGAGTAACCTGACTACCAACCAAAGACCCCATTTCTAACACCAGCTCTCCAGGGAATACTTGTACCTCAATAGCTTCACTGAACATGCCTGTCATCTGACCATCTGACACTGTTCCTGAAGGCATGTGGAAGTACAAGGCTTGTCCAGTCACATATCTCATGCCACTCATATTGCTTTGATTGTCCTGGGGATGTCACTGCACACCTAAGAGCATTCACTGTTCACAAAAGTTCTCCTGCCCAACCTATTCTTACTCATAGAATGTTCCTACATAAGTACAATACATAAGGACATTCATAGTATTTACCTTGCGGGAGCATTATTAGCTGTAAGCACCAGCACATACTGAATATGGTGGCTACCAATGCTCCTGTCACTCTGACCGGTATGGTCAGATATAATTCCACCTCAAAGTGCACAGGTACCTAATCTGCTTGGACTTCCCTTCATGCATGCAAGAGTCACACACCCAGGCAGTCATAGGGGTTTCCTGCCACAAGCACTCATTTTCCTCAGGACTATGAGTGCCTGTGAAGGGATTCCCTTCTCACAGTTCAGCAACTACACACAAACCTAGGTCTGCACAAGAGTTCAAAAATCAATGGGCCTTCCCATTGGCAGAGGAGACTCGATAACCCCAGCACCTATCTGGTTCTGCCTAAAACATCGATGGATACCCAGAATACCAACACTCATCTGACTATTACATGCAATTAAGGACTGTTAGAAATGGTGTCTTTGGTTGGCAGTCAAGTTATCCCCTGTCCAAGCAAGGACCCTCACTCTAGTCAGGGTAGGTCACACACAATACAAATTATCCTCTGCCCACCCTCTGGTAGCTTGGCACTGAGCAGTCAGGCTTAACTTAGAAGGCAATGCGTAAAGTATTTGTGCAATAAACCATACAATAACACGGTATAACACTACAAAAATACACCACACAGGCCCTCATCATAACCTTGGCGGTAAAAACCGCCTACCGCTGCGGTCGCAGGTTTCAGGTTCTGGTTCAGGGATTCTTCTCTAGTGATATCTTGTCCAGAAGTGTCTGAGTTGGTAGGGTTAGAGGCCCTGTTTTAACACCCAAATGTGCCTTTGAAGTGAGGGAGACTTCAAAGAGTGGCTTAGACGTGCACAAGGTCCCATTTCAGTCACATCCTGTCTGCCAGGGTCCCAGTAGGGTGTGTGGCAGTCCATTGTGTCATGGCAGGCTACTGTCCTTTGACATGTGAGTGTCAAGCCCTCCACCCTCCCAGCCCAGGAACACCCATTCAGTATGCAGATGTATGCAGGTGTGACTGAGTATCCTGTGTTTGGGGTTTGCTGAGTGGAACGCACAAGGGAGCTGTCAACTAACCCAGCCAGACGTGGATTGTGAGGCACAGAAGGATTTAAGTGCAGAGAAATGCTCACTTTCTAAAAGTGGCATTTCTAAAATAGTAATATTAAATTCAACTTCACCAGTCAGCAGGATTTTGTATGACCATTCTGGCCATATTAAATATGACCCTTTTACTCCTTTCAGGTCAGAATCTACCACTCAAACAGCATATGAGGGTAGTCCTAACGTTAGCCTATGACAGGAGCAGGCCTCACAGCAGTGTAAAAACGAATTTAGGAGTTTTACACTACCAAGACATATAAACTGCACAGGTACATGTCCTGACTTTTATCTACATAGCACCTTGCCCTATGGGTTACCCAGGGCCTACCTTAGGGGTGACTAATATGTAGAAAAGAGGGAGTTTAAGGCTTGGCAAGTACTTTTAAATGCCAAGTCGAAGTGGTAGTGAAACTGCACACACAGGCCTTGCAGGGTCAGGCCTGAGGCATGGTTAAGAGGCTACTTAAGTGGGTGGCGCAATCAGTGCTGCAGGGCCCCTAGTAGCATTTAATCTACAGGCCCAGGGCACATGTAGTGCACTTTATTGGGGTCTTATAAGTAGATTAAATAAGCCATTGGGGTATGAACCAATGTCACCATGTTTTAAGGGAGAGAGCATATGCCCTTTAGCACTGGTTAGCAGTGGTTAAGTGCGCAGAGTCCTAAAACCAGCAAAAACAGTGTCCAAAAAGTGGAGGGAGGCAGGCAAAAAGTTAGGGGTGACCACCCTAAGGCTGTCAGGTCTAACAAGGACTGTGTTATGAACTAAAACATGCATTTCTGAAAAAGAAATATAAATTCTGGCCAACTTCTGATTTCAGTGTTCCATAAGGAGGGACAAAACTAAGTTTCAGCCCTACCCTCCCCCAACACCACCTTAAGGGAGGATGCACGGAAGTCTACTTCACTAAAGTACAGCAAACTACTACATTTTTGGCCTGCATCTTTGCTATACGAAACTGTTGAAATAAACATAATATTGACATATTCATAACCACGCAGGGTGATGTTTGGAAAAACACAGATGTCAGTAAAATCCTCTGTGTATTGGTAAAAATTACTTTTTTTGGAAACCATGCTATTTAAATATTGCCAAACTTCTCGTATTTATCTTAAATCCATATTAACAATTCTGGAGTGTTGATCCCTACTGAAGCCAGAAGGACAGTCACCCACGCCCTCGTCAGCAGCTGCCTCGACTACGGCAATGCACTCTACACCGGAACCACTGCCAAGACCCAAAATAGACTACAACGCATCCAGAACGTCTCCGCCTGTCTCATCAAGAACATCCCACGACACAGCCACACCTCCACCCTTCTGAGAGACCTATACTGGCTGCCTATTGGATCACCTTCAGGCTCCTGACCCACACCTACAAGGCCCTACACAACGCCGGACCAGTCTACCTCATCCACAGACTCTCCTTCTACAGTCCACCAGACAACTCCGCTCCACCAACCAGGCCATTGCCAACGTCCCCCGCATCCAGAAAACCTCAGCTGGAGTAATATCCTTCTCCCACATCACCGCCAAGACCTGGAACACCCTCCCCATCCACCTCAGGCAGTCCCCCACCCTGTCACAGTTCAGGAAGGACCTCAAGACCTGGCTCTTCAACTGATCCTCAGCACTCCCCTCCCTCCCCCAGCGCCTTGAGACCCTCACGAGTGAGCAGCCGTGCTTTACAAATCTCTGATTGATTGTTTGACACCAGACAACCACAAATGACAGCATAGGAGAGAAAATTCATCTTGCTGCTAATTTGTCTGGTCGTTCAACGAAATGTCTAGGCCAGGCTTCCTCAATAAGCAGCTTTTGAACTACTGGAAGCTGTACAGCTACTTGTAGGCAGCTCTCCTTTGTGCACCCTAGTGAATTAAGTTAGAAGCATTGCTTGGTTCAATTCATCTATGTACACTAAAACTGAAAATGTGTATTTGAGACATGCATATGTGTATTTTCAGAATTTATAAGCTATTTGGAGAATAATATTTGAATTTGCGGAAGATGTTTAAAGTTGACAAAAATCATATTGGGGCATTACCACTTATTTTAGTAAGTTGGTTCAAGTCTATTTTGCATTACCGATGTGGAGGCATTCCACACTGGCAGAGCATTTTTTACTTTACTGTTGGCAACCATGCTTGTTGCTCTGAGGTGATCACAGCTGATAATATAGCATATGTTGCCCACTAATTGCACTTTTGCCTATAGGTTTGACGATAATGCTCATGGCGGCTGTCGGCTCATTACTTTTGTCTCAACTCGCGGTGCCGTGCTCCCACTACCTCCTGCCTATCGCTGTGTTTTCTGCTCCATTTCTCTCTTACGGAGGTTATCCGGTCGGCAAGCTTCTGTGACTCCAAACAGAGCAGAAGTACGTACTTGGGTGCTCCTTCATATTCTGCCCCCACGACAAATTCCCAGAGAGCCTCTCGCATGATTTCTCTCCCTCTCGTCTGTAAAATAAATACCTGCTCACCTCGCCTTACCGAGGTTTGTTTATTGCGAGAGAATATTCAGCACCCATCACTCCATTTTGTGTGTAAAAGGCTGCTTTATTGGAAACAGGTGCACTCACAATATATCAGCCCTAGGCCATGTGCCTTACAAAACTAAAACCTCACTATACATAAAATCTCCTATCAACCTCTCCCCCCTCCCCTACCATCCCCACCCCCCTCCCTTCCCCTTCTTTACACTTGCAGCTCATTAGTCCAGTCCTCCTTACTTCCCGCTCCTGTTTTATCTATCTAATACCTTAATAGTCAGTTGCTATCGTCTTGAGCGTGCAAGTCTCCCGCCCCTAAAAATTCATATTATCTTTGTAGCCCAGCTACTGTACATCCTCTTCCAATGTGCGTTTGTCTTGTCCTATTTTCGTCCCAACCGTTCTCGTCTGTCATGTGCCGTTTCTCTGTCTCCGCCTGCACCTGTTCCAAGCGACAATACATCAAATCCCTCAACCCGTGCACCCTTTTTCAACAAAGCAACCATCAGTACCACACCTAATAGTAAAACCCTTTCACCCCCTGCCGTAAATATTCTGGGTGGGAGGGTGGGGAAAAAGCCTGCCGCACTGCAAACCACCAACCACAAAATGGTGGCCTCCCCACGTGTTTGCCCCCTTTTATATGGTAGCCCCATGCTACCAAAAACACTTGCCCAAACCAGCCCAAAAAGCGCCCAAAACGGCGCAAATGGGCTGCACCAATCTCGCAAACATTCCGGAGGGGAGACTGCCGATATCAGTGCTCCCCCCAAAACCTCCTTGCAAGAGAATATTCAGCACCCATCACTCCATTTTGTGTGTAAAAGGCTGCTTTATTGGAAACAGGTGCACTCACAATATATCAGCCCTAGGCCATGTGCCTTACAAAACTAAAACCTCACTATACATAAAATCTCCTATCAACCTTTCCCCCCTCCCCTACCCTCCCCTCCCCCCTCCCTTCCCCTTCTTTACACTTGCAGCTCATTAGTCCAGTCCTCCTTACTTCCCGCTCCTGTTTTATCTATCTAATACCTTAATAGTCAGTTGCTATCGTCTTGAGCGTGCAAGTCTCCCGCCCCTAAAAATTCATATTATCTTCGTAGCCCAGCTACTGTCCATCCTCTTCCAATGTGCGTTTGTCTTGTCCTATTTTCGTCCCAACCGTTCTCATCTGTCATGTGCCCTTTCTCTGTCTCCGCCACCAGAAAAGGAGAGGATCCGGCCCCATCGCCCTCCTCTCCTTTTCGGCCCCCTCATCGTCACACGTCACTGTGTTCATAAACCTCTAGCGTTCCTTAAACATTGCTCCTAGCACCTCTTTTAATTGGAGCAGGTACAATTCCATGCCCATAAAGGACAGGTGTACTCCATCGCCCCTGAAAAATTATTTATCTTCATATCTAATATCGGAATGCTCCAGATAATCAAATCCTTGCTCCCTACAAAACGTCCGCATTTCTTTATTTATCTTTTTTCTCACCTTTTCAATTGCCCCCGACTTTCTCGCTCCTCTCCAAATTAAATGAGGAACAAAATCCGTCCAAACAACATGGCAGCCATGCCACTGCCGCCGCACTATTAACAAATCTCTCTTCATGTCCTTCAATATGTCCAAACCAGTCCTTTTCACAAGATCATTTTCACCCAAATGAATTATTAGAACGTCTGGGCAAGCCCCCTGCCCCTTTAATTTCTCCAAAGTCCCCAATAAGTCAGTCCAACACATACCCCCTCTGCCTTCCCACCGGACCCGATAACGGACCCCGTCTAAACCCAAATTCTTCCCCAAAGCGGTTGACTGTGCTTGCTTGGCTGCCCACTTCACAAATGAGTGACCAACGAGCCATATTGACAAGGACTGCACAGCTGGCCCCGGGACCGAACCTGCATCAAGAAGAAAAAACATGTTACTACCCTTTTACAATCCCCCATCATCGCACATATTTTTTATATGCAGCGGACCTCCATCGCCCCAACTCCAAGACTGCATCCTGTCGCCATCCTCGCCGCCCTGCCTCTGTCGCCATGCCAATTCTGAAAGAATGCATGCCGTATTGAGAAGCATCACAACCTAAATACCGCAAGTAAGCCCTTAATACTGACATCAACTGATAAGCTGATACCACTCCGCCCCTCGCATGACAAAAAACCCAACCCTGCTGACGTCGCAAAATCCCTTGCCATCCCTGCACCAAACGCACTGGGCACAATTCTCGACGGGGGTACGCTCGAAGGAATACTTGCCTCCCTTTACCTTGCTGATCAGTCTTCGCCCGTACCAAAAATATTGCAACTCCCTTTTCTGAAACGCAAACATCCTGCCATCGAACCCCACCCCAATCAGAAGAACCCAATAACTCAGACACCCTAAACGCCCCAAAAAACATCCATGACATCAAAGTCCTGAACAATGCGCACTCTGCGGCACCCCTGCAAATTACCTCAGCCACCTGCAAAAGCTTTTTTAGCAACCCTAAGGTAATGGGCTGCCGCTTCCTTGTTCCGGCCCCCTGTTCCCTGGCCCAGCCTTCCAAAATGCGCTGCCCCAATTCACCTGCCGACGGTGCATAGCCCCACATCATCTTGCCCATAAAGGCTATCCCAGCCAATTTTCCTGCCATGGACACTCTTGAGAGGCCTAGATCCACCATGTCCATAATAAAATTGACCACATCATCAACCCGTTCCTGTTCCCTTCGTCGACGACGAGCTCCCGACTCCAAAAAGGCCCGCCAAGCCCGTACATATGTGCGCTGCGTTGATGGAGCCAGTGAATTCACCACCAATCGCAGAATCCTCTGCTGCCTATGCTCCACAGCGCCGCCGGGATCTCCGTCCACCTCACCCGTTCGTCCGCGACCAACCCACGGAATCTCTCCCACTGCGAACGAGATAACGCATCCGCAATGTCATTATTCACCCCTGGCATGTGCTGCGCACTGAAATAAATGTTGCGCCGCAAACATTCCAAAACAAAAACACGAAGAAGCTGCAACACCTGTGGCTCTCTCGCTGACTGCCGATTAATCACCTGCACCACTGCCATATTATCCACCCGAAACAGCACTCGCTTGTTCTGTAAACAATGCTCCCACACACACACTGCCACCACCAACGGAAACAACTCCAAAAAGGCAATGCTCTGCCCTCCTGAAGGACACTGTTCTGCACAATACTGTCCCTGCCAATAAATTCCAAAACCCGATGCCCCCGCCGCATCTGAAAAAATGTGAACATCCCATTCACACAATGTCCAGGCTCGAATGGGGACTCCATTAAACAACTCCAAAAACACGCCCCACATTCTCAAGTCCTCTTTTATTCCCGCGCTGAGCCGTACATGATGATGCGGCACGGTGCCCCCGACAATGCCATACCAAGCCTCCTGCAAAATGTCCTGCCCGCCCAAACCACTCGGCATGCAAAATGTAAATGACCCAACAGGACCTGAATTTCCCTCACTGTCGCCTTCTGTTTCTGCACCACATGTCGCACCATTTCCAACATGTTCCTCTGTTTCTCCTTTGGCAAACGTGCCACCATAGCCACAGTATCTAATTCAATGCCCAAAAAAGATAAGGCCGTACTGGGCCCCACTGTCTTTTCGGGTGCCATGGGCACTCCCAGGTCCCTCATAATGCCTTGAAAGTTCTGCAACGCTGTCTTGCAAGACTCGGACTCCTTCAGCCCTGCAATGAAAAAGTCATCCAAATAATGTGTCACCGCCTCATGACCGTCACAAAGATCCATTGCAAAAAAGTGCTGAAACATTCAAACAATGAACATGATATCGAGCAGCCCATGGGCAGAGCCTTATCAACATACCAGTTGCCTTGAAATTGGATGCCCAGTAATTCAAAATCCAGCGGATGCACCGGCAGGAGCCGAAATGCAGACTTGATATCAGTTTTCGCCATAAGGGTTCCCGGACCCAAGGCTTCCACCAATGCCATTGCCACGTCTACTGAGGCATATGACACTTTCGTGAGTTCCTCCGGAATGAAATCATTCACCGGTGTCCCTTCCGGCCAGGACAAATGATGAATCAGCCGATACTGACCCAGCTCCTTTTTAGGCACCACGCCGATAGGGGATACGATCAAATTTTCCAGAGGCCAGTCAGTAAAAGGGCCTGCCATTCTCCCTTCCGCCACCTCCTTGTCAAGTTTGAGCCGCACGAGCTCCTCTTTTCCCCTCACCGAGCGCAAATTCTCTGCCCACCGCCGCTGTCGTGGTCCGTTATAACCCAACTCGAAACCTTCGGAAAACCCGCGCAACAACAATAGCCCCTGAGCCTCATTCCCGTAGCGCCCCACCCAGAACGCCAGCTTGTCTAACTTAACTGGCGTAATAGCTTTTCCCCAACATTGGCCCTTTCTGCTTGGGCTGTCCCTGATTCGCATTGGCACTACTCCCTCCTGTCGCTGACTGCTGCCCGACGGTGGTTCCTCCGTAACAACTGGTGAGAGGGTGTTTCCCTCCGCACTTGGAGCACTAATGCCGGAATTTACAGTACTCCCTTGTGCATAACCCCTTGTTAAAATCCCAGCAAGCACCAAACTTCTTCCCGCTAGCCCCTGCCGCCCCGGACACGCTTTTTGCCGTTGTGTTGGTGCTGAAATTGGCCCCACCCTGAGTGGGGCGATCCCAAAAGGGCCGGTAAGTAATTGGTAGCCCGCTCACCGTAAAAATAGTTTTCCCAAATTTCGCAGGCCCCATGGTGTGCTGCCATAAGTCAGCATCTATTTCACCCCATTGAGCCTCCTCATCCACCGCCAAGCGCGCTCGAAACTCCTCGTCATATTGCGCCCACGCGTAACCCCCATAATTCAAATAGGCCTTGCGAATAACATCCATGTATTTTAGCAGTGCCACTGAACGCTCCGGGAATCGCTCGCAATACACGCTCGCAAATATCAGAAAAGCCGCCGTCCAATTCTCAATCGTCACTGGAATGCGGGGCCGCTTCGACAACTCAAATTCTTCCTCTTTCGAGCCTTCCTTCGCTCGAACCTCTCTGTGCAGTAACTTAAGAATTTCAACATACTCCCCTTTCCAAATTTTCTCTTTTGTTGCCTGCATGAGGTGGGCACCCAAAGGCTTCGCCGTCCCCATGTATGGCAACCTTTTGCACTTACCACCTACTTTCCCCACCCCATGCTCCTCCCTCGCCTTACCTTCCTCCTTGTCCGGACTCTTACTTACTTGCTCCTTTACATCATCCGTGGCGACCCCCACATCTGTCACATACACACCCTTTCTCAGCCGCTCCCCCGTACCCCCAGAAATATCATCTGTCCCTACCCCCACAGACTTCGACCCCGTTGACGCATTACCTGTCCGCAACGACGGGGGCCGCTCCGTAACCGTCCGTCTTGCTTCCTTCCTCACCATTGGGGACGGCACCTGCAAAACTTAACCAACAGCATGAGACTCCCCCCCAGCCGCCCACCAATCCTCTTCCTCGCGAATTTCACCCTCCTCCACACTGTCCACCTCATAGTCCAACTCCTCCTCCTTCTCCACGTCCTCCACGTCGCTGTCCCCCACTCCTGTCCCGAACCGAGCCCTCTTTATAAAATTCTCCAGCTGCGCCGCCGAAGAGTGCGGTCGCCTTGAGGCCGCCGTAGGCCCCGCCCGTCGCGCTGCAGGGCCCGGCCGCTCCCCCGTACTCACCATTACCTTGGTGGGCGCAACACCCAATCCAGGCTGGCGTCTCCGCACCACTGCCTTGGCCCGCTGCGAAAATCCACTACCTCGAGGTCGGATCCAGCCAGCCGCACTGGGCCCCACCTTCTCTTCATCCCAGGGTGCTGAGCCCGTAAAAGGCTCACCTGGGTCCCCATCATCGCTCCCACTTTTCTCCCCCTGCAAAATTGCCAATGCGTCGGTGATCAATGGCTCGTCCTCAACTTCCACCCCCCCTGTGTCTCCTCTCCGGCCTCCCTACCCTGACCCTCAACCCTCTCCTTTCTGCTGGCCTGCGAAAGCATCTGACCCCTTACCCCACTCCTGATTCCCCCATAAGTCCTGAGGGGCGGGCGCACCTTAAGGTTAATGCCATCCTCCTCCACCACGCTACCCTCCCCCACCTCGTGACCCTCCTCATCACTCCATTCCAACCAAGAAAACCCCTCACCGCTTCGGTTAAAGCCCAATCCTCCACCTCCCTCTGTGCCCTCCTGCCCTCAGATATGTAGGCCCTCCCCATTGCCCTCCTGTGAGCTCCCCTCATCCCCCTCCCCCCCTCCCATCATTGCTCCCCTTCCCTCCTCCTCTGGGAGTGTGTCCTCGTCTTCCCCCACCTGTCTCCCACTGGCTTGTGTTATTCCCTTTCCACGTGTAAGCTGGGCAGATACGGGCTTTGCTCCCCCCGCCCTCTCTGCTCCCCTCCCCTTTTCAGGAAATCTCCAACCAGCCGACCGCTCTTGGGAAGCCCCTGCCGGCAGGCCCCTTTTCGGAGGCCGCGCCCCCAATGCACGCGGCCCCCGCAACAGCATACCTTTTTTCTCAGGAGCCGCGGCCGGGACCACTCTGGACCCGCCCCCGGCTCCACCCTCGTGAAACTCCACTAGCGGCTGCGCCCTTAAGGGGCCCGGCCGCCGCGACAGCCCATACGCAGCCCATACGCTCCCCGTGCGGCCCCTACCCGACCCGATGCTCCTTACCTGCGGGGCCCGCCGACCCCCACTCTTCTGAGGTGCCGAGCATACCGCCACCGCGGCCGCCACACCACTTGCCGCCTGCCACGCAGGGCGTACGCGGCAGGCACCACCTTCCGCCAGCAGGTCCAAACGGCCTGCCTCCTTCAAGAGCCGCATCGCCTCTTCAACACGAGGATCCATCTTACACCCTCCGGCCTCGAACACCGCCGTCCTACTCTAACGGTAACCTACCAATTATCTACGCCTAATGAAACGTACTCCTGCTCCAGCTACGTTAATCAATGTAACCTAAATAATTAATTACATTTTTTTTTTTTTTTAACTACCTCCTACCCACGCCTACCACCTAAAACCACTAAATCTATGTAACGCGAAAAAAGCGAAAAAGCCTGCCGCACTGGCAAACCACCAACCACAAAATGGTGGCCTCCCCACGTGTTTGCCCCCTTTTTTAAGGTAGCCCCATGCTACCAAAAACACTTGCCCAAACCAGCCCAAAAAGCGCCCAAAACGGCGCGAATGGGCTGCACCAGTCTCGCAAACATTCCGGGGGGGAGACTGCCGATATCGGCGCTCCCCCCCAAAACCTCCTTCGCCAATTATGTTACTAAAACTATCGATGTACCAAAGGTGGAACTGGACTGTTGCTCGCTGCTTCACTCTTAGGCTGGTAAGTGGAGGATAAAGACCTACATCCCGGGGCTGCAGTGATTATTGTGGATCTGGTTCAGTTATCTGTTTTCTCAGTGGTTAAATTCCTCCTCTCCGTCGGCTGGGTGGAGGTAGACATACTCGCACTACGCTTGTTTCAAATTGATTTAATGTGAACTTTAATACCTCCAAGCAAAATGAAAGCTGTAACAGCATCTGATGAGATGGTACAACTCTAAAATATATTTTTTTAGACAGGAGACCCAGTGCTATTAAAGCAAGGTGTGGGCCACTGTTTAGGGGTGGGTCAGAGCAACGCCTGGCCGCAGATCCTGCTCGACACGACAGGCGATGCTTACCGCGCAATGGGTATGCTGTGTGCTCTGTGGGGGTTTCAGGGATCTGTCCGTAACGAAGGTTGAGGATTATGGACATATGGACAAGAAGTGGACAACAGACAGAAAGCAGACGGTTTTTAGCTCAGCCTCACATTAAGATGCTGGTGTGCGTTCACGTATCTGTTGAAATAATCTGTGTGCCCTTTGTCTGTCACAGGTTTAAATCTCTTAATTGGTGTGTCCTAACTGGCTGAGCAGCCGACTTTGGAACTGGAGAAACCATGATTGAGTCCCGGCGTTCGCTTAACATCCTGTGATCGGGGGGAGGAGACAATAAATTTCTGGGGGGGACAGTGACAGCCTTGGGGACTTCTCAATTGACCCTATTCAAATGGCCTGTTGTTTGCAAAATGCAGGCTCTGATAAATGTACACAATCATATAGTTTGGACGTTAAATAGGGAGAAAAGAAGGCATGTTGTCAGTTTCAAAGTATGTTTTATTGTTATTTACAGTCACAAAGTATTTAGACCAACTGTGAAAAAAAACATGTTGATTACCCTTGCGTCTTCATGTACCAAGAAAATAAAGGTAGGAGGAAGACAAGGAAGAGCACACCTTTTGTGCCCCGCACGATCATGCCTCTCAACTCGTGCAAATTGAAACTGCACTAGAGATAACAAAAGCAATCAGGTACAATAGCTGTAAACTGTGATCTCAAACTCTAATTCTAATAATATATCTGCTCCTCTCTGCGATCTTGGGCAGGTCAGCTCCACATCTGTCAAAACTGGGAGCATTTATACTGAAGAAGCTCTTGGTGTTACAGACTGATTAATACATGGGATTCTGTGATCCCTGTATAAACAGCAGTCATTAATTTATATACGATTGGCTACTTGTGACGCATCAAGTCACTGATTATAAAGAAAAGACGTCAGAACTCGAGTATTAAAAGGTGATTACAGTCCAGTTTTGACTTGCCTTCTGTCAGAGCCAGCAGCCAAGGTGAAAGACAGGTCAGGGCAGGGAACATAATTAAAGCAGCTGTTTAAAGCAACAAATGGAACATTGCTTTTCTTTCTTCTCCTCTATGTTAATAGCTTAAAATTACAGAAGGTGCGCACTAAGGCAGTGATTCCCAACCATTTGACTCCTGAGGACCTCCACTGAATCATTACTGGAAGCCGGGGACCCCCAAGCAATTTGTATAATTTAAATTTCAAACCCTGAAACAGTAATTCGCAAAAAATACACAAACAAGTTCACACTAAACAAGTACTCGAATTACTAAAGATATAATTATTTTATATTGAAAAAATATCCAAGAATAGCAATTTTTTAATGGGAAGGTTGGCGTTGCATCTCAGGTGACTAACTTTTCAATGTTTGGTTTTGTTTAGGAATGCTGAATCCTCAGGTCAGATTCTCCATTTCCCAAGCGATTTCTGTTTTTATTTTTTCAGGTACTTAAGATCTGAAAAGGCTTTTTCACATAAATATGTGGTGGAGAAAGAAAGTAAACCATAAGGGCCTCATATGTCTCCATAGCCTCGCTGTCACGTATAATTAATTTATTTAATAGCATCTCTACTACCAAGGTAAGGTGTTGGAGCACATAAAATACTGTTCTTTGCATGATACACATTCCTTAAAGCAGGCATTTTAACCATCTGCGCTACCTTAGAGTAGTCAAAACTGCCACTAAACAAAACTCCTACCTCTCTCCCACAGGTACATTAATCACTAGAGTTATCTTGATGCTTTTATTTTTGCCTGAAACCTCTGGTGACTGCTAAGAAATGGGGGTGGAGAGGCAGGGTGATGAAAAATTAAAAAGAACCCTTAATCTGTGTATGGCTGCCACATCTCCTCCGTCCTCTTCTCTTCCTGTGTCCCGGAAGCAGGGAAGCACACAGGCTCCCAGACTCCACCAGCATGACAGCAGCGTTGTGATTGGTCTGACCAGCCTGGTTCAGCACCCAGACAGGGAGTGGGAGCCTGTTCATGTTCTCCACCTGGCTGTGCAATACACCCGGGATGGGAAATACTAAGTGTGCATGTCTTTTTGGCCAGCCAAAAATGGCCGGCTAAACTGTCATGAGCACTGATGGTGCACATTCCACTCCTCCTCCATGTGACACAGCCCACCCTACCCCACCCTAACTTGGCTCTGCACTGAAAAATAAAATGATAATAACATTGTTTATGATTTCATTTTTCCTTTTATGCACTGCTCAGAGCAGTAGGGGAACGCTCCTCCCCTTTAGCGGAGGAGTTGCTGCTGCTGGATTTACAAGGAAAGGAAGTAATAAATATAAAAACACATGTGTTTCTAGATGCCCCAGCTGGAGAAGTGCCTTTCTGCTGGACTAGGTCTGCGGATTCCCTGGGAATGTGTCACGGACCCTTGGGGGGCCTCAGACCACAGGTTGGGACTGCTGCATTAAGGTTTCAAGTGGCGTGTGGGTAAGTTGATGGTGTGGTATCATATGGGCTATTGTACCCCTTGGCGTAGATGATAAGGATACTGCAAGTCATCTTGGAGTTCCATACTTTATAAACAAGCAATGGCAAAGCCAATCGGTCTCACCTATGCAGAGCTAATGGCTTTGCTAGCATGTTTTAGCCAAGTTGTAAACTAGCATAGCTGCTGTTCAGCGTGTCTATAAGTTAATGGCCTAAAGAAGAATGACATGTCATAAAGTGTTGTCGATTGGTGTGGTATAGAGTGTCGTAGAGTGGAGTAGTGTCAGAGTGGAGTAGAGTGGAGAGGAATAAAGAAGAGTGCAGTGGCATAGAGTGGAGAAAAGTAATGTGGAGTGCCATAGAGACAGTTGAATAGGGTGTCCTTGAGCATAGTACTTTGTGATGTAGTGAAGTGGCATTGATTATCATACAGTGGAGCTGAATAGAGTATTGTATACTGCAGTGGAATAGAATGTCATGGAGTAGGATAGAGTAGAGTAGTATGTCATGGAATAGAGTGTAGTAAAGTGGCATGGAGTGGTGTAGAGGCAATTGAGAATAGAGTCACAGAGTGGAGCAAAGTGTTGTATAGTGGCACAGAGTGGAGTAAACTTTAATGGAGTAGAGTGTCGGAACAGAGTATTATGGAGTGTAATGTCGGAGAGTGAAATGTTGTAGAGTGATCTAGAGTGAAGTGGTGCAGAGTACAGTGGTGCAGAGTAGATTGGCATAGAGTGCATTGATTTTTAGTAAAGTGGTGTAGAGTGCATTGGTATAGAGTGCACTGGTGTAGAGTGGAGTGCACTACTCTAGTGGTGAAGAGTAGAGCTGCAGAGTGGAGTTGTACAGCATAGATTACAGTGGCAGAGTGCAGTGGTGCAGAGTGCTGTGTCATAGGGTGGTGTGGTGCATGGTAGAGTGGAGTGCTGCAAGATAGAGTGGTATAGAGTGCAGTGATGCAGCATAGAGGGGTGTACAGTGTAGTGGCATAGAGTGCAGTGGTGAAGAGTGCAGTAGAGTGGCACAGAGTTGAGCTTTGGCGAGTAGAGTGCAGTGGTGCAGAATACAGTGGTGTTGAGTTCAGTGGCAAAGTGTGCACTGTTGCAGAGTAGAGTGTAATAAAGGGCAGTGATGTAGAGTAGAGTGCAGTCATATAGAGTGGCATACAGTGTTGCAGAGTAAAATAGTGGCGTAATGTATAGTGTTGCAGTGCAAAGGGAATCATAGAGTACAGTGGTGTAGAGTGATGTAGCGAGCAGTGGTGTTGAGAGCAGCGGTGCAGAGTGGAATAGAGTTGCGTAGAGTAGTGTGCTGCAGTAAAGTACAGTGGTGTATAATAGAGTGGTGTAGAGTGCATTGACGTAGTCCACAGTGGTGCAGATTAGGATGGAGTGGCCTAGACTAGAGTGGGGTAGAGTGTATTGGCATAGAGCAGAGTGGTGCAGAGTAGAGTAGGGAGGTGCAGAATTGAGTGGTGCAGAGTAGATTGCAGTGGTATGTAGTGATCCAGAGTGGAGTGGACTATGCATAATGTGGTAGCACACTGCATTACAGGCAACACATCTTCAACTGAAATGACCATTACATTTACAAAGACATACAGTTTTACTGATAAAACATAAGTGTGGAAATGTAATTACCTAGTGTATTGATTTATTTTGATCATCTTAAAATATGCGTTTCCACTACACTTATATTCCTAGGTATCTGCAAATTTCATTTACAAACATTTGAAGTTTGTTGTGTTGTATATAAAATAGCATCCTAAAGCCTTCACTACACCCCCAATAGCTAGCATCATTGTCATATAAGTTCTCTCACTACGAAGTCAGAGAAAGAAAGGCTGTGATTGTGGGCAGCCCATTACCTTAAAAAAGAAACCTGTCCTTCTGTGATTCATCTGGTGCTGATATAAAGCGCCATGATGCAAATGGGCCAAGAACGTGATATATAAAACTAAAAAAAAGGGCCAACTTAGCCGTTCACCTTTCACGTGTCAGGCATTATTAATGGTATCGTCTCTTACCTACAGATCGACATAGCTGCAAGACAGTGGTATCAACACTTTGTTTAAAATACTTTTGTTGTTTTGTTATGTTTTGCCCCCCTTCGGTCTAGAGATGTTGCTAGCTGTATTGTTTGTGAACCTCTCACACTAGTAGCTTCCTGTGATGGCAGGTCAGAGCCCTTGGATCTTGAATGTCACTTTCGTCTCTAGGCGTTTAGTTTTAAATGATTAGATTGTGTTGCCACAGCCTTGCTTAGGGTGCATCAGCAGTAATCGCCCCCTGCTGCAGTCTTGCAGCCAGGGTGTGGCACTGGATGTCCAGTTTCCCAGCAGATTCTTTACCAGGTGTGCCTGACTGCTGCCAGGACGTCAGGCATTCCAACATGAGTCACCGCCTCCGTTTGCAACATTCGCTATTTCCATTACTTGCAAAACCAGAATGGTTCAAACTCGAAATCCATCTATGGCTGTAGTGCCACAAGGACTTTATCTCCTTTTAGTTTCTAGTTGTCAGGGCCTGTGATTATATCCTCTCTTACCATCAAACTTCATGAAAATATTCCCATGAAAGAAAAATTCAAACCGTGTTATCACTAAACAAAGGGGTGAGATTTTAAACAGCGTTCACTTAATGGCCCCTCAAGTAAGAAAGGGGCAGTTTCAAATTTCTTTGAGTCCATTGAAGTTCCACCTTCCACTGCTTGTGCTTTCGAAGGTATTTTCTTAGGTTGAGCATAGCAGCGTGCAAGTGATGCTTTTCCGAAAGTGTAGTTATCTATTTGGGCTTTTAACCACGACCACCTCACGCCCATCACGTTCACTATTTCATGGGCTTGCCCTTCAAAAATTGTTTGTTATCATTCGCATATGCTTTACATTTGCCCCTCCTTGGGGTGGTTTGGTTACCGCCTTGGCTATGGCACCTGTTAAATGGCTAATTGCACTTTTGCCTATACGTTTGGTTGCAAGCAAACTTCTTTTTCCTTTTGTGTGTCTCCTTTGCACTCATGTTCATGGCGGCCGTCGGCTCGCTTATGTGAAACTGTGTTACTTTTCATTTTCAATGTACATGGCAAGAAAAGTTAAGTTAGGAGTTTGCAACGCCAATAGCTCTACCTTGAGCAAATACAAGACCCATTACATTGCAAATGCTTGTTCTGTGGTTACTGTTACATCTAGAATAATATTGATAGCTTAGGAGGATCTG
Organism: Pleurodeles waltl; assembly: GCF_031143425.1. Lineage (NCBI taxonomy): Eukaryota > Metazoa > Chordata > Amphibia > Caudata > Salamandridae > Pleurodeles > Pleurodeles waltl. The sequence continues at coordinate 113,460,577 of NC_090442.1, forward strand.
CATTGAGGATACATACCTTCTATTACAAAAAAGATTGGAGACCCCTTGAAAAACGTCTCTGAGCAGTGTTAGAATGTTGTGCACATCAGTCTGATTAAAGATATAACCCAACGTACTGACCTTTCCACAGTTTATTGAAACTTTTATGGACTTTACAAGTCTGAATTTTTTAAGCCTGTACATGGTTGCTACGTATGTACAAAGGTTTTCCTGCTCAAATTTTGTGTTGTGGAATTTTCAATACTTTCAGAGTTTTAGAACCTTTGCAAAGGCTGCAAAATGCATATCTGAGGAAAACATCATGCAAAGAAAGGTGTGTCTAAAATATCTCTCAAAACCCCACTTTGGGAGATTCTAAAAATGACTTCATTCAAAATCATTTTTCGCAACAACCTACAGAAAAAGGTTTGTGAAGTTTGCAACATTTTGCAAAACCTTCGCAAAATGCAAAGTTTTTAAACATTGTGGTCAAAATTTAAATGTGTCCCTTTTTTGACCCACGTTTGTTTGCTTGCCCAGGTAAATGCGCCTATTCAATACAAAAGGATGTAGTACAGTAGCACACCAAGATCGTGTTTAGTCAGTATTTTGTGCTATTTAATTTACATTTTGTTGATCTTTTATTTACTTATGTTTTTGTTTAGGAGCTTGATATTGTAATATATACAAAACTTTGTTTTTTATTTTGTTTTCTGCTTGTGATGAATAAACGACCAATGACTTATGGTTTTGTTTTGCATTTTCAGTTAAGTTACTTCTCTTTTAGAGAGCAAGTTTGATTTTCACAGATGGGAGGAGAGAGTATTTTCCACATTCTAGGAAATCTAAGACCTGCCCCCTACTGCGTCTCATAAAGGTAATGCGCTAAAGTTAGACTCGTATGGCCAGTCAGAAGGTTTATTTGCCCAATCAATGCAATATCATAACTTCAGGCTAGTGATTCAAGGTTGATGACCCACATTTAGATCCATAAAGCTAATTCTTTTGGCGGATGTGACCTGTAGGAAGTTGGCTCTGTATGTGCTATTTCAAAGTAAGGAATAGCATGCACAGAGTCCAAGGGTTCCCCTTAGAGGTAAAATAGTGGTAAAAAGAGATTATACTAATGCTCTATTTTGTGGTAGTGTGGTCGAGCAGTAGGCTTATCAAAGGAGTAGTGTTAAGCATTTGTTGTACATACACACAGACAATAAGTGGGGTACACACACTCAGAGACAAATCCAGCCAATAGGTTTTGTTATAGAAAAATATATTTTCTTAGTTTATTTTAAGAACCACAGGTTCAAATTTTACATGTAATATCTCATTTGAAAGGTATTGCAGGTAAGTACTCTAGGAACTTTGAATCATTACTTTAGCATGTATACTTTTTACATAAAACACAATAAGCTGTTTTAAAAGTGGACACAGTGCAATTTTCACAGTTCCTGGGGGAGGTAAGTTATTGTTAGTTTTAACAGGTAAGTAAGTCACTTACAGGTTTCAGTTTTTGGTCCAAGGTAGCCCACCGTTGGGGGTTCAGAGCAACCCCAAAGTTATCACACCAGCAGCTCAGGGCCGGTCAGGTGCAAAGGTCAAAGAGGTGCCCAAAACACATAGGCTTCAATGGAGAGAAGGGGGTGCCCCGGTTCCAGTCTGCCAGCAGGTAAGTACCCGCGTCTTCGGGGGGCAGACCAGGGGGGTTTTGTAGGGCACCGGGGGGGACACAAATTAGCACAGAAAGTACACCCTCAGCAGCGCGGGGGCGGCCGGGTGCAGTGTGCAAACACGCGTCGGGTTTCCTTCAGTTTTCAATGGGAGACCAAGAGGTCTCTTCAGCGATGCAGGCAGGCAAGGGGGGGGGGCACCTCGGGGTAGCCACCACCTGGGCAAGGGAGAGGGCCTCCTGGGGGTCACTCCTGCACAGAAGTTCCGTTTCTTTAGGGGCTGGGGGCTGCGGGTGCAGGGTCTTTTCCAGCCGTCGGGAAATGGAGTTCAGACAGTCGCGGTCAGGGGGAGCCTGGGGATTCCCTCTGCAGGCGTCGCTGTGGGGGCTCAGGGGGGACAACTTTGGTTACTCACAGTCGTAGAGTCGCTGGAGGGTCCTCCCTGAGTTGGTTGTTCTCCACCAGTCGAGTCGGGGTCGCCGGGTGCAGTGTTGCAAGTCTCACGCTTCTTGCGGGGAGTTGCAGGGGTCTTTAAATCTGCTCCTTGTAACAAAGTTGCAGTTCTTTTGGAGCAGTGCCGCTGTCCTCAGGAGTTTCTTGTCTTTTTCGAAGCTGGGCAGTCCTCAGAGGATTCAGAGGTCGCTGGTCCCTTGGAAAGCGTCGCTGGAGCAGGTTTCTTTTGGAAGGCAGGAGACAGGCCGGTAAGTCTGGGGCCAAGGCAGTTGGTGTCTTCTGTTCTTCCTCTGCAGGGGTTTTTCAGCTCAGCAGTCCTTCTTCTTGTTAGTTGCAGGAATCTAATGTCTAGGTTCAGGGAAAGCCCTTAAATACTAAATTTAAGGGCGTGTTTAGGTCTGGGGGGTTAGTAGCCAATGGCTACTAGCCCTGAGGGTGAGTACACCCTCTTTGTGCCTCCTCCCAAGGAGAGGGGGTCACATCCCTAATCCTATTGGGGGAATCCTCCATCTGCAAGATGGAGGATTTCTAAAAGTCAGAGTCACCTCAGCTCAGGACACCTTAGGGGCTGTCCTGACTGGCCAGTGACTCCTCCTTGTTTTTCTCATTATCTCCCCTGGACTTGCCACCAAAAGTGGGGGCTGGGTCCAGGGGGCGGGCATCTCCACTAGCTGGAGTGCCCTGGGGCATTGTAACACGAAGCCTGAGCCTTTGAGGCTCACTGCTAGGTGTTACAGTTCCTGCAGGGGGGAGGTGTGAAGCACCTCCATCCAGAGCAGGCTTTTGTTTCTGTCCCCAGAGAGCACAAAGGGCCTCACCACATGGGGTCAGAAACTCGTCTCTCAGCGGCAGGCTGGCAGATACTAGTCAGTCCTGCACTGAACAATTGGGTAAAATACAGGGGGCCTCTCTAAGATGCCCTCTGTGTGCATTTTTTAATAAATCCAACACTGGCATCAGTGTGGGTTTATTATTCTGAGAAGTTTGATACTAAACTTCCCAGTTTTCAGTGTAGCCATTATGGAGCGGTGGAGTTCGTTTTTGACAGACTCCCAGCCCATATACTCTTATGGCTACCCTGCACTTACAATGTCTAAGGTTATGCTTAGACACTGTAGGGGCATAGTGCTCATGCACATATGCCCTCACCTGTGGTATAGTGCACCCTGCCTTAGGGCTGTAAGGCCTGCTAGAGGGGTGACTTACCTATGCCACAGGCAGTGTGAGGTTGGCATGGCACCCTGAGGGGAGTGCCATGTCGACTTAGTCATTTTCTCCCCACCAGCACACACAAGCTGGCAAGCAGTGTGTCTGTGCTGAGTGAGGGGTCCCTAGGGTGGCATAAGACATGCTGCAGCCCTTAGAGACCTTCCCTGGCATCAGGGCCCTTGGTACCAGGGGTACCAGTTACAAGGGACTTATCTAGGTGCCAGGGTTGTGCCAATTGTGGAAACAATGGTACTTTTTAGGTGAAAGAACACTGGTGCTGGGGCCTGGTTAGCAGGGTCCCAGCACACTTCTCAGTCAAGTCAGCATCAGTATCAAGCAAAAAGTGGGGGGTAACTGCAACAGGAAGCCATTTCTTTACATGACCCAAGACCATTATCACAGTGGCTGTCATGCAAAATGCCTTTTTCTCAGTGCACAATGTCAGTGTTAGTAACCCAAGATTAGTGACGCTCGACTGGTGGTTTAAGGACAATTACTTGAGATTGGAGATTGATTACTACTGCCCAAGTTCAGTCCTCACAAGGGACTCAAGGACATGGGCATCCAACAAAGACAACTAGTCTTAAGCCCATTGTCCAGGGATGTCAGCAAGTATGGTGTCCCATTTTTCAATGCCAGTGATACAACAGCCAGTCATCAGTGTACCAGTATGAAAAAAACAGGAGAGTCCATTTTTTTTTTCTTACACAAAACTCTTAGAAACAGACATAGAATGACAACTTAAAATATGTACAACTAAAAATGAAAGTATACAAAGATAGCGTTAACATTTGTAAAAAAAATCTGTTTCTGTGCTTTAAGATTAACTATAATGTAGTGACAAAGGATCAATATATCAAAGGCAAACCCCATGAGCAATTACCGAGCTGTGGTACTCATGGGGGAAGGACTATCCCTCAAAAAAAGTCACCCGATACAGTAACCATTTCAAAAGTCCATGATGCTGAGGCCTGGTCATCAATCCTAGGTCATTCAATAAAGAAACTCCAATCTCATCTGTTCAAAAATATATGGTTCAGTCTTTGTTCTTCATTTCTTCTCCCTTTAAAACAAACAATAACAGCCCAGCCAACTCATTTCATCCCAGTAAGGGACTTCATCAGTGCTGTAAAAGAACATATACAACTCATTTTACAATTAGCCGCTAGTTCCCATTGTTACCCACATCCCCTCAGCAACATCACAAGAGTCATTTGATCATATCACGTCATATCACATCTATTACTCGTTATAAAAAATATCAAGTTTCAATATACATTGGTGGAAGAACCTTTTTCAATACAATTATTCTTACCCTGAATTCATTACATAATCTTCAGTACTTTATGAAAGTAAATGTACATTAATATAAAAGATAAATAACATAATATGATTATATTCCATAAATGATATTTCATCCTATTAAGAAAAACAACAATTCATATTATCATACAGAATCAATAGCTCAATATTATAGTCAACTTATAATAATTCATAATCTCCATTGATACATCAGTAGCTTTTCAGGGGTTCGAAAATCTCATCACCTTCTTAACAAATCTCTGTGTGTATTACCACTCCACCACCTTACTCTACACTCTACCTCCTATACTTTAGGGACGGTACTCACATAATCCCACAAGTCTTCCCTTATGTATAGCATCCTGGACCAATTTTGTGCCACTTTAAAAGTCCATTAAACAGGATTGCCTAAATATGTGTGATAAATATCAAGGACAAACTTTAGTAACCCCAGATCAATACAGACAATCTACGAATCCTATATTAATATAATGTAATCTATATCTCCCATACTTTGTTCCATTCCTTTCAAGTCTCATTGGGGTACTTCCAATACATTCATGACATGTTAATAGGCGAGGTACTGATACTTTAAATTTCCTGAGTCAATCCCTTTCACATTAAGCATGTAAGTGTGCATCATACCATCTTAATCATAACAGGGAATGGAGGAGCCAATACAATACAAAGTCACCCATCAAATCTGAGACACTATAATAACTGTAATCACAAAGGGAAACTGAGCAGCCAAAAATAAGCACCTATTGGCTACCGACCAAAATAATAGACATTGGTAACAGATACCCAGCTCTGCCCTATTGTAGTATATACATCAAATAAATATTATTTTCAGGAATCTAGTCCTAAGGGGGGCAACTGAATTTTGCAGCTATATTAACTTCAATCATTTGCCACGGAAAAGTTTGGGTTGTCTTTTATCCTGCCACTCTGTCCCAGTGACAATTTTGCATTCCGCCAGCTTACATAGCTACATAGTCCCCTAACTATGACATCAATCAATCAATCAGTGTTTGTTAAGTGCAACTACTCACCCGTGAGGATCTCAAGGCACTGAGGGTGGGGGGGGCGTGGAGGGTCCATCAGTGCAGTGGTTCTTCAAATAGCCATGTCTTTAAATAGCCATGTCTTCAGCAATTTTGTGAATTTAAGGAGGGGTGTAGTCTGTCTGAGGTGGCGCGGTAGGAAGTTCAGGGCTGTGGTGACGAGGTAGAAGAATGAGCGTCCCCCTGTTCTAGTTTTTCTGATGCGGGGTACTTGGCGAGACAGAGCTGGGCTGAGTTTAAGGTCCTGTGGGGTAAGTGGAAATTGAGTCACCTGTTCAGGTAGGCTGGTCCGGTATCGTGTAGAGCTTTGTGTGTGTGGGTGGGGATCTTGAAGGTGATTCTTTTCTCTATGGAGAGCCAGTGTAGTGTGTGCAGGTGCTGGGAGATGTGACAGTGTTGAGGTAGGTCGAGGACCAGTCTGGCGCCAGCGTTCTGGATGTTCAGGTGAGTTTCTTGTTGATTCAGGTGTGGAGTGAGTTGCCATAGTCCAGTCTGCTGGTAACAAGGGCGTGTGTGATGGTCTTTCTGTGTTCGAGGGGGATCCATTTGAATGTCTTGCGTAGGAGGCGGAGGGTGCGGAAACAGGTGGATGCGACTGAGTTGATTTGGCGGTCCATGTTGAGTTTGGAGTCCAGGATGATCCTGAGGTTTAGGGCTTGGTTAATGGGGGTGGGCAGTCTTCCGAGGGTGGGGGCTACCAGGAGTCGTTCCACGCATTGGGTTGAGGGCCCATGATGAGTACTTCAATTTTGTCTGCATTGAATTGTAGACACCTGCTTTTCATCCAGTTGGTGACTGGTCCCATGCCTTCGCAGAAGTTTTGTTTGGCTGTGTTGGATTTGTTGTATAGGGAGAGGATAAATTGGGTGTTGTCAGCGTCGGAGACGATGTTCAGTCCGTAGTTTCTGACGATGGTGGCTAGCGGGGCCATGTAGATGTTAAACAGCGTGGGGATGAGAGAGAGGATCCCTGGGGAACTCCACAGGTGGTAGTTGTGAGGTCCGAGAGGAAGGGGTTAGTCTTACTCATTGAGTTCTGACAGAGAGGAAAGATTGGATGCAGTCGAGGGCCTTGTCTCTTATGATGGCCTCGTGAAGTGTGCGTATCAGGGTTTAGCGGAGATTGTGTCGAAGGCCGCCGAGAGGTCAAGTAGGATGAGGGCCGCAGTCTCTCCCTTGTCCAGCAGGGAGCAGTTGCGGCTAGGAAGGCTGTTTCAGTGCTGTGTGTTTTTCTGAAGCCAGATTGGGAGGCGTTGAGGATGTTGTGGTCTTCGATGAAAGTGGCGAGTTGGCTGTTGATGACTTTCTCAATGACTTTCGCTGAAAAGGGAGCAAGGAGATAGGCCTGTAGTTCTTGAGGTCGGTGGGGTCTGCGAGGGTTTCTTGAGGAGGGGGTTGATCTCGGCATGTTTCCAGCCGTCGGGGAATGAAGCGTCTGCTAGGGAGCAGTTGATGGTGAGGCAGAGCGTGGGGGCGATGGTTTCAGTGGCTCTGTTGAAGATGTGGTGGGGGCATGAGTCCTTTGGTGCACCATTTTTCCTGCTCCCCCCTCCCAGCTGTCCTGTCCTCCCCCCTTTCCCTACTTATCATTCAGGGCCCTATATTCATCAGGGGTCAAGTTCCTTTTCCTATTGAACCAATCTGTCTTCTTACATTTTAACCTTTGCTCTTTCTTTTTACATATGCCCTTCATAATCGTTTGAGCAAACATATACATTCTCAAGAATTATGTACCCTGGTTGTAAATTTAGAAAGGGGAGCGGAATTGGCCATCACAGTTATAATCCATTACTATCCCCAAAATTTTGTGCAAATCTTTAACACTCATATCATCAATGTCATTTATTGGGAGGGATAGTCTGTACATCTTGTACATCAGCTATGGTAATTTCCAATCTTTGAGTTACACTATCGATTTCAACTATTGTCTCAAGTATTGCAAAAATGTTTAGTTTCAATTTTCTGGCGATTTTAAACACATCAATCTTCAATACTGTAAGACAAAATCCCAATTCCTTTTGAAGCACACCAATTTCAATTTCTTTCGACACCCTTTGAGATATATTGATGATTTGAAGTGACTTTAGATTTGTATCTTGTACTTCTATATCAATTTCTCTATCATTTCTGATTCTGTAGTTGCTGAGATGTAGAGGAAATGTAGGTAACAATGTAAATTAGGGGTTGATTGTGAAATTGGTTTTATATGTTCTTTTTTTAGCCCATATGGAGTCCCTTAAAGGGACAAAAAGCACAGTCTGTTGTTTGCTATGCTGCTGATGAACCAATATTGAATGAAGTTGACTTATTGAGTGCTTCCTATGTGATGAATTGTTCATATGTGTATTGGGAGGCCAGTTCAAATCAGATGTTCAAGCACCAAGATGATAGCGTTTTGAGACTATACATCTGTGCGCTATAAGCATAACCATTTCTGCCAAATGGGTTGGGATTTGAACCATCAGGAATTAAGACTATTCCATCTAAATTAATCTCTCAATACAAGCTAAAACATGGTCAGTAAAGAAGGCTAGGAAGAATCGCAAAAGTCATGGAGAGAGACTTGTGTGACTCCTCATAATTCACAATGGGCTAGACTGTGACATAGGCTCTGGGGATCTAAGGCAAGACATTAGGCATTCAGGGAAATGGATGATGCCGGCACCTGGGACACACATTGAGGTTAAACTGTAGCATTGAGTAGAGAGAAACTATGCAATTTTAGAGGTATACGAAAGTCTGACATAACAGGCTTTTTTAGCTTTTTGGTACTGGGATTGTGGATCATGGGGAAGTTATATAGAGTGCAAGGTGGTCAGGATGATGGTATACTACTGGAATATCACCAACAAAATACCAGTCTACGAAAACATGGTGCCCAAAATATCATCTATCAAAATATTGTGAAGATAAGCATGTTTAGGTAAGCATAGATTTACACTGTACGTTAACAACCCATATGTTCTGGAGGTAGGTGAATGAAGAGTTCAAAATTTTAAATCATGTGGAGTTCAGAATAGTAAATCTTTACCTACCTTTGCAATATTTTACTTCTTGATATTTAGACTGCAGTTTTTGGTATATAACCCAGTGTGAACTGCATCTAATAATTAAAAGTACTCCTATATGTATTTTATTGTATAAATAATTATGCAGTTCTAACATGACTTCAAGGTTTGTGATGCTCCAATTCACAAGGAATATGTGTGGCTTATCAAGGATGTATATTGTCATGGTCCTTTACCGTGGTAGGAGCAGCTCCCCCTCTGGTGATGGTAAAATAGGAGCTGCACATACGCATCAAACCAGAGGATCTGTGGCAGTTTCTGGTCACGTTTCAAAAAGGATATTGAATTCTCAAAAAACACAGCGGCACATGCTTGAATGCAGGTGATTTCACACAATTGCAGGCCAGGACCTCATGATGATGACATACATCTGCTGGTACAATGCATACACAAACCTCTATGTAGGTGTCAGTAGCAATAGGTGGCTTCCTGCTGCTCAACTGCACTCACTTGTGATGAAGAGCTACCGAAGTGCTCTACATCTTGGCCAAGATGTGCAAATTGTGCTGCAGCTGAATGGATTTCTTGTTGGGGCACCATTTATTAAGCCATAATACCTACCAAGATGCGCTGTCTCACCTCTTCGTGACTCAGAGCAATTAGACTTAGACTGCCCAACAGCCCAAATATACGTAGCAAGGGGCGACATCAGGGATGGGAGTGATCCCCTTTTCAGAGACCGAAGGCAAAGTAAGAGAATTATGAATCTGAATAAAAGCGATGAAAATGGAGATGAGTCCCTGTTGGGTAGTCACATACAGCCATAACTGAGCCCTGGAACGAATGCACGTGCTGCACTATTGATAATTCTACCCATTGCAGAGATCATGGGAGCGAGTGTTCCAAGCGCTCTTCCAAAGGGCAACATTTGCAGAGAAATTAGGATTTAGAGCTCATTTACCGGTCAAACGACCGGTTTCAGTTTCACTTTACTTGTTGAGGTTCCGTCTTTATTCATTCCAACATCAACTACAGTGTGGTCAAGGAATTAGTTATCTGTGCATCCCAGTATGGTGCCACTCATCATCTTGGTAGTGAGCATTCTGTAAACAAAAAGCCCTGTCACTTTCCCCGTGCCCTTCCGCCTGAACTACATTTCATGGTAACATGACTCAAGCTCAAATCAGCATCTTGAATTTTGTAAATTCTATGGCTACCAATCACCCTAGAACTCATGAGATCCTCATTTGGTTATTGGGAGACCAGTGGTTCCACTAAATCCATCCATGGGAGGCTTACCAATAAAATCATGTAGCTATTATTATTGCTACACAATGGTAGTGTACGTTTTACTGTGCGCACTGCACTGTGTGTTATTCTTACAGATACTGAAAACCACAGCATCCATATAAAATGAGTGTTAAGTATCACAAGTATTCTACCTGACTGTCAACTAATTCACGTCATCCCCCTGTGTTTATGAAGGACCTCCAGACCTCTTGTAGTATTATGTTATGTTTATATGTGGTTACCCAGTTTCTTGTCCTTTATTGTATTGAAATGTATTCTTGCACAGGTTTCTAAAATATGACACTTTATACCAGTGCAAAGTAACCACAAGTGAAGCAAACAGGGGCAAAGTGTTGGTTTTGTTTTTACTTTCAGTTCAAAACTTATTTTCTGGTGGAAAGTTGCTTAAAAGTGACATGAAGCATCACTTTGCACTACTTTGTGTACTTTGCGTCAAGGAGGCGTCCTGTGGTTGCCACATGAGCGTTCCTACACAACTACTCATGGTGTATGATATAAAGCAGTAGAATAATTATTCCCCTACATGTTTCAAGCATTCTGTGTGTGCTGTACTGTAAATCACACATACAATGTATGTCTAAGCATAGTATATTATGGTACCTTCAAGTACAAAATCTATGCTAGACATCTCACACACAGCTTTGCACTATGATGCAAAGGCGTCTATGTGGGGCTATACTGTCTAAAAGTTCATCAGAGTTTTGGAAGAGAGTACCATATCTTCATCGAGATGGCGCTGCCTCTTTGTTTACTCTCTCACTCAAAGCAACACAGCTGGCTAAATACTGAAGTCCTCAGACAAAACGTTATCATTGTATTATGACATAGGACCCTACATCGAATCAGGTGCCATCCCCAGTGTCTGGTCTGATGTACACTTCTTTTCTCTCTTCAGGGCAACCTGTCTCTCCTACAATTCTCACTTGGCCTCCATTCACAGTCAAGAAGAAAATGATTTTGTGTTTGTTCTGATGGGGAAACCAGTGGATCCTTATTACAAAGGTGCCTACTGGATAGGAGCACATGACACCTTCAAGGTGAGTTTCATTTTAACTTGGTATTAATATCTGTATGGTGTGTGCCCATCTTTCTGCCCATTTCACATGTATTGCAGATGTAGTTTTCTAGTTTATGCTTGATCCCTGCTGCTAAGTTAGTCTCTTGGGGCCTGATTCAGATTTCGCCGGACAAGTTACTCCATCACAGTAGTGACGGACATCCTGCCGACGGGATATCCATCACAGCTGTGACGGAGTAACCTGACTGCTAAAATCTAAATCAGGGACATGGTCTACAAGCTCACTCTCACCTTAGACTGCCTTTCTTGTATCCATTTATTAGAATGCAAACATAACGCAATGATCAATGGCCTCCTTGATCAGGTTCTCGTATAGAGAGACATGACTAGCCTTGCAGTGGCAGTCATGGAACACAAGGCCAGGTGTTCTAACCTATTATATGGCCTCAAACACTTAAATGACACTTGAGTGTTTATGACCACAGAAAGGGTAATTCTCATATACTTTACCCATTTGAATACTGGGTTTTAGCTCCTATAATGAGTTATGACTAGATACAAATTCTGCATTTGAAAGGAGCTCGTTGTGCATGTCTCTTCCAAATTGTGAATCTGTACCATATGTAGCAATGGCTTGCAACTGCAATTCTGTTCATAAACCACAGATAAACCATATTAAAGCATCCTTGTTTCCTTTAAGGAAATTGGCCTGCTTGGTGGTCTGCTGACCCTTACAGGCCAATAATCGATGTGATCTGAAATTTGCAACCTACCTCATAAATATTAATAAGATAGGTTGTAATGCAACGTTCTCCAATTCCTTATTTTGTGAACCTACATATTACTACATAGGTCAGTTTTCAAAATACGTTTTTTGTCACAAAGATGTTTGGAAATTGTGCTTTGTTTGGGACCAGGATGTAGTACATCTAACCCAAATTGTTATTTTCCTAAAGGCAGACATTTTCCTAAAAGCACCATGAGCCAACCACCTCACCTTTATCGTATGACATCACTATAGATTTAAAGCGTGAGGTGACTGTTTTCCAGGGAGGTTATTTAACGCTCTGAATGAATGGAAAGGATGGGCAGACACATGAAGATTACCATACATTTTACTGTAGTTCATCCATATATAGTATTGTAAACAAGTGTCCACCAAAAATGAACTGTTTCCGGCACTGGATCAAGTCACAGGCAATATCTGACACTCAAGTTCTACCAGTTACTGTGACTCTCTCTCTTGCTTGGACCTCCAGGTCTCATTTTCCACATCTCCTTCTCATTATTTTACTCCAATTCTCTTTCTCCCTCACAAACGTACACAAGTTCTATCTCTTTCTCTCCCTCTCTCACATACACACACAAACACACACAGCGACTCAAACTTACCACATGCTTTGTTGCTTCATTGTCATAAATATTTACAAAACAAGCTCTGCAAGTGTACGTCCCAAACACGTAACAGTCACTAGCAATGACAATGGCTCTGGTTTTAATGTGCTAACACAGTCATGCACATTTGCATTCCTACCATTTCGGGTGTGTTTTTTGTCACTTGTCTCTTCCTGTGCCCTCTCCATCTGCTTATTGCTGCACTCCTCAATGCAGCAAAATCAGCATGTGGAAAAGATGCATGCAACTGTCTTTCTGATGTCCCAGTAATTTCGAGGGATGCAGAGAATCAGGTTTAGAAATGATTCATAAGTAGTTCTCTCTTCGACGGGGAATCAAGTGCTTCTGAAATGGGTGACATCAAGTAGCCAAATGATCTGGCTATTCAAGCAGCGGCCTACAAATAGCCCTGAGAAGCCCATAAATTAAGTCAGCCTCATATCTTCTTAATATTGAACCAGATATATTTTCCATAGTTGTATTTGTAACTCCTAATGCAGAGCCTGGAACTGCATAGGTTAAATAGTTATATGTGAGCAACAAACCTTTTATTATCCCAGCCTTTATTTTTGGGTGCAACACTCATCTACTTTGGAACAAGTTGAGGAATCATGACCTTCATCAAAATTGAGGATTAGTTTTCAGGAACCTGACTGAGGTACTATGGCCCAAATTTAAGAGGGCCTAGCACCTCCATGATCCACATTATGATGCTAGTGTGGCTCAACAAGGCCAAAATTGCTGTGCCATATTCACAAAGTGGTGCCGCTTTGTAACCCATTGCACCACATATGCCTGTGCCAGGCATAATGTATGCAAGGGGGGGTGTTCCCCTGTAAGGAGAACTGCAAAAATTGAGCAGAGGAATCTCTGAGATTCCACTGCGCCATTTTCTGCAGCATTTTTTAAAGCCTGCACAGAGCAGGCGTTAAAATGACTCATACCATTATTTAGAATGGTCCTCCATGTACTTTGCAGGATTAGCGCCAACATTTTTGGTGTTAATCCTGCAAAGTACAACAATATCGTCAAAAATTGGGACGCTATTGTCCCTAACCTGTGCCACAGTGCGCCGTATATTTAATACAGTGCACACTTGGTGGCGTTAGGGGTCCGCGATGTAATGTCAAGGTGCATACATGAGAAGTTAAGTATCCTATCCTGATCTTTACGATATTCTAGTAGTTGACATTTTGACATGCACACATTTAGGTTTCAATATTCTGGTAGTTAACCTTCGTAGTTGGCTCTGCAGGACTCCTTTTTATATCAAGTACAATCTCGCTGGCACTTTGTATTAGTTCTGCCTCTCTCTTTGGACTGTTAAGACATAGAGTGGATTACTAGGCTATTAAACGTGTAACTTATTCTGTAAAGAGTAAGCAATCAATGCTAAACTCCAGGTCATTGTCCAGACACTATGTTATATGGCATAAACAGACTTCTATGCATACTTCAAACTTCTCTGTCTGATTTAATTAGCTCACCCTGTTGAGTTTATGGTGATATATTACAAAACAAGCTTGTGCTCACGTGCAGGTCACTATTATACTTCATTAGCTACACTATTTTGGATTCATCACTGTGAGTTTTTTTGTTACATGAAGGAGGGAGTGCATATACATTCCGATGGATCTAAAATGACAATTCTGCCATTTGGTGAAGGTCAACCTGATAATCTTGGCAATGAAGACTACACTGGTTCCTGGTATGTAGAGAATGGTAAGCAGGTTCCTATTACCATTTCAAATTCACAGATAGACAAGGACTAGATTTAACACTTGAAAGCTGTAAAAGACAATTCAATCGACTAACCTGTTATATAGTGTTATACATTAAAATAAAATCTGACCTAGATTGTGGATACATTCTTTAAAGTGTCTAAGAGACCACTGTCACTTCCTTAAAGGATGGAAACAGCCACACTCTTTAGAAAAGCTATTATCTGTATTCTGGGAGAAATATAGCTTCTTCATTGGTAACTCCAATGGGAGCAAGACAGTCATCCACATATTTCTAGACTATTTAGCACACAAAACACTCTGTGGGGCTGGAAAAGAGGTGTAAGGTCATTAAAAAATATTGAAAATTTTAAAGTTCTAAAATTATTTTTATTTTATTATCTCCTTCGATGTGCTTATTGCGTAACATATCCATGTAATTTTGCAAGAGTGCAATTGTATTGTGGTCTATGCCTTGTACCTCTCGCTGGGCAAGTACATTGTACATACAAAGTTGCCTTCAACACTTAGCCACATAGATTCATACTAACACTGCATAAGCCACTCACATTGGTTGAGGTTAAAGGCGGTAAACAGAGGTAGTATTCAGTAGGGGACAGTTCGATCTTTAGGTACAGATTTACTAAGGACTTGCTTAGTTTCTTGCATGATGCAAACTGACGCAAGGCTGGGATTTACTAAGCCATGGAAGGGATGATTTGTGCCACCTTGAGTGGCTTTGTAAAGAAAAAGGAAAGCAGTCCATAGTGCTGACCAGCGTTACCTTACTTATGAAAGACATTCCATGGGTGCAGCTTCGGCGTTCCCATGCATCCACCCATGGATTTTGATGCAATCCCATATTTAGTAAACCTTGGATTGTGTCATAATGGTGAACCTCCCCAACCCATGCGTAACAAGGTGAAATATGTTTATTAATTCTGAATTACACATGGAAAGAAGTGCCCCTTCCTGCACAAAAACAATCCTGCATGCTACGACGGCACTCTTGCATCATGGTGAAAGGGTGCCTGCGTTGGCCCTAGGCTGCCAAAAGGGCACCAGCACAGGGGAAAAGGACAGGAACGTGCTACATTGGATAGATGCTGTGCATTTCTGCCCTTTCCAAAAACTCATAATATTCCTGTAGTGTCTATGTTATAATTGTTTTTTGAAACAAGAAATGGCATGGACGTTACGGATCTCGAGTGAGTTGCAAGGAAACTTAGGCTCATATTTATACTTTTTAGCGCCTCATTTGGGCCGCTTTTTGATGCAAAAACGGCACAAACTTACAAAATACAAAAAAATTATGCACATGTGGTGCTTAAAAACAATAAATATGGGCCTTAATGACATAGAAGGCATGAACAACAAACACTTAAATAGAATAACTATCATGCATCCTTAAGGTTTAGAGACAACTCTGTGTCAGATTTAGAAATAAGTGGTGCAGTGCAGCACAGCAAGTCACTCTTCTGTGCTACGCTGCACTGCACTGCGTCACTTGGAAAGGGTAGGAATGCCCCATGTTTAAGGAACATGGTGCATTCCTTTCCTTTCTTCCTGCTCTGACATACAATGGGCTGCCTAGCGCCAACTCAGGCACCCTTGCACCATGATGCAAGGGTGTCTGCATTGCATGCATGATTGGTTTTGTGCTGGAAGGGACACCTGGGAGGCTTTTTTCGCTTTTTATATGTGCTGCAGAATGCAGCACACATAGAAGATGGAAAATCGAGTAGAAATAATGATATACATAAAGATATCACTCTTTGTTGCCCTTCACCTAGGGAGGCGTGAAGTATTGGCACATCCTCAGGTTTACCGGGTTGGTAAGTCTGGGAATGCATAAAAATCTATTGGGGTTGCATGGGAACACCCACCGCAATGCCCATAGAACGCCTCCTTGGCACAGGGTAAAGAAATGCAGAGATTTCTGCTGCCTTGCCTTACTCCACATCTATTAGGCCATTGAAAGCCATGCAAAGTGGCTTTGCATTGCCTATATATATGGTTGAAAAGAATGTGCTCCTTCTGCGACACGGTGACGCAATGAGGGCACAAAACCCACATATTCATTGTTACTACGTTTGATCTCATTAGACCAATTCACAATAAACTTTGGAAAAAACACAGTACAGAATGTAGCCATTCATCACTACAACTGCCAGTTTATTGCAGGAAAGAGTACTGGCTGGAAGGAACAATTTTATCAGGTTCTACCACAAGTAAATTTCTGATTCAACACAGATATTGCCATAGAAAATCAATGAAACAGATCACTGATAGTACACCTTATTTGGCCAGAGGGTAGTCTCTGCTTCCATTTTGGTGTCTTTTCATAATTGGTGTATTTTCAATCTACCATGTTGGAAACAAGACTGACAGTAGGCTGACATTACACAAGCTTCAGTACAGCATACATGTGTTGCCATTTCAAAATTGACTGCATTTTTAACTGGGCAAATACAAACTCCTCTGGTGTGTGCACTCTTTCCCAGGTTTAGAGGGTGGTTTGTACCCTCAAGGCCAGGCATGCACTTCACATGGCCAATAATGTACATACATTTCTGGCTGCATTGATACTGCTTAGGCAGGGGTGTAGCTTTGGGCCACATGTATGAACATTTGGAATTGTGATTTCCTAATTGCAATTCCATGGGAATCACAATTATGAAATTGCAATTCCAAATGTAAGAAACTCCATTGAGTTTCTTTTGCGATTCCCTGTAATATTAATGAGGTAGGTCGCAATTTGTTACCCACTGAGAATTGCAAAAATCACAGGGATGGTGGCCTGCTGGTGCCAGCTGACCACCAAGTATGTGGTTGCTTTGAAATAAAAATAAAGTAAACTTTTTTTTTTTAACGCAGCCCGTTTTCCTTAGCGGAAAACAGGCTGCATTTAAAAAGAAAAGAAATTAAACGTTGAGTTTCATTTTTTAAGAGTAGGCCGTGGTCCATGGGATCAGTGCCTGCTCTTAAAAAAAGTTTTTGCATGCATTCACAAATGGGAAGGGTTAGCATTTGAAATTGGTAGATTCGGTATTAGGAAGGAATGCCCTGGACCCGCCCCTTCCTAATACCGAATCGCAAAACCCAAATTGCAATTCGGTAACAAGTTACTGTATCAGAGTTTGGGCTTTGAACATCCCAAAAAGCATTTTTCTAGTTGCAAACGAGCTGATTCTGCGAATCAACCTTTTTTGCGACTAGAAATATATTTGTACATGTGGCCCTTAGTCATTTTGATTCAGGGGTTGCGAAACATAGATTTCCTAAAACTTACTGCAATTGCAATGGCAGTGAAAAAGCTTTGCAGGCTAACACACTTTTGTGTATAAGGGCCAGATGCACATAGTTTTTTTCTTGTTGCAAACTGAGACAAGAAAAAAGCATTTTGCTATGTACAAACCCTATTTTGCGACTCGGTAATCTATTTAGTGAATCGCAAAAAATATTTGCAAGTCGCTATTTGCAAGGGAAGTGCCGAGGGCAACCCTTCCAAATAGCAAATCACAGGTGGATGTATGATTGTTTTGTGATCGCAATTGCGGTCACAAAACAATCACAGTTACCATCAATTTCAAATTGGTAGTAAACTATTCGCAAATGGGAAGGGGTCACCAACGCGCTTCTTCCCCTTTGTGAATGGATGGCAAAATATTTTTTCAGAGCAAGCACTGGTCCCACGGACCACTGCCTACTATGAAAAAATTAAACTGCAATGTTTCATTTTTGTTTTTGCGGTGCATCCCGTTTTGCTTTGGGACCACTGCCTGCTCTGGAAAAACATTTTTGCTACCATTCACAAAGGGGAAGAGGTCCCCTGGCGACCCCTTCCCGTATGCAAAAGGGTTAACATCAATTTGCAATTGGTGTTTGCAATCGGGACAGCATTTATGGTCTCAAAACAATCTTACATGGGCCTATGAGTCACAATTAGGAAGGGATGCCTTTGGAATGCCCCTTCCAAATTGCGAGTCCCAATCCCTATTTTGAGAGTCGGTAACAGAATACCGACGGAAAAATAGGGATGGTACATTGTACAAGGCCATTTTGTACATCAGGCCCTTGGTGATACAAAACAAATAAATTAACTTAGAAATTACACAGGCAAAGGTAAAAACATTAATAATGAATATGTTTGGATAAACAAAAATGTAGCTTGAGCATGATAATTTTGTAAATGAATGTAAATGTCAATATATAACTTTTCATGCTTTTGGTTGCCATGTCAATATCATATTTTTCCCTTCAAATAGGACATGTGACCTAGAATGATTACCCTCTGACTCCTTATGCATACCCTTTTGCCTGCAAATATTATCTGGGCAGTCGGTAAGGCGTCCCTATTTTCAAAAAAAAAAAAAAAAAAAGCAAAACCTTATAATGCATAGGATTTCATTTAATTGAAACATTTTTCATTGTAATAGTGATCCCTTTATTTGTCATGTTTTTACAGTGCAATTCAAACTACGCACAAATCATGTATTGTGATAACTGTATCATTTAGTGTGTATTTTTTAATCTCATGTGAGGGTTAATGGGGTTATTGCACATGCTTTGCCATAAAGGTTTGGATGCTGTAATCATTAGGAGCACCACTGATAAGCTTGTTAGGTCGGTTTGTGTGCGGTTCTATGAATTGTCAGTGGAGGAGGAAGCACATTCTAAACCACCCTCAGTTTGTGTGAGCAAGCCACAGTTATTCGTTGACTTTATCTTCAAATTCTAGTGTCTGATTTAGAGTTGCATGGATTAGATTCTCCATCACAAACATAATGGACATCCTATTTGCTGCATTACAGTGCCTTTGGATATAATGGACTTGTAAAACCGAGGACAGGATATGTCATATTTGTGACAGAGTATTCATCCACCAAACTCTAAATCTGGACTTCATTACTTGGCTTAGACATAGGCCTCAGTTTTTATCCTTTGTGTTTGTCCTATTTTTTTGTAGTTTTTAAAAGCAAAGACCTTAATGCAAAAAATACATCTTGCAAAGCAACCACGACATAAAGTGATGCAATAAGGATTATTGCTTAGAAAGAACTTAAAAGAAAACAACCGTTGGCAATGACAATATGTCTTCCTTTTTTTAAACAAGCACTGACAAGGTCAGTAGGTTTGGCTTGCAACTGTAAATACTAGCTAGAACTGCTTTTTCATGTTGCACACTATCCCACTAACTATTGTTTTCATTCTCTGCGCCTACAAAAGACTTGAGATTTAAATTAACAGGAAGGGCATGGAAATCCTCTTCCAAAGGTGGCATTCACATGTCCTTGAAAAGCTGCAGTTGGAATGTTCATAATGCGGGGTGCAGTACCTTAGGCTATAGAAAAGTCAGATATAAGTCCCTAAGTTAGAAAACTGCAGAACCCTAGGCCACTACTAGAGGTCCAAGAAGGCAGACACAAGTCCCTTCTACCTTAGGTAGTTTCTAGAGGTCCCACAGGAGCACACCACATTTTGCCTAGCACCTCTACACCACTGACTGGTTTCATGGGTTGAGGGTCAGCTCTTTTGAATAGTCCTCCAGGAAACTGGTCAAGAGGGACTCTCCTAATTTTTGTGACTGTGTAAAACCTTGGATTAGGAGCAGCCACAACAACAGCAATGTTCACATTTTAAAATGTCCTAGTAAGTTAGAGCCCTTGAGATCCTGAACAGCAAAGGCGGTGAAACACATTCCTCGATGAGCTCTACAAGACAAAAGGGCATCTAATATTTACAAAGCGTTTTAAATTAATTGTTCACACTCAGCTTCCAGGAAGGCAATGAGCCTTTTCAATGATAAGTAAATCAACGCAATGCGTTGTGTGGCTTTGCGCCATAAATGCATTGGTGTAAATCATTACTAAATAATCCCCAGCAGTGTTCTTAAGGCACTCTCAGCCTTCCATCCTTCAGAGGTGGAGGAATTGAGTACCATAATTTACAGAATTTAGAAATGTCAGACATACAGTGTTAAGACTTACATGCCTTTTTATTATTATATGAATTTTATAATTTAAACATGAACAGTATATTCACCCATGGTATATTTAACCCTATGCTTTTCAAAAACAATGACACAGCAAGCCTTTGCAGCTCTATAGAGCCTGTAAACGGTGAAGGAACATTATGCTCTGGTGTTGACCTCCAGATATTTTTAGTTTGTTAGCTGGATAGACAGAGCCCTGATGTAGAAGGCCTTGTAAGTGCTGTAGCTGGTCTTAATGATGATCCAGTCTTCAAGAGGGAGCCATTGTAGGTTATTTTATGTGGGGGTGATATGGCTGGGTTTTGTCAGCCCCTCAATGAGCAAGCAGTGTGAAGGATGCCTTTCAGGTGAACGAGGGTGGTTTCTAGGAAAGTGTTGTGTTGCTGCCATCTAGGTGAGAGAGGACTATGGCTTCAACAGTCATTCTGAAATATGAAGACCTGGGAAAAAGGTTTCACTTTTTTTTAAGAGATAGGGTTGGGACCAGACTGGTTTGGAATTCTTGTAAATTAGTTATTTGAGTGGGAGGTGTGATCAAGGCTGACTCCAAGGGATTTGGTCTGTTCTGTCAGTTAGGATGTGAAGCCCAATAAGTTTTAGTTAGAGATTCATGAGTCTACCAGAGAATGTTTTGTGCTGTGGGCAAATAGAAGGAATGCGGCCTTTGCAGAGTTCGCATCACGTTTTTTGTTGATATACGGTTTTAGATGAGATTGAGACGACTTTGAGTCTTTATATGTGATTAGTTGAGGATATTTCAATACAGAGCTGTCAGTATATCAGTGAAAATTCTTGTTAATGACTGGAAGGATGGCTTTCAAGGGTTCCCAATACAGGTTGAAAATGTGACAGGATGGAGCCTGGAAGAACTCTGCAGGATAAGGGGAGAGTCTGATATCTGGCAGCTCCTATCTAAATAGTTAGCTGTCAGTCAATGTGATATGATATACATTATTGCATGATCCTGCTGTTATAGGTATTAAAAGTTTCAGGGTGTGGATCAATGGATGATGATTGAAAGTGTTAAAATATGTAGAAATCTGAGCAGGACCATGAGACAAGAGTCATTTGTTGGTCTCAGGGGAAGAGGGCGTTGTTGACTACCTCGAGCATGGCTGCTTTAATGCAGCAATATTGTCTGAGACCCGATTGGTAGTCTTAAAGTAGGTTAGTTTCATTGATATGCTTCTGTGGCTGGGTGGCCACTGCCTTCTCAAAGATTTTTTAACACATAGAAGGTGGAATATATGACTTAAGCTAGCTAAGTTGGCTGGATCAAGAGTGGGCTTTTTCAGCAGGACCTGTCTGGTCTTCAGGCTGTCTGGGAAGGTTTGGTGGGTTATCAAGGGATTGACAACATGAGATGGAGTGATAGATTCTCCCTGCAATTGATGATGGAGGTCAGAAGTCCATTATCTTTACTGTATAGGTTGTGGCTTTGAGTGACTCAGACAAGGGTACAGCAAGATGATCTCTTCAGTCCAGGAGTATGGGGAACTGGCAGTGGGTGGTGGATGATACAGAGAGGATAAGGTCCAGTGTGTGGCTTTTGGAGTCAGTTGTGGTGTTTTGTTTCTAGTAGGATGATTACACAGTGAAGGGCATTTTCAATGGTTTTGGTGATGTAGGTGCCGGGCACATCGAAATCTCCAAGGAAGGTGGAGAGCGAGTGTTGTATAGAAGCAGATGTGATGAGGTCTGATATTTCTTCTATAAAATCATTGTGGGCAGTCCTACATTCATCATGAAATATTACATTAAGGACAATTTTCTAACATGGTTATATCTACATAAGTGGATTTGTGACACTGTGTGAAGGAAATCACTTCATGTAGCTTAATGATATATTTTGTTGTAGGGTCACTGAGCTGACACCTTTCACACAGTTTGGCACCTGTTTATTGTACTCACTGGTTCTTTGATTCTTTTTCTGCATGCCATAACTCCTGCCTATCAATAAAGTCCAGTGTTACAGGGCATGACAGTATACTTTTTCAGATTGTTTTTGATATGTTTAATTTGAACTAAGGCATCTTTCATAATAGCATGCAGACTTGATGTGTGTTAACAGCAGGAAAAAGTATATTTACATTCCTAACAACTAATGTTCCTCTATAATTTTGTTTTAAGACTCCAACTACTGAGGCAACTATGATATTACCTGCATAATTGAAGAAACAAAAATTAAAAAAGAAAAGCTAAACTGAATTTGAATAAACTAAAATAGAACATCTGTTTTAATAGAATATTCACCACAAATTTCCATAGTCCTTGTATCTGCTCCCCTCGCTGCACCTGGTTGCCACTGACTGTTAATTCCAGTATTCTGCTTGTGTACATTTTGGTATTTCTTAGTTGTCTTTACTTTCTATTTTATTTGGATATTTGGTTCCTTGCTTAATTTCTATTTTGTTCTTTGTTTTGCCCACACGCTTCCTGCTGTTTCTCCCTCCTGCTTCCTGCCTCCCACAAACCCCACACTACCTCCCATTGACCCTCCCACCTCCTAGGACATAGTTAATGGAGGTTGCAGTTTGACCCAATTGAAAAGGTTCTCGTATCTGCCCCCCTTATATCCCTTGTTCCCACTTATTGTCGCTGCCGGTATTCTGCTCATGTACATTTTGGTATTTGTTGTCTTTTTTGTCAATTTTATATGGATAGTTGGTCCTTTGCTTAGTTTCTGTTTTTTTCCCTTGTTTTGCCCACAAGCTTCCCGTTGTTTCTTCTTACCGCCACTCATTAGCCATGCCCACCACATCCTACCTACCATCCCATCCTCCAGGACCTACTTAATAGAGGTCGCAGTGCAACCGTACCGCTGGCATGCCGAAGGCGTGCTAGAGGCAAGCCCTTCTGTGCCAGTCCATGTCTGGACCACACCCAGTGCCAGAAACTCTGGCCCTCTTGCCAACACCACTGATACTCCACCGCACATCTCTGAGCCCTGGTCCCAGATACTGAAACAGCAAATGCTTCATTGCATCTCCACGATCAATGGTAGGACCTTTCATCTGTCACTGATGTGTCTTCTCCTACAACACTGGAGCAACCAACAATGCCAGAGACACTGCAAATAGATCTGCTTCCACCTTACAGACTAGGACTGCAACAGTACAACTCCAGTACATCCTACTCAACGCATGATTACTCAGCAAACACGCCACCAAAATCTAGGGCACCATCTCATTCCTCTCCCTGGACGATATCTTCCTCTTAGAGACATGGCTGAACTCTGCCTCCACGCTGGACATCGTCATTGCCACTCCCAGGGGCGACAAGATAGCTCACTGTGACATACATCTACAAAGACACGCTCTGCTGCATGACCTCCACAGACAAATCAACACAGATAATGGAGCATCTCAAATTCCAATTCCACACAGACAGAAAAATCGCCATAAGAGGCAAACTCACCTACAAAACACCAGGACCACACCCCAGCTTCTGCAATGCCATTCCCAACTCTTTGCCCCATTCGTATCAACTCCGAGCATTCATCTTCCTAGGAGATCTACCACCTCGATGTCCCCAGCAACACTAACACAAATGACCTCCTGGAAAGCATGAGCAACATCGGCTTGTTATCGACCCTGCCCACATTGCAGCACTCCTGCTTGACCCCATCTTCACGTCAAGGGACACAGTCAAATACAACCACGTTTCTCAGCTCACATCGACTGACCATTACAGCTTCCAATTCACCATCTCAGGACCTACCAACACTGACACCCTACTCCACAGCTCCCCACGTAGAAACTGGAAAAAGTTACAAAAAGGCTAGTGGAACAAGGCTCTCATTCCTACCTCCCAGACACAACATCCATTCTAGAACAGGCTGCAAAGAACTTCTCCCAAGTGATCACTGAATGTACCAACACAATCACCCCCGCAAAGCCAGTCAACTCCAAAGGGTTTGCCAAAAGAACCAGCTAGTTCATCGCAGAGTTGAAATCCACTAACTACAACTCCTGGCAACTAGAGAGGAAGTGGCACACCAGCATAGAGACAGCAGACCATGCTACCTTCAGGACAGCACTCAATCAGTACCACTGCCTCCTGAAAGAAAGAAAGAAGAGTACCCTAGCTGACCACATAGAAGCTAGCACAAACTGCAGCAATGAACTCTTTGCCATAGTGAAGGAGTTCTCAAACCCCACAGCTGTCAGGAACAGCATCACCCCCTCCTAAGAACTGTGCAACACCCTGGCGGATTTCTTTCACTTTAAGGACCCGTATTATGAACATGGCGGAAATCACCACTCTGCCGGCGGTGGCGGTAACTACCGCCAACAGTCTGGCGATCCGGACCGCCAAATAATGAAGCACATGAGAAACAGCCAGCGGGCCATCCACACACAGCCAGAATTGGAGTGCTGACAATGATGGAGGAGTCCACCCGCAGGCCGACGGAAAGGCCCCACCCGCCCAACAAATAATGAAGCACAAGACCGCCATTAGTTCTGGGACGATAACCACAAAACACACCAAATAAAAGGAAATACTCATCGTAGGTACACACAACATGCCTAAGCAGACATGCAGTGAGAGTTGCAAATAATGCCAGTCCTGCTCCTTGCAATATAACTCCACGATCGCGACCGCCGACGAAGACGATGACGGTAAGTACCACAACCTAGTAAACAAGGGAAGAAAGGGCACAGTTACACTCACTCACCCCACCCACCCTGCAACGCACTCCCAACCCCTCACACTATCACAAGCCATACACACCAGAATAAGAGGTACTTACCCGGCACCAGGCAAATAAAACCTGCCCACTGTACACACATCTGCACACCACACCCCCACAATGAAACAATGAACCATGTCTCCATATTGTGCCAACAGCAATGGGCACACAAACTTTATTACAAAAGTAATATATTCATGTCAAAATAAGGCCATTGGACAGTCCATGATAAATAGCCTTAAGGGCCCAGATGGGCCGAACTTGACTCCAACATGTGCACAGGGTGCTCCACCGTGAAGGGATCTCCATGGGGCAGCCAGGCACCTCAGGGAACAGGGGCAGGGGATGGCGGGGACTTACATCTGGAAGGGGGAGGGCTTGGGCTTACTTTTGGGAGGTGGAGGTTGTTTGGGTTTGCCCTTGGAAAGTGGGGGAGCGGGCTTGGACTGGGGGGTGGCAGAGGGACCTGGGGCAGCACAGGGCTTCTTCCTCTCTGGGGAAGGGGCATGGGAATGGGAAGGGCGGACTGGAAAAGACTCAGACTAGGAAGGAGTGGATAGGGCAAGGAGAGGGGGACGTTTAGGGACGAGATGGGTGGGCCAGTGGGTTCGAACAGGTCAACACGGGACAGGACATTTTTTAGGGGCAGTTGGGGTGGATATGGAGAAAGGTGTGGGAGTGGAGGTAGAGGGAGTTCTTTTAATAGGTGTAAGTGTGCTGGACGTGGATGCAGGTGCATGTACAGTATGCAGATGTGTGGTGGATGTGTGTTGAGTGGGTGTCTGGGAATGTTTAAGTATCTTGGGAGGAGGGGGGAGGTGGACACAGTAGGACAAGATAGGCTGCCAGTGTAAATGGATGTTGTCTGGGTGCTGCATGTGTCAGTCACTGTCGTTGTGGTGAGTGTAGGTGTGGTGTCTGGGTTGGATGACTGGCTGTCAGATGCTGTGGTGTCTGCAAGAATGGGGCCAGCAGCAGTGACTGAGGTTGCAGTGCTTGTGGGTGAGCATGTCAAGGTGACAGACAGGGATGCGGGAGAGGTGGCACATTCGGGGAAGTGGATGTTGTGGTGTGTGTCTTTGTATGTTGGCTGTGTGTATGCCTGTGGAGGGAAGTGTGGTGCTCATGTTTATCTGTGTCCTGTCCTTCTTTTGTGTTGTGGTGTGTGCATGGCTGTCTGAATGTGTGTTTGGCATGGGTGAAGGAAGTGGGGTTCTGGAAGGGGTAGAGGCAGTGTTTAATTTGTGCTTGTTGTTTCCGGTGTTGAGCACCAGCACTTATTTTTGAGGGCCCAGGCTTATTCTTCTGCCTCAAGCATTTCCTGCGAGCAAAAGACACATAAGGGAGAGACAGGGGAAGGGAAAAACAAAAAAGTGTCACAAAGGGAGAAAGTAGAAAGCTGCAAGAGTGAGCTGAAGGGGCAGGGAGTGGCTTTTTATGGATTGAAGATGCCCTAGATGGCTTCAGGATTACGCCACCTCAGTACTCTGTGTTCACACATTTAATTGGAGCAGCCACATGTTTAAGGGGGAGCTTTGGGCACTGGCACCTTTTTATTTACAAATTAAGCACTGGGTAGAGGTGGTTGGAGGGGGGATGGAAAGACCAGGGACACTGGCTGGCGTCAAAGAGGAGGCTAGAGCCTGAAAAGATCTCTGCAGGCCAGACATGGCACTGTGAATGCCTTCCAGGTATGCATTGCATTGCTGCATCTGGGACGCTAGCCCCAGGATGGCATTCACAATGGTTATCTGCCCTACAGAGATGGTCCTCAAGAGGACAATAGCCCAGAGGGTCAATAGCCTCCTCCATGAGGGCAGCAGGGCTGACTGGGGCAGGGAATGAGGTGCCTGGGGCGAAGGAGACACCCACCCTTCTGGGTGAGCAAGCACGGGCAACTGGATGGGGAGCAACTTGGAGGGTGGTGATGGTATGGGGGTGGCGGAAGATGACACAGAATGGGTGGGCCCACTAGGGTCTGCCACCACCAGGGAGCTGCCATCGGAGGAGGTATCAGAGTCACTACTGCCAGTGGTAGTTGCCTCCCCTGTGATACTCCCCTCGCCCTCCAACCCACTGGTCCACTTGGCGTTGGTGGACTCTGCCGCCTTGGAACCATGGGCTGCTGCATGCCCACTCGCCCCTGCCACTGCTCCCTCGCAAAGACGATGCTGATGTACACAAAGAACACAAGAGCACAGGGGTGGGGAGACAAAACATGAGAGAAATCTGTAAATACCTGAGTGGATGTACATACTTGATGCACACACACTCCCAGCCAGCTTACACACCTACACTCAGAACCTTCAACAATAGTCATGACTATGCCCCTGACTAGTGGCCACTACCCCAGAATATAACCCCTTTCCCACATGAAACACACATGGGGGACCATGGCCAGCCAATGCACTCAGTAGTCCATGTGCCCAGAAAGAACCCTACAGTACAGGTAGATCAATCCCCAAGGGCCTCATGTGACTGTTTTCACCCACCCACACCATTTCTGTGCCCATGGGGGGCACGACTGCTGGAACACACCTGTCAGAGTGCCTGGCACTAGACAGTATACATACCACAGCACCCGAACAAATCCATCAAAGTGGTATGAAACAGTGTTGGTACTCACCCTCTTGTGGCTGCTGTGCTGCCTTTAAGCGCCTATCCAAATCCGAATATGCCACCGCCAGAATGCAGGACATTAGGGGGGTCAGGGTCTGACGGGCACCACTTCCTTGTTGGGAGGCCTTCCCCAGCTGGGCCTCGCAGGTCTTCCTGGCCCAGAGCTGCAGGTCCCCCCACCGCTTCCTACAGTGGGTGCACCGGCGGTTGTAGACCCCCACAAATCGACCACAAATCCATACAGGCATCCACCACCATCACACACATCCATGCAAGACTTCCGCCAACTCACCTGCTCCTCTGGTCACCCATATAACTTGGCATACAGGGGTAGGACCCCGTCCAATAGCTTCTCCAGCTCCTCCTTGTTGAAGGCCCAGGCCCTTTCCTCAGTGACACGTGCCATTGGAGTAACCAGAGTCAGGACACAGCAGCACACTCAGTGGAGTACTTGCATGCACAGGATTTGGGAGTCAAGTGAAATTGGGTGACGACATGGCGTACGCTCTGCGGCGGTGTGCACCATCACCGCCGGCGGCAATCATGATAGGCCCAGGTTCCCCATTGACAACCATGTAAACCAATGAATGGGTGCACGGTGGTGAACATCGCCTTCCGCCATGACAACTACCGCCAGCGGAACGATGTCACTTCCACTCCTGCATATCTGGATGGCAGGAGGCTGCCATTTTGCTAGCTCCACGTACATATTTCCTGGACATGGGCCCCATTAGGGCCTTCAGATACCAGCCCTTCGTCGCCTGCCCACATGAGTGTCTATTCCTCACATCAGACCAGAGGTATCGCTGCATACATGTCCCTAAAGTTGTACATCATACATCGCTTGTTTGTGTAACCTACGTATTATACACCAGTTATTCATACACAGCATGTTTTGCATGTGTATGTGTGTCCCTCAGATGTGTTCTTTCCTCCCCATAGGTACAGACCCATGTGGCGAGGGAGGGCCCATCTGTGTAAGGACCTCTTGTTGATTTGGATACCATGGTGGAACGTCACATCATTGTCACCTACAGACTCAATCGTACAATAATCGAAGACCCATGTGCTTTACTGGGTCCTGTACTGAGACCGGCTAATTGGAATCAGCATGCCATCCCTACTTGAAGTGCAAGTGCTCTCTGTACTCTATTTCTTGGCTACGAGCTCATTTCAGGTGACAGTGGGCATGGGTGCAGGGTTCTCACAGCCACTGTTTAGCCTCGTCCTGTCCAAATTCCTGGATGCATTTGTACAACACATACAGACATATGGCAAGTTTCCCCAAAGGGCTAACCTCCCTGCCATCAGGTCTTAATTTTATGCCTCTGCTAATTGATGGCACCCACATAGCTCTCATCCCCCCAAGAGTGAATGAACAGGTGTACAGGAACAGAAAGAACTTCCACTCAATGAATATACGATTGGTGTGTACTGCTGACCAGTACATATCACATGTTAATGCCAGGTTTCCAGGATCAGTTCATGATTCCTTTGTCCTGAGGAACAGCAATGTGCCACACATGATGGAACAACTACAAGTGGAATGTGTATGACACTGGATCTGTACATAGCTGTCAGCCAGGCTGTATGCAAGTAATGGCAGTTTGTTACAGTCCTGTTTCACCCACTTTTGCAGGTCATTCTGGCTACCCCAACTTGCAATGGCTCATGACACCTGTGAGAAATCCCAGGACAGATGCAGAGAGGAATTATAATGAGGCCCATGGATGCACTAGGAGGGTGATTGAGTGCACTATAGGTCTCCTGAAGGCTAGATTTTGTTGCCTCAACCTCTCTGGGGGATCCCTGTGCTATGGCCCTGAAAAGGTGTGTAGAATGTGGCTGTGAGGAGAGCTATCCCCCTACTAGAGGAGGAGGGTGCTGTACATCTAGACCTGCTACCTCTGAGAGGAGATGAGAGTGATGGTGAGGATGAAGAGGTGGAAGATGTCCACTCCAGGAACCAGCTGATCCATCTATACTTCCAGTGACTATGAGGTACTGTCCACTGATGATGTTGTCTGCACTGCATAATGTTTGTCTGACTCATTTGTCTGGAGATGTGGTGTCTGTAGTCATTGACACTGTTACCTGAAGACTAAGGTGGCATGTGCCATGGAAACAAACATGGTGTACATTTTGGTTTACTCCAGACAATGTTGTGCGTGGGGTACCATTCCTGCAATAAAGGTATGAATATGGAATTGACTGCCTAAGGCATTCGCACTTACAATTGAATATTCAAAATGACAGGGGACATACAAATTGGTGTAAATGTGTTATATTACGTGTCACAATTGTATAGGTGCGCTGTACAGTGATAGGGAGTGGGCCCATGGTGGAGGTACATGGGCTCAGTGATTGGTGGGACTGGGTATTGGTCCATATGACCCTTGCAAGTTGTTATGCTGCTATTGGCGGGTGAGGATGGTAGCACAGTGGCACACTTGGGAGACATTTCAGGTCAAAGTCACTTCTTAGTGGGGGCCTTGGTCTTGGCAGGTGTTCCACTGGCGTATCTGGTTCTGAAGTCACATTTGAGTGTCTGGTGCTGGCCTGCACGGGTTGGGGGGCTGGTCTCTTGTGTGTCCTCTGCCAGTGCCACCAGCCCAGTTGCTGCTGCAGATGTAGAGGGCAGGTCTGTGTCCTGGGCAGTGGTAGGGGCTTCCAGGTTTGTGAGGGTCTAAGGCAGGCTTGGGTCGTGGTGCAGCAGTACCCCTGCAATAGTGGCCATGGAGGCACTGAGTTGTTTCCACTGCTCCATGCTCTCTTGGTGTTGGGATATCTGCAGCCTTTGACTCTGCTCCAGGGTGGCCAGGATCTGGCCCATCCTGTCTTGGGTATGGTAGTATGCTCCCAGGACCTCAGAGATCACCTCCTGGGCTGCAGCATCCATCCTTTGGCCTCCCCCCTGGTGCACTGATGCCCTCCCATTGGGCCTAGCCCCCTGTGCCTGTGTCCCCTGCACAGGTCTGGCAGTCCCACTTGCACTGGGGCCATCATCATCCTGCCTGTTAGTTGGTGGTGACTCTGGCCTTTGTAATTGTGGTCCACCAGTCTGTGGCCTGGAGACACTGGTGTGGGGTCATTTGGCCTGAGCTGATTGTGGTGGGTGGGTGGTAACGGTGTCAGTGGTATCCTGGGTAGGGCTGCTGGACGGTGACTGCCCAGGACTGTGTGACGGACCAGAGTAATCCTCACTCTCCAGACTCCTGAATGGGGCCTCTGTCTTTGTGTGGGGTGCTGGCACTCCTTGGCCTTTCCATCAGGGTGGTATAGGTGGTGGTGCCTGTGGGAGGGAATGGACATGTATGTTACATGTACTCATTCGAATAAGGATGCACAGCTCTGCCCTATTTTGTGCTGTTTATTCCCCTGTTGGGCCATGCAGGGACCTATTGTGGGGTTGTCCTTACATTTTGCATGGGATACGGAGGTGTATTGTGGGTGCAGTAGTGCCATTGTGATTCCTTGCAGGGGTAGGTGACTGTGCACAGGGGGAGGGATGTGGGCCTGTTAGTGGGTTTCTGGGCATGCAGGGTGACTGGATGTAGTTGTTGTGGCTTGGGTGGGGTAGTGGTCCTAGTGGTAGTTGGGGGGGTGGAGTGGTACATGCATTACAGGTGTGGTCGATATGAAGTAATTGTAGATGACTTACCCAAGTCCAGTCCTCCAGTGAGGCCCTGAGGGTGCAGGATAGCCCTTCTCCTCCCAGTTATTGTGGTCAGGGGGGGTGTAGGTGGGGGTCCTCCCCCAGACTTCTGGACCGCAATGTTGAGCCTGGATGCCATTGACCCCACCTTCCCGCACAGATCGTTCCATCTCTTGCGGATGTCATCCCTTGTGTGTGGATGGTTTCCCACTGCATTGACCTTGTTTACAATCGTCTCCCATAACGCCATCTTCCTGGCAATGGATGTGTGCTGGACCTGTGCCCTGAAGATTTGTGGTTCGACCTTCAGTATTTCGTCCACCATGGTCCTTAGCTCCCTATCTGTGAAGGGGGGGTGCTTAGTGGGTGCCATAGTGTGTGTTGTGGGTGGTGTGTTGTAGGATTATTGGTGAGGGTGCTGTTATGTGGTTGGGTGTGTGACTTGTGTGATGTTGAGTTCAGTGTATGTGTGTTGTGTTGTCAATATCTGTCGTGCTATTGGCATTGCAAAGGATTGTGGGGTATGTATGTGAGTGTTTTAAAGTGTTGTGTATGTATGTCAGGTGTGTGAGTTTCCAACCTGCCAATGTGTGCATTTCTTGCTGTTGGGTCCCATTGCTGGCCGTGGCGGTCCGTACCGCCAATGGACGTTCGATATCCACTATCTGCAGCGGTGATTTGTGCATCATTATTTGGAGGGCGGAGGATTTTGTCTGCTTGGCGGTGGCGGGGTGGTATGTACAGCCTTTCTGCCATCAAGGGTGCTGTTCACCGCCAATGGCGGTCTTCTGTTTCCCGTCGCCACGGCGGTCGGCGGTGTATCCCGCCATGTTCATAATGACCCCCAAGGTCTCTGTCATCTATGAAAACTTCAAACCCCAACTCACCATCACTGACACCATCAGCTTGCTCATACCCATAAACACAAATGCTTGAACACCTGATCACCCACTGGGACCATCTCGCAACTCAACCTACTCTCTCCATCATGAACACCATGCGCTCAGGTGCACCCACGGACCCCTGCTTCCACCATGTCTTCAACCTCGGGAACAAAATGATTGGCATAGACCTCATGAATGTCCTGAACACTTCAATCAACTCGGCCTCCTTCCCTGAGGTTGGAACATGCTGAGGTGAGACCTCTCCTAAAGAAACCATCCACCAACCCAGCAGAACCAAAAGCTACTGGACTGTCTCCCTGCTCTCCTTACTAACAAAGGTTTTCAAGAAGGCAATCAACCAACACCTCACCAATCACCTGGAATGCCTCAAACTCCTGGACAACTCAGTCCAGATTCTGAGCCAACCACAGCACTAAGACTGCCCTGATTGCAGCCACTGATGACATAAGAGCCCTCCTGGAATGGGGCAAAATGGCACCATTGATCCTCCTGGACCTATTAGCCACCTTTAACATAATTTCCTATTGCATATTGATCAACAGACTCTATCACATCGGAATCCTGGGAAACCTCAAATGGATTGCCTCATACCTCACCAGACAAACCAATTCATATCGGAACATAAGAGGATTATCTGTGGTGTCCCTCAAGGATCATCCTTCAGCCCCACCCCCTTCAACACATACATGATCCTCCCCAGCCAGCACCTTCAGATCATGCAGACTCAACATCATCTCCTACGCTGACATGCCCAGCTCAGCATCTTGCTGTCAAAAGACCCCCCCACCACCGGAGCTAACGTCTGCATAAATATGATGAACATTGATGACTGTATGTAGGGCAGCTGCCTCAAACTCAACACAGACAAGACAGAAGACCGCCATCTTTGGAACAACACCTCTCCATGAAAAAACGCATGGTGGCCTGCTAAATGTGGCCCGTCCCCTGCCCTAACAGACCACACCCACAACCTTAGCATCATCTTAGGCAGCAAGCTCTTCATTAAGAAACAGTCTAATCTGCTTCCTTCAACACCCTTCACATGCTTCACAAGATATTCAGGTGGGTTCAAGTTAACACCATAACCACTGTCACACAGGCCCTCGTCATGAGCAGGATGGACTATGGGCACATATTTTATGTAGGAATCCCTGCATGCATCCTAAAGAGATTACAGACAATATACAACACAATGCCTAGACTTATCCTCAACCTTTCTAGACATACCCACATTGCACTCCACCTTAAGAAGCTACACTGGCTCCCAATCCAGGAGGGATTCCAGTTCAAGATGTTAGCACAATGAAGGACCAACTTTCATCAACAATTTCCTGACCTTCCAGCAACCAGATCCCTACAGCCTGCATTCCTCTTCCTCACAAACAGCCCTCAGACCTACTTAAGCCACAGCGGAGGATGCTCCGTCTCACAGCTGGCAGCCACAGTTTGAAACAACCTCCCCTTGCACCTCAGGACCATACCAACTCCACACTCCAACAATTCAGAAAAGGACTCAAGACCTGGGTTTTCAAATGAACAGTTCACCACAAAGTAAGCAGCAACTGCAGTGCCATGAAACACTCACAGGTCATTTGCCTTGCTTTACAAATCCTTGATTGTTTGATTGAGTAACCTCAATATATTTAGCAGTACCTATGGACTTATCATTAGTTTTGTCCCTAATCAGCTGCCTACGGTGAGGATGTCAGCATCTGCAGTTAAATGGGTCGCCCTGTTCTAAGGTTGACTACAACGCATGCAAAACATATTTGTATATTTCATGTTGTCTCTCTAATTCTGTGTTTACTGGGATGAGGGGTTTGCTTCACTTTATCTTATGCATGGGGATGGTTCAAATAATGAGATTTACACATAGAAATTTCAATTCAGAAACATTCCTCTTTCACTGAGTGGAGTGTCACACCTCCTTTGTAGCATTTTTCTCATCTGACAAAGCAGGTTGGGAGGGGTGATCCCCCAGTCTATCTACAGATAATGGCTAAAGATATGACTAGTTTGTCCACTTTTCAAATGGGAAAATGGCAGGCCCATTTTGAAATGATGATAATAGGTCTTTTTTTTACCAAACCTTGAAAGGTATGGGCCCATGCTTGATGTTTCACATTAATCATCCATATTTCTATGTTCTTTTTTTGTTATAGACTATGTGGAGGTGATGAGCACTGATAAATACATGAACCATATCATAGAAAGAAGTGACAATCACTCAAGATTTTCTTCGAAATACATCTGTTTTTTTAAATATACATATGCATGCAACTTTAAATTAAATGCCTGCTATAATAAAAAATGTAATGTGTTTTTATTTTGATACATCTTTAGCAGAAAGAAATGCCTTGCAATGCAAATGTTGTTTCCATAGTCTCTAAAATGTCTTTGCCTTATACAATTTAAAGGTTTATAAATGTTACATGCTTCTTCACTGAGCCTTACTTCTACTCCAGTTGATTTGCTTCGCTTTATACATCCTGATCTATTGATCGATTGACTGATAGTAATTGTAATCAATATATATTTATTCTTGTAATTTGAATACATTAAAAAAATAACAATTTGTCATGCATGCTTCCTTCTTTATCTACCATTAGTCACCACACTTGCGCTCATTCTATCAATTTCTCTATCACATTCCCTGCTTGCTCCACTTACCCCAATATTCAACTCTCCTTACTCCATCCCATAATACCCTCTCACTATATTACTGACACTCACTAAAATTGTCTAGGTCTTGGAATCCTCCCTGGTCTGGATAAGCCTTATCCACCTGTGCATCTGACATCTAGGTAGAAATTAATTGAGTATTAGATTGAGCAATACTCAGCACCACCTTCAACTTATACCAGGGTGGACCTGACTGAGATATTCACCATTCAGAGAACTTGCCTCAGGTAAGGCTAGATTAACTATGAGAGCAATTTCTTACATTTTGTATGGTCCTAACGGAGATATGAAGCCTCAGTAATGGTTATCAGTTTCTATGTTTTGCCTGGCTAGGGATGCTAATTGCAGCATTAGACTCAAATATTTCTCAGCCGCTTCTGGTACCTACATCCTTAGGAACCACACGGTTTGACCATATAAGGTTTATGGGGGAGGAATCCAGTAAAGCAATCAACAAAAGGGGAACCTCACTGGCCATAAATTCAAGAATGATTCATTTAACATATCATGAAGTTAAGTCATGTGTATCTTTAAAATATTTATGGAGATTCAATTATATTTAATGAATTTTAAGCACTCAAGAGAAGATTTTTGAAACAAAAGACAAACAAGTGTGACATACTACATTTCTATATACTAATACACAAAATTGCAATCTTTACAGGTGACCAAGCACTGGAATGCACCAAACAGTGAGACACAAATAACATTCTAATCACAATGCACCCAGAATGTTGACTATAAATTAGACATTAATATGCTGTTGCTGTCCTTATTTACATAGCAATCAGTGATGTCTCACAGGTGTCGTGGGACTCTTGTCGTGAGCACAAGACTGCTGGTGCCGGGCGGCAGCACCACTGCATGTAAGGGACTGAGTCATTTCCACACCGTCTGGTGGCTGTCAGTCTAACCATTTCGGCTAGCTAGCAACACCTCAAACAAACCCAGCAAGTAAATGTGATTTTTAGCAGCTTGACGCATGACACTTTCTGACTCCTCAGGGAAGTTGTGGTTGGTAGTTTCTGCCCTTTTCTCTGATTAGCACAGGTCTCACACACACACACATAGGCAGACAAGGAAATGCAGGTCAGGTTTCAATGTATTTATAGAAAAGACTGCAATATATCATAGAATATATGGGCTGCAATTATTAGGATAATGAGACAGAGCACAATAAAAATGGTTGCTGTTGTACCTGGCTTTTTTGACAGGGTCATCCCCAAACTTTTTGCCTCCTTCCTCCTAATGTTTCTGACCTGTTGTTGTTGGCTTTTGACCTCTGGGCACTTTACCACTGCTAACCAGTGCTAAAGTGCATATGCTCTCTGTGTAAATTGTACTATTGATTGGTTTATCCATGATTGGCTATTTAATTTACTTATACGTCCCTAGTAGAGTGCACTACATGTGCCTAGGGCATTTAGATTAAATGCTACTAGTGGGCCTGCAGCACTGGTTGTGCCACCCACTTCAGTAGCCCCTTAACCTTGTCTCAGGCCTGCCATTGCAAGGCCTGTGTGTGCAGTTTCACTGCCACTTCGACTTGGCATTTAAAAGTACTTGCCAAGCCTAGAACTCCCCTTTTTCTACATATAAGTCACCCCTAATGTGTGCCCTAGGTAACCCCTAGAGCAGGGTGCTGTGTGGGTAAAAGGCAGGACATGTACCTGTGTAGTTATATGTCCTGGTAGTGTAAAACTCCTAAATTCGTTTTTACACTACTGTGAGGCCTGCTCCCTTCATAGGCTAACATTGGGGCTGCCCTCATACATTGTTGAAGTGGCAGCTGCTGATCTGAAAGGAGCAGGAAGGTCATATTTAGTATGGCCAGAATGGTAATACAAAGTCCTGCTGACTAGTGAAGTCGGATTTAATATTACTATTCTAGAAATGCCACTTTTAGAAAGTGAGCATTTCTTTGCACTAAAATCTTGTTGTGCCCTTCAATCCACGTCTGGCTAGGTTTAGTTGACAGCTCCTTGTGCATTCACTCAGACACACCCCAAACACAGGGTGCTCAGCCTCACTTGCATACATCTGCATTTTGAATGGGTCTTCCTGGGCTGGGAGGGTGGAGGGCCTGCCCTCACACAAAGGACTGCCACACCCCCTACTGGGACTCTGGCAGACAGGATTAACCTGAAAGGGGGCTTGGTGCATTTCTTAGACACTCTTTGAAGTCAACCCCACTTCAAAGGCACAACTTAGTATAAAACAGGGCCTCTGCCCTACCTCATCAGACACTTGCTGGAGAAGAAACCTGAACCAGAAACTACATCCTGCCAAGAAGAACTGCCTGGCTGCTCAAAGGACTCACCTGTCTGCTTTTCTACAAAGGACTGCTGCCTTGCTGTTGGCCTGCTGACTTGCTGAACTCTTGTCTGGCTGTAAAAGTGCTCTCCAAGGGCTTGGATAGAGCTTGCCTCCTGTTCCCTGAAGTCTCAGGACCAAAAAGACTTCTCTCTTTCACTTGGATGCTTCGTGCGCCGAAGTTTTCAACGCACAGCTTGTTCCGCGGCGAGAAAAACGCCGCACACCGATGCTGATCGACGCGACGCCTTCAGGACGACCGAAACTTTGACGCACGGCCTCGCAAGGACAACGCCGCCCGACTTCCAAGGAGAAATCGACGCGACGCCTGCCGTGAGAGTGAAATTTCGACGCACAGCCCCGCGGAACGACGCACAGCCAGAAAACAAGCAGGAGAATCCACGCATAGACCCGGGACATCTGGTAATTCCTGCGATCCATAGAAGGAGACGGTCCGCGTGCCGGAAAACGACGCACGTCTTCCCCCGAGTGAAAAATAACGATGCAAGTCTGTGTGTGAAGGGGCGCAACCGACGCACACACCATTTTTCCTCCTGTAGAACGACGCACATCTCCCCACGTGAAAAATAACTATGCAAGTCCGTGTGTGAAGGGGCGTAACCGACGCACACACCATTTTTCCACGCATCTCCTCTTCTGCGGCCCTCTGTGGAGATTTTCCACCAGAAACCAGGTACTTTGTGCTTGAAAGAGACTTTGTTTGCTTTTTAAAGGCTTAAGACACTTTATATCACTTTTCAGTGATATCTTTACAAATTCATATTGCAACTTTGATCATTTTGACCTGCAAATGCCCAGATAAATATTATATATTTTTCTAAACACTGTGTGGTGTATTTTTGTGGTGTTATATTATGGTATTGTATGATTTATTGTACAAATGCTTTACACATTGCCTTCTAAGTTAAGCCTGACTGCTCGTGCCAAGCTACCAGAGGGTGGGCACAGGCTGATTTTGGATTGTGTGTGACTTACCCTGACTAGAGTGAGGGTTCTTGCTTGGACAGAGGGAAACCTGACTGCCAACCAAAAACCCCATTTCCAACAGTTGCCATAAGTGAGAAGCAGATAAACAGTCCCAATGTAATGGAACAAGTATATGTCTAGAAAGCCCTCTGACTTCCCACCTACACTCTTCGTGAGAGCATGGCAATGATAGCCTGTCTCTGCCTGTATTTAATCCAGGGCAGGAACACCCATCCTCAAACCTGAAAGTAGGGGTCTGCCAAACCCTATAACCTTCTTTGGCCTGCATGTTTTTTTTTTTGTTTAAATAAAAATGTTTTGTCTTCTGAGAAACAGGCCTGAGGTGATCATGTGCCTAAGTGTTGAGGTTGAGTATGCTCTCTTTTGCTGCTTCTAGATAGAGTATCATGTACCTCCTTGAGCAGCCAGGGCCAGAGGTACAAAGTGAATTGTCATGCAATGAAAGTAATAACAACACTTTCACAGAATAGAAGTTGATTAGGAAAAAAAACATCCTAGCTAAAAGCAAGCCACGCTAAAATGAATTCAAAGCAATACATTAAATGAAGCATGTAAATAGGTAAAAGGGCGTAGGCCGCAGGACTAAGCCAAAATATGTGTGCCCAAGCAAGGCTCTAAAATGAACCAACGACACAGGCAGGAAAGGGGGTGCTTTTTAGCAAGTTTGTTTTCACCTCAGAAATATATAAATTATTTCAATCTCTGTGCCTCATAAATTTGTTTGTTATAATAAGAGATACTCCTCTGCACTCCTGTCAGACATTATCACCAACACGTTTCAACCTCAAATGGGCAGGATATTACTTGTATGATGTCCTCAACAGGGAGTTTTTCAATTTTAAACAACTCTAAATTGAAAAAAGAGTTGAAATACTACTTTGGTTTATTTATATTTCTTGAAGAGATCAGTTGAGGTATTAGTTAGTACAGACCCACTTGAGTAATAGAAGTTATTACTATAGATAAGTCATGTTTTTCAAAGACTGTGACACTGTGAACCAAGTAACCTGGAGACAGGGTGAGAGAAGAGATATAGATGAATATGTGTTGGTAAAATTTAGGCCCATATTTATACTTTTTCACACAAAACTGCACTAACGAAGTTTTGTGTGAAAAGGTTTACCGCCGGCTAGCGCCATTCCAAGACACCGACAGGGCATCTTATTTATGGAATGGTTCAATCCGATGCAAAGGGTGGGCTAAGGTTGAGGAAAATTACGTTAGCCGGGTGGGGGTGGCGGTATGGGAGAAGGGGATTTTGCACCAAAAAATGATGTTATGTTGGTTAGAGTCAAAAAAAGATGACTCTAACCAGCCTAGCTCCATTTCTTGAAACTAAACCTACCATACCACATGACTCCTGTCTAATAAAAGGCAGGAGTCATGCCTACCCCCCAATGCCCAGCACAGGTGACAAGGGTCCCCTGGGCATGGCCATTGCACCCACTGCCATGTAAGCTGGCCGCTTTCAGGGCCCCCAATGGAATTTAGAAAAAAATGCAAAATACTTACCTCTACTTACCTATACTTACCTGGGATGTGGTCCTCCTGTCCTCCGCTGTCCCTCTGGTGTGGGTGGGGGTGTCACTGGGGCCTGGGGCGGGCACCTGTAGACTCATTCCATGGTGTTCCACCATGGAAATGGCCCACAGGTCCCCTAACGCCTGCCCTGACCCAGGTGTTTAATAATAGCGCTAAGCAAGCTTAGTGCCATTATTTAGGCCCCTGCACCATTTTTGCACTGGAGGATAAATAAGGCGCCTGGGCAATAGAGTCATTTTTGCCCAGGAACGCCTACGTTGCTTCTCATTGACGCAAGGTAGATTTCCGCTAGCAAAAAATGACTTTAACTCCATAACTTTGGAGCTAGACGAGTCTAGCACCAAAGTATAAATATAGAGTTAGGTTTGCGCAAACAGAATATAAATCTGGGCCTTCATGTCTAAACCATTTGTATCCAAACACATGTGTAATTTACTTCAGATGGCTCACCTAAAATGGAATAGTTTATTTTTGGTCTGAAAGACGAAACAAAAGAAAAGCATTGACATTTTAATGAAGGAAACTCATGTACTCACATGTTTCACCAATGCTCCACAGAACAGTGTAGTGTTCTCGGTTTTTACCAGAAATCACGAGTCTACTTCTTGATTGTTGTTTACATTATACAATTTCCTCTGCTTCTGGGGTCTGAAAATGTATTTGCAGCACACTTACTGCTTGAATTCTTTTTTGCAAGGGACACCATCTGGTCATCTTCCTTCTCAAGTTAGCCGGCTCCAGTAACATTATTGATGCTGGGATGCCCAATGATCATATGTGTCTGACTTCAGAAATTGCGTGATACTTGCTTGGGTCTGTAGGCTTCTGGGAAGTGTAGTTTCATTTTCCCTGAGAGTTGAATCAAATTTTCGTTTGTCCTATTATGATTGATGCTTATGCACATATCTCAGAATAAATTCCTTCATGTAGTTTATTTGTTATTGACCCTGATAATGCATTATTTGAGATGATATTTTGATGAGACCGAACAAGTAAAGCATGATCTTGTTGCTCTCTTTGAACAAAAGATTTGATTTGATAATATAAACACATGTTCAGTGGGAAGAGTTTTTATGTGTTTAATTTAAGGAGCGAATATTATGTGTGCATCTCATGTCTGGCAAAGCCATGCCGTCTTTTTTGTAGAGGAGAAGTTTTTTTAGAAACTACCCGCAATATATTACTGATTTTTCAACACTTCATTTAGTGCAGAGTTAACTACCCATAGTCTCATAATCATGAATGTATCCTGTCTAAGTAGAGAGGGTTCAATGTCTGTTTTAGTTGCCATTTTATCAGTACTGTCCATTTTAATTAATACATCAAATTATGGTGTTGCAAAAAATAGGTGTACAAAGGGAGCTGACATCGCACTGCACTTGACTCGTGTTAACTGATTCAGTGCTTAACTTCCTGATTAGTTTTACCAATATACGCCTTTGGCATGGGCATATTATACAATACAGTTTTACTACATTCCTTGTTTCGCAGTCGTAAATTTATTATCTTTAATTGTAATGTTTTGTACATGAATTCCGAGCCCTCATTAGTGGTATCACATACGGCCGCAATCAATGGTGGCCAATTATTGGTGGCAATCCCAAAATAATTCTCAGGTTTTGTTTTAATTTTTGCATCTCTGTATTCAAGTGGACCAGGTTCTCTGTAAGGTTTGTGTTTCACCTTAGGATGAATAACGGTTCCTTCTTGAAGCCATATAATGTTGAAACTAGGTTCCAAAGGTTTACAATGATTTTTTGTATGTAACTTGTGCATGAAGTAAATGTTGTGACACACACTGTCCTCTCCAACCCTTTTTCTTTGCTGATTCCAAGAGATAGTCCCACGATGTATGCTAAGCCTTTCACGGCTCACTTTAGAAGTTTTTGATGGATGCTGTGTTCTTCGAGCTGTG
Source organism: Pleurodeles waltl (assembly GCF_031143425.1). Taxonomy (NCBI): domain Eukaryota; kingdom Metazoa; phylum Chordata; class Amphibia; order Caudata; family Salamandridae; genus Pleurodeles; species Pleurodeles waltl. Next base: position 113,502,030 of record NC_090442.1, read on the forward strand.
ACATCAATGAAGCTGCATTATAAAAATAGTCCGCCTTTCTGGAGCAATTTCTGAGGATTGGCAGGAAGTGACCATATGGTAAATTGTCCATTAGGTTTATCTGGTAATGACTTGAATAATGCAAGAAAGTATTCCTGTTGGTTTCTATTATATATAAAGTGGTACGTATGTTACCTTTTTCCTGTGCAATGGTGAGATCCAGGAAAAGTATTTAATTCCTACTCCAGTGTGTTGTAAAATTTATGTTCGCCCTCCTGCTGTTTATCCAGTCCAAGAAGTTGTGCAGTTCATCTTCTCCGAATCATGATTATAGTGTTGCTATAGCTCTTCCATGTCAAGGTGTTGTGATTAAAAGGCTTGCCTCTTTTAGAGATGCTGTGAGTAACAGGAGATTTTGGACTGCAGGAGGACCAGAGCCAGAATGGCCAATCAGCAGACTTCATTAGACCTAAGAGTTTTATTACAAACTTAAGCTCAGAGTCAGGCAGACAATCCGCAAGACAAAGTTATAAAGATCACCAAGGGTTGACCAATGCAACAAAGAAAGTTTAGGTAGACTAACATAAGAAGAACTAGGCACTCTACATAGACAATACAAAATATCAATAAAATAATCTGATGGACTGAAAACAAATGTTGCTCAGATTTAACAAGCATTAAGGCAATTAAAGTCATCAAATTACAATTGAGCCGGCACAGGGTAACCCTACAGTTTAGCCAATCAGGGAAAAACATTTGTGGGGTGAAACACAAACTAGCAAAAGACAAAAAGAATAAAAAGGACAAAAAGAGTTTGCAAATGGTAATCTCAGGCAACAAGCTACTAACCAAGGTGGGCAAAATGTAGGTTAAAAAAAAAGGAAATCATCAGCCTGTCAGAAGCTCGGTCAAGAGTCTTTTGTAAGGGTTAGGAAGAAAGTCTCTAAGTTTTAGCAAGGCATTTCAAACGGGCAAAGGCAGTGAGGAAGATACCTCTCCAAGAGGCTCAGCATGCGGGGTTCTTCATTTGTTAGTATTTTGCAAGGCATGTGTCTGGATTCTTCTCTGACCGAAATCCTGCGAGTCATTGACATATTAAAGTTCATACGGAAATCCTATTTGTCAGGGAAATAGTTAATTTGACCTTAAAATGGCATCATCTAATAGCAATTAATCATGCAACTCGAACTTGAAACATCTTCAGGTTTTCCCACGTCTGTCATGAGAACAGCATCCATCTGGGTGGCTCCATACGAGATTGAAACAAATGTTTACATTTCTAGCCCAGAGGCCAGGATGTTCTACATCTAATGTCGAATTCTTACAACACTCTATGTGTAAAACAATAGACATCTATTACCAAACTAGCCTTCTCATGAGAACAATGTATGAAAGAAAAGTACACATTAGCAAGAATACTTAAAATTTTCTGCACAGTCAGAAAATACAGGGACTGGCAGGGCTCACTTAGACTAATGCAAGTAAATTAAAAATGCACATTAATACATTACCTAAAACACATTTTAATGTGCAAACTATAAATTCTGCAGTGATAATTTTCTATTAGCATTCATGTTGCAATAACATTAATTGAAATTACTCTAATACATTACAGTCAATATAATGCATGCCTGCATTGCTCTATTTTTACACATATTTAAAATATTAATTATTAGAAATCCAATACTGTTTCAATACAGACTATTAGTTTAGATTCTGAAAAATAGCATACTGTCAGTTTAATCCAGTTGAATCCTTCAAGCATTTAATTATACTTCAATACCACCTACGTCTAAGTTATCAATCTAAATCAATGACCACTCTAAATGACTTTTCAGGGGGGTTGTTGCTAGCCAAAATGGCCTATTAGATGCTCCCAGATCCTACATAATCCTGGTTCACCCAGCCTTATGAGATGGGGTACAGTACTTCCAATCATCCACACTGTGTGGAGGTCCTCACCCAAGAGTTTGAACAACTACTCAAGCCGGATCCGAACACGGCCTTCCGAGCAAGGGCAGCTGCCTTTTCTGTGCCCCAGATTTAAAGACCCTGAGGTGCAGGGAAGGGGTGACACTTGCACCTGGAGTCCAGCAGTGAGGAGTCCTTACCAACAGAGATCCCCGAGGAGGACACAGTAGAATTGAGGCCCAGGGTGCTGCTGGACCGGCAACTCAAATCAAACCGTGTGGGGTGAGAAGGCCTGCAAGAGATGAGGCTCTGTGTGGAGGTGGGGATAAGGATCTGTCCAGCGGCGAGTTGTCTCTTGGCTAGGGGTTCGCAGTGAACTTCTGTATGATGCACTGTAACCTACATGACTTTGAAATGTAATGAGGATGAGTGGTTGGGGTTCTTTTCCCCTACGTGTATCATGTTAACTGATATGTTAACTGATGTGATGCCTACACCTAGAGGCTAGTAGCCACAGGAGGAGGCTTGAGTGCCTCAGCCTCGCACCTTCCCTGATGTCCTAGCCTCTTGAGAAGCACAAGTTTTGGGAAGTGGTTTGGCACGGATATCATTTTATACAGTTTCTTTTCACTTGCTCATTTAGGAAGTGGTATGGTGCGTGGGTTGTTGACTTCTACTTTGTCTCTGTTTGGATGGGGTTGGGTTGGTGTCAATGCCCAATGGGAGAGGGCAGTTTGAACAATGTTCTGAACTTCCCAGTTGAGGAACAGTTGGGGATGATGACTCTGCTTTTCTGTGGATGGAGCCTGTGGAAAGGGCTGACATGGGTGAAGTGTTGGAGACATGTTGTTTTCTAGGAGACATGCTGGTAAGCTACAGAAAACATGGCTGATTGCAAGATGAAACTGATCACCTGAAACATCAGTGAGATTGCTCAATTTGAAAAGCACATATGTGTTTTTGCTTACTTAAAATGTTGCATTTCTCCAGGAAACACATATTTGGGGTAACTGTAATCCAAGTTTGCACAAGTGCTTGAGGGGGCAAATGTACACCACCTCATAAACTGTGGGTTGCACTTATCTGGGTTGCACCTGGGACTCCGTTCAAGCACAGGAATAATGTTGTGGACCCAGAGGGATGGTATGTTATCTGAAAAGGGACCCTTGACAACTGTGAGATGTGTTTCATTAATGTCCACAGGGTCAAAACTGTGGCATCCATCTACACGAGTGCCTTCATGGTGCTCACAAGGATTTTAACTGTGTAATGGATGGGATGTTAGATTGGGAGCCCATCAGCAGAGGCTTTACAGGAATTCCTAGCTGGGGTGCAGCACCCGCATTATGATTTGGCCTCCCAAGAGCTATTAGACAACCCACTCTCTATAGAGGAAATCTTGAGCATAATCAAAAGCCTCAACACAGTGAAGACTCCCGGGTAGCGATGGACTGCCTGCGGAATTCTATCATAAACATGCAGAGACTTTAGTCAACAAACTACTGGAGGTATTCAAACAGGCTCTGAGCAATGGCTCACTGCCGTCGTTCCTACGGGAGGCACTGGTGGTCATGATACCAAAGCCGGGAAGAGATCCCACAACGGCCTCAGCTTACAGACCAATTTCACTCCAAAACATAGACATGAAAATCCTAGTGGGGTCCTGGCAGCCCAATTGCTCCAACAGATGACTACATTAATGCATTCAGATCATCAGGCTTCAACACCCTCCACAGTATATGACGCCTGGCAGATTTTTACCATACCCCATGATTCCAGTCAATGACTATGCCTTGGCACTCCTTGAGACTGAGTAGGCATTTGATTGCTTAAATTGGGTGTATCTGTGTAAGGTGCTCCTGATAATGGGCCTAGGCCTTGGGTTTATTTGATGGGTTCTTCTGCTTTACTCCTATCTTTATGCTTGGGTGGTGGTATCTGCTCCTTTTCACTGCTTTTATTCACCCTCGCTATGGAGCCCTTAGAGGAAACCCTGAGTCGAGCAATGGGCCAATGGACATAACACTAAGGGAGACCAGACATATGTCCAGATCCAGGATGAGTCTGGCTGCGGTGTTCTGCATAGGCTAGAGTCTTCTGAGGAGTTGGGTGGATAGTTCGGTGAAGAGAGCATTGCAGTACACCAGGCCGCTGGAGAGGAGGGCCTGTGTGATGATTTTTCTGGTGTTGATGGGGATCCATCTGAAGCATGAGGAGGGAGTAGATGCGGATCAATAATTAACCCAATATTTATGAGCGGAGATAAGTCAGTCCTCATGAATTAATGAGTGATGGCCTTGTTAGTTGCTAAAGCGAAATACTTTCCTACAATCCATCTTACCAGTTAAGTGAACAGGAGAACAAACTTGTCCCTATAAATCAAATGGATTTTGTAAAAGGGACATGAACGTCAATACACATTATGTTGCTCTCCATTCTAATTGACAAGTAGAGGGACAAACATGAGAATCTACATCTTTGCTTTGGGGGCTATAAGTGTGCATTTCAAGCAGTTGTTAAGAACATTCTTTTGGCCAAATTGTACAAGTGGGGTATACCAGTGATACTACTAAAACTGACCAGGCTTCTCTATATAAAGTCATGGATCAGAATAAAATTGGAAGTTGGAGGCAGAATATGAAGAAAAATTCCACCAGTGCGAGGATTAAAACAAGGCTGCACACTTTCTCCTTATTTAATGAATGTGTTCCTAGCCAGTCTAGTCCAAGTCAGCCCAAACTAAGATTGGTCTACAACAGCCGATTAACACATTATCCTACCATGCAGAAGCTCATGTGATGGAGATCAGCCCCTGTAACACAAACATTATGTCAATATTAAGGAAACAGTTGGTGCTGCACAAGTGGCAACTAAAGGATCAGCCACTAGGGAATGTAACCCACTACAAGTATCTCGGGGTAATGATTACTCAAAAGTAACATTTGCAGCAACAATAGAAAAAAAATATAGCCAGGAAGCTATAGCCATAATTGGTCGAAAAATTACTATTCCTCGGACCATAGTTAAGTAAAAAATGGATTTAAAAGTATGTTGGAAGCAGTAAATAGGGTTCAGCTGCAATCCATCTCACATTGCGGTTTGCCAAGAGATCGCACATTTGGACGATTATCTGCAACTGTACATTATTAAAACCACAAAACCTACTCACTTTACCTAAAGCTAAGGTTTAAGAGGTACATATTTGGAATCACTCAACTGAGATCTAATCTATCGCCATGACAGGAGGTGGGGGACTTGATGAGTGCCGCTTTTGTCACATCAAACATCTCACCTAGATCTGTCCGGCACTTATGACGGAAAGACTGAGGCGTCCATCTAGACAGTGCAGCCTGCGTACATGAAGGAAAACAGTAATTGCATCAGAGGGTCCTATTCATGAGTGGCTCGCGGCGATTTGACGGCGCGCCGCATATGGGGGGTGTGGGGGCCTAACTGAGGTACTGCGCAGGGGCGTAGGAGACAATACATTTCTGTGGGGGACAGTGACAGCCTTGGGGACTTCTCAATTGACCCTACACAAATTGCACGTTGTTTGCGAAATGTAGGTTCCGATAAATGTACATGATCATATAGTTTGAACGTGAAAGAGGGAGAAAAGAAGGCATGTTGTCAGTTTCAAAGTATGTTTTATTGTTATTTACATTCACAAAGTATTTAGACCAAATATGAAAAAAACATGTTGATTACCCTTGCATCTTGATGCACCAAGTAAATAAAGGTAGGAGGAAGACAAGGAAGAACATACCTTTTGTGCCCCTCACCGATCATGCCTCTCACCTCATGCAAATTGAAACCGCACTAGAGATATCAAATCAAAAGCGATCAGGTACATTAATTTTAAATTGTGTTCTGAAACTCTAGTTCTAATAACACTTCTGCTCTTCTGTGCGATCTTGGGCAGGTCAGCTCCACATCAGTCAAAACTGGGAGCATTTACACTGAAGAAGCTCTTGGTGTTACAGACTATTTAATATATGGGATTCTGTGATCCCTGAATAAACAGCAGTTATTAATTTATATATGATCGGCTACTTGTGATGCATCAAGTCAAAGATTATAAAGAAAAGACGTCAGAACTCGACTATTATAAGGTTATTATAGTCCAGTTTCGATTTTGAAACATAATTAAAGCAACGTTTCAAAGCAACAAATGGAACATTCCTTTTCTTTCTTCTGCTCTTTTTTAATAGCTTAAAATTACAGAAGCTATGCACAAAGGCAGTGATTCCTAGCCTTTTGACTCGTGAGAACCTCCACTGAATCACTACTGGAAGCCGGGGACCCCCAAGCAATTTGTATAATTTAAATTTCAAATCTTAAAACAGTAATTCACAAAAAATTACACAAACAAGTTCACACTAAACAAATACTTGAATTACTAAAGATATAATTATTTTATATTGAAAAAATATCCAAGAATAGAAATAGAAGGTTGGCGTTGCATCTCAGGTGACTAACTTTTCAATGTTTGGTTTTGTTTAGGAAAGCTAAATCCTCAGACCAGATTCTACATTTCCCAAGCGATTTCTGTTTTTATTTTTTAGGTACTTAAGATCTGAAAAGGCTTTCTTACATAAATATGTGGTGGGGAAAGGACGTAAACCATAAGGGCCTCGCATCTCTCCATACCCTCTCTGTCACGTATAATTCATTTGTTTAATAGCACCTCTCATACCAGTGTAAGGTGTTGGAGTACATAAAATACTGTTCTTTGCATGATACACATTTTTTGCAGCAGGCATATTAACTATCTGTACTACATTAGAGGAGTCAAAACGGCCACTAGACAAAATCCCTACCTCTCTCCCACAGGTACATTAATCACTAGAGTTATTTTGATGCTTTTATTTTTGCCGGAAATCCTCTGGTGACTGCTAAGAAACGGGGGTGGAGAGCAGGGGGATGAAAAATAAAAAAAGAGCACTTAATCTGTGTATGGCTGCCATCTCTCCTCCGTCCTCTTCTTTTCCTGTGTCCCGGCAGCACAGAAGCACACAGTCTCCCAGACTCCCCTAAGCCAATCAAAACGCTGCTGTCACCAGCATGACAGCAGCATAGTGATTTGTCTGAGCAGCCTGGTTCAGCACCCAGACAGGGAGTGGGAGCCTGTTCATGTTCTCCACCTGGCTGTGAAATACAGCCAGGTTGGGAAATACTAAGTGCACATGTCTTTTTGGCCAGCCCAAGACGGCCTTCTAAATAGTCATGCTCACTTATGGTGCACATTCCACTCCTCCTCCATATGACACAGCCCAGCCTACCCCGCCTTAACTTGGTTCTGCACTGAAAAATAAAATGATAATATAATTGTGTTATTATCATTTTATTTTTCCTTTTATGCACTGTTCAGAGCAGTAGGGGAACGATCCTCCCCTTTAGTGGAGGAGCCGCTGCTGCTGGATGTACAAGGAACTTTGCAGTGCTTTAAAAACTGCTGCGCAAAGAAAGTAATAAATATAAAAACACATGTGTATCTAGATGCCCCAGCTTGAGAAGTGCCTTTCTGCTGGCCCAGGTGTGCAAATTCCCTGGGAATGTGTCCTGGACCCATGGGGGGCCTCAGACCACAAGTTGGGAACTGCTGTACTAAGGTTTTAAGTGGCTTGTGGGTATGTTGATGTGGCGTATTATATGGGCTAGTGTACCCCTTGGCATAGATGATAAGGATACTGCAAGTCATCTTGGAGTTCCATACTTTATAAACAAGCATTGGCAAAGCCAATATGTCTCACCTATGCAGAGCTACTGGCTTTGCTAGCGTGTTTTAGCCAAGTTGTAAACTAGCATGGCTGCTGTTCAGCATGTCTGTAAGTTAATGACATAAAGGAGAATGAAATATCATAAAGTGTTGTTGATTGGTGTGGCATAGAGTGTCGAGGAGTGAGTTGAGTGTCATAGAGTGGAGTAGTGTCAGAGTGGAGTAGAGTGGAGAGGAATAAAGAAGAGTGCAGTGGCATAGAGTGGAGTAAAGTAATGTGGAGTGCCATAGAGAGAGTTGAATAGGGTGTCGTTGAGCATAGTACATTGTGGTATAGTGCAGTGGCATGGATTGTCATAGAGTGGAGTATCGTAGATTGAAGTGGAATAGAATGTCATGGAGTGGCATAAAGTGGAGTAGCATGTCATAGAATAGAGTGGAGTAAAGTGGCATGGAGTGGTGTAGAGGCAATTGAGTATAGAGTCACAGAGTGGAGTAAAGTGATGTATAGTGGCACAGGCTGGAGTAAAGTTTAATGGAGTAGAGTGTCGGAACGGAGTATTATGTAGTGTAATGTCGTAGAGTGAAATGTTGTAGAGTGATCTAGAGTGAAGTGGTGCAGAGTACAGTGGTGCAGAGTAGATTGGCATAGAGTGCATTGGTTTTTAGTAAAGTGGTGTAGAGTGCATTGGTGTAGAGTGCACTGGTTTAGAGTAGAGTGCACTACTCTAGTGTTGAAGAGTACAGCAGCAGAGTGGAGTGGTACAGCATAGATTACAGTGGCAGAGTGCAGTGGTGCAGAGTGCTGTGTCGTAGGGTGATGTGGTGCATGGTAGAGTGGAGTGCAGCAAGATAGAGTGGCATAGAGTGCAGTGATGCAGCATAGATGGGTGTAGAGTGTAGTGGCATAGAGTGCATTGGTGAAGAGCTCAGTAGAGTGGCACAGAGTTGAGCGGTGATGAGTAGAGTGCAGTGGTGCAGAGTACAGTGGTGTAGAGTTCAGTGGCAAAGTGTACACTGTTACAGATTAGAGTGTAATAAAGGGCAGTGGTGTAGAGTAGAGTGGAATAGAGTGCATTGATGTAGAGTGCAGTTGTATAGAGTGGCATAGAGTACAGTGGTGCAGAGTAGAATAGAGTGGTGTAATGTTTAGTGTTGCAGTGCAAAGGGGGTCATAAAGTGCAGTGGTGTAGAGTGATGTAGAGAGCAGTGATGTTGAGTGCAGCAGTGCAGAGTGGAATAGAGTGGCAGAGAGTAGTGTGCTGAGGTAAAGTACAGTGGTGTATAATAGAGCAGTGTAGAGTGCAATGACGTAGTCTACAGTGGTGCAGAGTAGGGTGAGTGGCCTAGAATACAGTGGGGTAGAGTGCATTGCCCTAGAGTAGAGTGGTACAGAGTAGAGTATAGAGAGTTGCAGAATTGAGTGGTGCAGAGTAGATTGCAGTGGCATGGAGTGATCCAGAGTAGAGTGGAGTGACATAAAGTGGAGTATGCGTAATGTGGTAGCACACTGCATTACAGGCAACACATCTTCAACTGAAATGACCATTACATTTACAAAGACATACAGTTTTACTGATACAAATATACAGAAACACACATGTTAATGTGTGTAAATGTCATTACCTAGTGTATTGATTTGTTTTGATCATCTTAAAATATTTGTTTCTACACTTACATTGTTAAGTATCTGCAAATTTCATTCACAAACATTTGAAGTTTGTTGTGTGTTAAATAAAAATAGCATCCAAAATCCTTCCTCCAACACACCCCCAGTACCTAGCATGATTATCATATATGTTCTCTCACTATCAAATCAGAGAAAGAAAGATAAAAGCCAATCTCCATGGGAAGACAGAGGCTGTAATTTGACCTTGGTCTTTGAATGCACAGCAAGATAAGAATTATATTTAAAGGCCTGTTTACAGACATTGAACACTGGTGGAAGGATACAGTATACAAGTGATGCTCTACAGGAAGGACAAACTCAAGTGGACAGCCTGAATCAGATACAGCTAGCAAATAGAAACCAAGCAAATGTAAGTTTCAAAGCTAAAGGTAAGCAGTGGGTGGAATACATTCCCAGTGAAGCTTTCCAAATGTCCTCTAAATGACTTTGACAAACCAGACAGCTTCGATCTAATGAACTCAGCCTTCAGTCTAGTTCCTATATATTTTTATGGAACTCCTCTGTGACTGCTAAGGTCAAACTGTATCTTGCTATTTAGGGCCTTTTACACATGCTCTTATGGGCCAGGACCGCTGTATTGTCTTGTAACATTATGAAAGTTGTGCAGATTTATGCAAATGCATTGGTACGTACACTGTATTTCTGATGCCTGGGTTGGCTATCACCAGGGCCACTGGAATTATGCGATTGTGCGCAATTGTGCGCTGCAGTGTTTTTCGCCTAGTTATGGATTTGCCGCATATGCAACAAAATCTAACATCTGCTGCATATTCTGCAGATTTAAACAAACACAGTTCAAAAGTTACTAAAAGCGCAGCAACACGTTTGTGCACAGTGGAAGGTCCCTTTGCAAAAGTTGACTGCTATCCTTTCTTTTGCTTGTTAATATATTCAGGTGTTAAGCTGGTACTAATGAGGTACAACCTAAGCCCAGAGAGTGTTAACAAGTGTAACAATGACACACTAATGAAATACTATCACAAAATGTGTCATATTATGTTGCATAATGTGCCTATTCTGCCTGCATAACTTAGTCAACCCTGCCACATAATTTGGCCCTTCCTTGATGCATAATTCTATTTGCCCTATCACCAATGTATCCTGATGTAACGGTTATTCTTTGTTTGCCACTTTTTTCTGTCTCATAAACATTGAAAATGAATTTAAAAAATATATAATACAAGTCAAACAAGAATGTTAAATACAGAAAAGATAATATACTTCAATATGCTTAAGCATGTGACAATAACAACAACAAAACTAATAGCGATAGGCAAACAGCCTAAAATGAAACGTGGCTTCTCCCTGTTAGCCACGCTGTAATCCAACCCTTTATTACTTGGATAAAAAACATTTGGCCCGATTCACAAAGGTAAACTTAAACATTTGGTCTACATTTAGACCAAACGTCTCATTTTAGGATTTTTGGGAATTCATAAAGGGCATTTACAAATAGTATTTTTACGTCTGCACTTGGGGTGGATCTCTGTTATGTGTAAATGTTAGAAAGAGATACCCTTCTAGTAGCTAAATTGAATAGTGTGAAAAGATAAAATCTCGCCTTCCCTGTTTCAGTAAATGGTGTGATCCTAGGCAACTATAAATACTCAGGACAGAAGCCCTTAAAAAAAGAAGTGGGGGGGGGGACTAAACAAGTTAGGCAGTATGCAAGTGACATCACAATGCATGACATCATGGTGTGTGACACTGCACTTGGCATCACATTCTATGACCTCAAAGAAGGTAACATCAGACCTTAACTCCTCAAGGCATATGTTTAGCAGGTCTATCATGAGTATATTTGAGTTCTTTACTATATTTAACAAATTAGCTTTTGCTTTTGGGGTTGTGCCAAAAAAGTTAGGCAACCTTGACACAAAATCTGGGCCTCAATTTATACATTTATTTTTTGAGGCTCTACCACCAAGAAATTGGCATAAGGGAGAAATGTGGCAGTAAATCGGTTCATAATTGGTGCAATGTCTGCATTTTAAAATATCTTGTGGGGGTTAAGGCATCTGCTGAAGAGATCTTTGTGTGCCCAGTATATCTCAGGGAATAATAATAATGTATATGATGTAACGCGCTTGGACACCCTGCTTTGGATTAAGTAGCGCTATAAAAGAACAAAAACAAAATAGTGGTATTTAAATTGTTATTTGTGTAAATATTGGGTCAGAACAACACATTTGACATTCTTAGAGCGCATACCTATCTCTTATATATGGGGGGAATGAACAAAATGAAAACCATGTCTCTGTTGGATACCTGTGAAGTAATAGCAAGCTGAGTGATTTTGTTTCCTAAATAGCAGCTAGGTGTGAGGCTCCAAACAGCTTCCAGCTAGAATAATCAAACAAAAGGAGGCCTGATGGCCCCTTAATGACAACCTTTGTCCTGGGCAAGGAGAAATTTACAATCAGAAAGACCTCTTTCATGCTGCCCAGAAGGAATGAAAGCGCTTCTGAACGTGTGTGCAGGTGCTTCTGAAAATGTCAAAATACATCGGGACGAAATGGCCCTGAGAGGAGAAATTCTTTTGTCCCCTTGTCCCTCCCACCCTCGTCCCCCGTGTCCCACTCCAAAATGGGGGTGATACATCCCCGGATGCCCCACACCTCCTACGGTACTCTTCTCAGCTCCACGTTTTCAAAAATGTTGACACTTGCCGAGAAAACAGTAAAAGCATGTGAAACTTTATCGCAGGGCAAATCACGATAACCAATGCTTAACCGGTACGCATGTGCAAAAACGGGTGAGGATGATGATGATAGTTTTATAGAGCTCATGAATGCCAATGACTTCTTGGCGCTAAGGGACTACCAAACTGACCGTCAAACGCTGGAACCGGAATAGAGTTAACATGAATTACACTTCTCCTTTTGGATGGGATTTAAGCATTTTTCTAAAACGATGGGTCACACAATGGGTCAAAGTGTTTGTACTAAGCCATATCTGTTTCAAAGCAGAGGCTTGAGCCAGCTCTACAATTAAACTGTTTAATTAATGTGCACAATATAAAACACCATGTAAAACTTGACTATCCACCAAATTGGCCAAAAAAGGACAAATGCAATATACGTGATAACAACGATCTGTATAAGATGGGGCCTAAACTGAGAGATCAAAAGTGATAAACAGGCCAAGCCTCCCACTGTACAGAAGTATGTATGAACTTTAACTTGGCGGTGTTTTCTCCTGTCAACACACATGGAGAGAGTATAATGGAGAGGATGGGACGTTTAGGAGGACGCAACCGTACTCAGCTCCCTATTTATATAACCAAAAAACACACAAAGAAGTACGGGGTTCTATAAACCCTCTTTCAAACAACCCCCGTGTGTTATTGTCTTTTATCCCTGTTGTTTCTGTTGTTCTCCTTTTTGCTTTCTTTGGTGTTTCGTTTTCCTTTTCCTCTCATTTCCCCCACCTCCCCGTCTCTCCCCCCCCAACCTTGCCCTCCTCCCCTTTTTCCACAACCCCCCCACTCTCTCTTTTCGTTCTTTTCTTTTGTTTCCCCCTGTCTTCCCTTTGCTGCACTGCGGAGCGAAACCGCTGGGAACTACATTTCGCAGCACCCCCGGGCGGCACACAAGGTTTCCGGGCTCCGCGCCACGCCCAGAGGCTTTCAGCCCCGGCGTCCTCTGACATGCGCCTTCTTACAGCCGGCGCTCTCACACAGCTGGGGTATACACATTACCGGCCGTCGTACCGAGGCCATACACGCACCGCGGGCCCGAAGTGGTGAATCTTTACACCTGCTACAACGGCCATCTTCAATGACCGCGCTAATTGCGTGCCCCTCACGTCCTGTGCTACCATAAAAAGACCGTCTCCCCTTGACCACTTCTACCAAGCGGTCAAAGGAGAGGACCGCATAGGCACACGGCGAGCGCCCCCTTTGATGTAGTGAGTGAATGAATGGACCACAGGCAGCACAGATAAGATTCTTCTTCTCCTCCCCCCTTTTCCTTTATATTTATTATCTGTTTTTACAACTATTTCGTGGGACTGCCATCTTTACAATGCAGTATCTCCTGATTTATTATGGAATACGGGTTCCTAGTGGGAGCCTTTCTGATTGACTCTCTTCCCCTTAGAATCTGCCCTAACCTTGGGTTATATTCCCTTCCTATATATGGTCTACCTCACCTTACCTCCCTGTTTGTTTCCTCCCTTGTTTTCCTTAGTGTTTGACTATAAGGGGACACTCCCCCTCCTGGATACCAGAGGCCTTTTGCCTCTAGGGATAGGGTAAGATTATGTAATTCCCTGCATTGGCAATATTGCCTACCTGTTTCTCTAGAGATATGTGCTCATATATGCACATTGTGCATGAACATTGCCTACTATGAACATATGTATTTTGTGCATGAGTGCATCCCTCTGACACATGTGTTTTTGGTTTGCCTTTGCAGTGTTGTGTGTCACTATTGCCCTAATTACCTGTGTTTTATTTTATACTCTACTGGCCACCTCAAGGTAATCCCTTGGGTAAGGTAGGCTGTTTACATTACACCTCTTAAATATTTAAGAGTTTTCCTTCTTTAAACTCTTAACATGAGTTTTAGGGATCCTAGGCCCTGATGAATGCCCGCGACCTTCCTTGGCTCACTCCTGAGGGCAGAAACATGTTGGCTACTGTTTGATAGATAGGCGACCCTGTGAGTCCTTGTTCTCACAGAGGTGTCCCAACCCTTGTTTTAACCACACCAATCAGACACCATCATTAAATTGGAACTCCTTACAGGTGTCTGCTTAGGTGTTTTTATTTCTTGACTAGATTAGCTGGATCCCGACTTTTCCAGGCCAATAGTTTATTTACGCACTCCCTCCTGTTCCTTTAACAGAGAGGTTGAGTCCGCCCAGGTGGCACTGTCCTATCTGGGTGGGGCTAGGTGGTCAAATTAGGAAGCATGACACTAGATAGTGTGTGAGACCACCTAGTCCGTAAAGGAAATTCCCCCGCTTTCCCTCCACATCTCACAGCTACTCACTGACCTCTCACTGACCTCACCTATCCAAATAGGAACACGAATAACCAAGGGCACAAATCGTGCCCCTGACGTCTTTCTTTATAGAACCCTGTACTTCTTTGTGTGTTTTTTGGTGTTTTCTCCTGGACATCAAGTCATCACAGACTTTGCACACAAGACCCAATGGGATGCTGATAAGTTCACAATACTGGACGCTTTGTATACACTTTAAGAACTTCCGTTACATGATTCAATCACTCTCTATGTCGTTTTATTGCACTTTAGATTCTATATTTGTCACTTTGTTAGCCATGTTTATCTTATCAGTGTTCACTTTCGCTAGCAGTCAATACACTTTTGAATGTACAACGCTATTTGTCCTGTCATGAATCTTTAACATAACTCTTGGGCAATTTTAACATTGCTTTTCATGAAGTGTAAAGCATTTTTGTGGTTTTATTCAACTAAACAATAAACAACTTGACTGATTTGTTTGTCGCCACAAATCAATTTTTACTCACACTTTGGCATAGACATTAAGGCCATTTCAGTAGTGAAGGGACAGTCCTTTACGGTCCCCTTCACTTGTACAGAATTCATGATTGAAATGGAAGAAATTCATATTCAAGCAGATATGTGCAAACTCCACAATGATCTATGTAAGAACTTCTTGTGGTCTTGGTCTGTTGTCCAGAAACACTCCATTGCTTTGATGCAGGCATTTTGTGGAATGTTGCTATACAGACTAATAATGTCTAAGGGGTCAAATATATCATTTGTAGTCTACAATTCCATTTGGTCCATTTTGTTCAAAACATCCATAGTGTCTTTTAGATAGCTGTGTATCTGGTGGATCAAAGGCTTTAGGAAGACAACCACGTATTTTGCAAGAGGTTCTAATATTGAACTGACTTCTGATATAATTGGACGTTAGGTGGACATAAAGGATTTTTTTTTTTTGTCCTCATACACCTCACCGGTAAATCACACCTTATTTCCACCGGGTTCTCACTTCTGTATCCAAAATAAAAGTGGATATACCACGCAAGGAGGACCCCATATCACCTGCTCAGCCTGCCTGGGGTCACCCCCTGTGGCTGGCACAGATGTAAGAGGGGTTTTTGAATCACTGGACAATATACCCCTAGGAAGGGGCCCATTTCAGGAGCGAAGCCCATAGTTTCCTTTTTTTCCACCTCTGTTCAGGGCCACCCACCTTAAGATCTAATTTGGCTGTATTCACGAGCATGTCCAGCCAGCTCCTATGTAAGGGGGGGGGGGCTGCCATCACCCACTTCAAACAAATCTCCCTTCTGGCTATAGCAAAAAACAACAAGCTCTTACTATTTCTCGACCACCCTACTGAGTCATACGGTTTGCTGAAAATAATAGGAGGGAGATTTACAGTCAATTCCTTCCCTATAATCTGCAACAATGTTCCCACCACCTCTGACCAAAAAGAAACAACTCCTGGGCACTCCATAAACATATGAACATCTGAGACGTTTGGAACGCAACATATAACACAATTCACCACTTCCCCTCTCTTTATTTTCATGAGTTTTGCTGGGGTGATATCAGCTCTGTCTATCACATACAAGTGGTTCTTCCTCAGCGGGCAGCCTTAACTACCTCAAAACACATTCTTATGGATTCTTGCCACGCCGACTGCGCTATTTCTTTTGTCATAGTGCCTTGTCATAGCTGCTCCGGCAGCTTAAAATCGCCATCAATCGACTCCAGAATCTCCCAATAGCACTTTGCAACCTTAATGCAGTTGGGGGAGCCATTGAAAAGGTCTTCTGAAAGGGGATTTTCCCCCAACCGGCTTCGTCGAGTAGACTGTGCCCAGGCTGCCAGTTGGAAATATTTAAACCTGGAAAAAGTACCTCCTGTCATATCTCTCAATTCTTCCCAGGAGAGTAGCACAGTATCCTGTATAAGATCACCCCAGTATTCCATATCAGCTTCTCTTATTGGTTTGGAGAAGACATCTTTCAAACATTCTGGAGTGCCCGGAGAGTCCCAGATAGGAGCTCGCTGATTGTAATAGTCGATCTTAATGATGGATTTCACCTGATGCCAACACATTGCTGCCTCCCTCAACATTTGTAATCTTATTTTTTTAAAGAATTTTGGATCACCAAACTTAAAAAGAAAGTGATTTGCCACCCCCTGGATAGTTTGTGTCATTGCTTTGAACATTGCGCCTAAAGCTGTATTGTCCAGGGAGGTAAATAACAACCTTGAGTTCCTCAGCAGAAAGGCCCAAGCGTACAACTGTAGGTCCGGCAATGATAAGCATCCCTTCTCTCTCCACCTCCGCAACTTTTTACACGCAATCCTGGGACCCTTACATGCCCAGATAAATGAAGTGATAGCCTGTTGAAGTTTATTGAGACATCTACCATTCATTTGTAGCGGAATAGCATTCTGGATGAAATTAATTTTGGGGAGAAGAAATATTTTAACCAGGTTTACCCTTCCCAGTACTGTCAACGGAAGATAGGCCCAGCCCTTCATTAAATTGATACACACTTCTAACAATGCTTTTTGATTTTTCACCACCAATTTCTCAATGTCTTGTGTAATTAATAAACCTAAATAATGCATTTCAGCCTTCCCTTGCCAGCCATCCCCTTCCTGGTTCCATGCCATAATTTCAGACTTTTCTGAATTAACCTGATAGCCAGAGACAGAGCCAAAATCCTCGGCTAGCCTTAGTAGGCCTGGGAGTCGATAAGTCTGCGGTGAATACCATTAAATTATCTGCATAAAGTGCTACTTTCCTCTCCCACTGCTCCCATTTGAAAGGAGCTATTTCAGGAAGCTGTCTTATTCTCCTGGCAAAAGGTTCAATATACAGGTCAAACAAAAGTGGAGACAGCGGACATCCCTGCCTAGTTCCCCTCGATATCCTAAAAGAGTTTGTTAGTTTCCCATTGATTAGAATTCTAGCAGAGGGGTCATGATAAATCCGTTTTATAGCTCTACAAAAGTTATTTCCCAGATTATATTTGCTCAGAACCTGAGCTACATAACCACAATTGACCCTATCAAAAGCTTTCATAGCGTCCAAAGCTATAACCCCCAAGGGGTTCTTATAAGCAGTTGCCAAATCCATTGCCCCAATTAGAGTATGCGTGAGCTCGTGTAAATACCTGCCCTTAACAAACTCCTTCTGATCTTGTTGATCAAATCCTTTGCCACCAGATTTAATCTATCCGATAAAACCTTTGTGTGAGAAGGTAGCCTCTTTCTAGCCTTGTTACCCCCACTTTTGGCCTGTTTGTGAGTGTATGTCAGGGTGTTTGTCACTGTTTTCACTGTCTCACTGGGATCCTGATAGCCAGGCCTCAGTGCTCATAGTGAAAACACCATGTTTTCAGTATGGTTGTTATGTGTCACTGGGATCCTGCTAGTCAGGACCCCAGTGCTCATAGGTTTGTGGCCTATATGTATGTGTCACTGGGACCCTGTCACACAGGGCCCCAGTGCTCATAGGTGTGCATGTATATGTTCCCTGTGTGGTGCCTAACTGTCTCACTGAGGCTCTGCTAACCAGAACCTCAGTGGTTATGCTCTCTCATTACTTTTAAATTGTCACTAACAGGCTAGTGACCATTTTTACCAATTTACATTGGCTTACTGGAACACCCTTATAATTCCCTAGTATATGGTACTGAGGTACCCAGGGTATTGGGGTTCCAGGAGACCCCTATGGGCTGCAGCATTTCTTTTGCCACCCATAGGGAGCTCTGACAATTCTTACACAGGCCTGCCACTGCAGCCTGAGTGAAATAACGTCCACGTTATTTCACAGCCATTTTACACTGCACTTAAGTAACTTATAAGTCACCTATATGTCTAACCTTTACCTGGTAAAGGTTAGGAGCAAAGTTACTTAGTGTGAGGGCACCCTGGCACTAGCCAAGGTGCCCCCACATTGTTCAGAGCCAATTCCCTGAACTTTGTGAGTGCGGGGACACCATTACACGCGTGCACTACATATAGGTCACTACCTATATGTAGCTTCACCATGGTAACTCCGAATATGGCCATGTAACATGTCTATGATCATGGAATTGCCCCCTCTATACCATCCTGGCATAGTTGGCACAATCCCATGATCCCAGTGGTCTGTAGCACAGACCCTGGTACTGCCAAACTGCCCTTCCTGGGGTTTCACTGCAGCTGCTGCTGCTGCCAACCCCTCAGACAGGCAGCTGCCCTCCTGGGGTCCAGCCAGGCCTGGCCCAGGATGGCAGAACAAAGAACTTCCTCTGAGAGAGGGTGTGACACCCTCTCCCTTTGGAAAATGGTGTGAAGGCAGGGGAGGAGTAGCCTCCCCCAGCCTCTGGAAATGCTTTGTTGGGCACAGATGTGCCCAATTCTGCATAAGCCAGTCTACACCGGTTCAGGGACCCCTTAGCCCCTGCTCTGGCGCGAAACTGGACAAAGGAAAGGGGAGTGACCACTCCCCTGACCTGCACCTCCCCTGGGAGGTGTCCAGAGCTCCTCCAGTGTGCTCCAGACCTCTGCCATCTTGGAAACAGAGGTGCTGCTGGCACACTGGACTGCTCTGAGTGGCCAGTGCCACCAGGTGACGTCAGAGACTCCTGCTGATAGCCTCCTTCAGGTGTTAGTAGCCTTTCCTCTCTCCTAGGTAGCCAAACCCTCTTTTCTGGCTATTTAGGGTCTCTGTCTCTGGGGAAACTTTAGATAACGAATGCATGAGCTCAGCCGAGTTCCTCTGCATCTCTCTCTTCACCTTCTGATAAGGAATCGACCGCTGACCGCGCTGGAAGCCTGCAAACCTGCAACATAGTAGCAAAGACGACTACTGCAACTCTGTAACGCTGATCCTGCCGCCTTCTCGACTGTTTTCCTGCTTGTGCATGCTGTGGGGGTAGTCTGCCTCCTCTCTGCACCAGAAGCTCCGAAGAAATCTCCCGTGGGTCGACGGAATCTTCCCCCTGCAACCGCAGGCACCAAAAAGCTGCATTACCGGTCCCTTGGGTCTCCTCTCAGCACGACGAGCGAGGTCCCTCGAATCCAGCGACGCTGTACAAGTGACCCCCACAGTCCAGTGACTCTTCAGCCCAAGTTTGGTGGAGGTAAGTCCTTGCCTCACCTCGCTGGGCTGCATTGCTGGGAACCGCGACTTTGCAAGCTACTCCGGCCCCTGTGCACTTCCGGCGGAAATCCTTCGTGCACAGCCAAGCCTGGGTCCACGGCACTCTAACCTGCATTGCACGACTTTCTAAGTCGGTCTCCGGCGATGTGGGACTCCTTTGTGCAACTTCGGCGAGCACCGTTTCACGCATCCTCGTAGTGCCTGTTTCTGGCACTTCTCCTGGGGCTACCTGCTTCAGTGAGGGCTCTTTGTCTTGCTCGACGTCCCCTCTCTCTGCAGGTCCAATTTGCGACCTCCTGGTCCCTCCTGGGCCCCAGCAGCGTCCAAAAACGCCAAACGCACGATTTGCGTGTAGCAAGGCTTGTTGGCATCCATCCGGCGGGAAAACACTTCTGCACGACTCTCCAAGGCGTGTGGGATCCATCCTCCAAAGGGGAAGTCTCTAGCCCTTGTCGTTCCTGCAGTATTCACAGCTCTTCAGCCTAGTAAGAGCTTCTTTGCACCAACCGCTGGCA